>NW_022170250.1:7691211-8149484 GCF_008802855.1 Photinus pyralis
GATGTGATGCTCGGTGCTATGCTTGTTTCCGCTGAGAATTCCTGCCGGTTTCGTGAGGTTTGGGAATTTTCTCAGCAGATCGTGGTACGGGCTCGTGCCGGAGGTGGTGCAGATGTTGTAGTTTTCGTCACTGCCTGCCTTCCGACCTTCGCGGGTCAAACTCGTTTGGCTGTCGATGAGCTTCTGATTTTTGACGTCGACCAGAAGTCCATAGTGTGATAGGAAATCGGCTCCTATGATGGGCTTGGCTGTGTCGGCTACGATGAATCTCCACGGGAAATTCCGTCGCAGCTTCAGATTGAGGTTGAGGTTGGTTGTACCGTAGGTGCTGATGGTCGTTCCGTTCGCAGCGTAGAGCCTATAATCGGTGGGCTGGCGTTTTTCTTTTGTTAGGCGTACGGGAAAAATGCATACTTCTGCGCCGGTGTCGATCAGAAAGTCTGTTTTTGAATTTTGGTCGGTTATGTACAAACGGCGGTGGCCTGTGTGGGAGTCGCGTACCGCCTCTAGCGACTGGCTTGGTCGTTTCCCTGTGGGCTCTGCTTGCAGGGTGGTCGGCACTTCTTTGCGTCCTTGCCGTACCGGAAATGGTACCAACAGGTGTCGAATTCGGTTTTCGGAGTTCGGCTGCGGCTGCGTGGGCGATCGTTCCGCTCTCTCCGAAAGTTGCTCCTTCCTCGTGTTTGTGCCTTGAGCTCGGCGATTTCGGCGGTGAGTGATTTAACTGCTTCATGGAGTGCATCGTCTTGGTGGACGGCGTGGACTGCGTGTGGATTGGTTGCGTTAATGGCGTCTGCGAGTTCGGCTGCTTCGCTGAGGGTAGCTTTCTGCTGCGAGGCCAGGATTGCCTGTATATTCGACGGGAGGCGACTGGTCCAGATTGACTTCAGGAGATCGTCGGGTACTGATGCTCCTGCGAGGCTTTGCAGATGCCGGAGGAATTGCGAAGGTTTTCGGTCCCCTAGGTCCTCTCGTTCTAGCAGCTGACGCATTTTTTGGTCTCGGGGGGCGCTGAGTCTTTTGATGAGTTCGGACTTCAGTTTTTCGTATTTTCCGGTGGCGGGTGGTTGGGTGAGGATGTCGCGTATCTCGCAGGCGTACTTCGCTTCCAGGGAACTTGCGACGTAGCCATATTTTGTCTCGTCCTGGGTGATTCCGCTTATTGTGAAATGATTCTCCACCTGGGCGAACCACATCTCTGGGTCGGTGGGCCAAAAGGGTGGGAGTTTCATCTGTACCCGGTATACCTCTGGGCGGTCCGGGGCGTCTAAGGCTTCTGCGTTGGCCATTGTTGATTACTTGCGTCGGTGGTCACCAGTTTTTGGTGGTTTTGGGGTTGTTTATTGCGTGTTCTTTACCATAACATATATACAAACTATATCTATACAATGTACAATTTACAAAATGTGTCGGTGGCGTTTAACTGCTCGTCGTGGGTCGTTTGTTGACAGCGAACTTAGGGCGACTCGAGCGTACGGGATGGAAACGGTGATGAGCAGTAATCTCCATGCAGGCGGCGTGGTGGCGGTGCTGGTTGCGTGCGGTTTCACCGGCGACGGCGGTAGTGGGCTTACAAGTCGTGGTACTGGAGATAGCTGCCGTGCTTTTCTTCGGGCGTTGCGGCGTGCCTTCCTCAAACGTTTAGGCGTCGTTGGCGGCATGGGTGTCGTCTGTAATTCTATTAGTGTGCCCCTACTATAAGTCAGCCGGGGACTTCGTTGCCTCTACTATGGGTAGCCGAGGACTTCGTTGCCTCTACTATGGGTAGCCGAGGACTTCGTTGCCTCTACTATGGGTAGCCGAGGGCTTTCTTGCCCCTACTATGGAAAGCCGGGGTCTTCGTGATTCTCCCTTACTATGGTGAGCCAGGGTAGAATGAGAATCTTCCTTCGCGCTGCGCCTTATAAAGGGCAGCGTGGGCGTGGGGGTGCGCGTGTAAGTGGTGGGACTGGTTCTCGCGCACTCTCGAGCGGCTCTCGTTCTCGCTTTTCGCGCGCTTGCCGCGGGCTACCACCACACACTAAAAAAATACCCTAATTTTTGGGGTTGAGAAAATTCTACTACTACAACAAAATAAAGCGACTATAATATGGCGAAACGGTGCCCACTTAAAACTCCTTCTTCGTGCGGTCTTCGCAAACGATTGAAACCAAGGTAAATACTTCCGTTATTAGTACGAGCGCAGGCCCACCCAGCATTTCTTAATATCGATTTTAAATAAAAACTTATAAATAGGCAGTAAAGCGTGACATTGTTGGGAATGTGTTCATTAAAATAAATCCATTAACTTAATTGCTTTTAATGGCCATGTATCTGTAATGTACCTTAAAACGTGACAAGCTAAATTACTTGACCCGTCTGTTCAATATCCATGGGAGGTAAAAGGCTATTTTTGAAATTTGAATGTTGCAACGGTAGATCTAGGGATTACTAAATCAAATTCCAAGTGTGGTAAGTCATTTATGGAGGTTGCCCTCAAAAACGCCCACGACATTGATACAAGCACGTCAAAAAAATTTTCTACAGTGTGATATACAGGGTGGGTCGTAAAAAAAGTAAAAAAATTTAAAAAATTGTAAATAAACCCGAAGATCCTAACTGATTGGTGATTTCCGAGGTGATTTCAAAACGATCAATATTCAACAACTTCTTTTTTGAAAAGTGGTACGAAAAAAATTGAGTGACTTGGAGGTCTAGGACAGAATTTTTTTTACCTTTTGGGCTCAATACTTACCAAGCAATGCAAAAATTTGAATATTTAAAAAAAAGCGCATTTAACAATTTACAGAATTTTCTCGCAAAATAAAAAATTCGGGCTTCAAATAGGAAGCTGAAAAAATTCCACATTCTAAGAAATTCAGATTAAAAAAAGCAAAACTTTGAAAATAAAAAAACACATTTAAAGTAGCTTAAAATTGTGGGCTTCAAATAATTATTATAGCTGCAAAAAATTACAAATCTTAAAATTTTAAATTGAAAATTTCAATATTTCAAAATAAAAAAGGCAGATTTAAAAATATATTTAAATTGCAACATTTGAAAACCAAAAGGCACAAGTACAAACATGTTAAAAAATATGAATAATGGGCTTGAAATAATTATAAAATTATAACAATTTTTAAATAAAAAATTCAAAATAAAAAAACAAATTTAAAATTATATTTTCAGAAAACAACGTTGTGGGTTTTAAATATTAGTTTCAAAAAATTTCGAAGTTTTAAATGCAAAATCCAACTAAAAAAACTAAAAAACGTTCAAATAGATTTTAAAAAACTTTAAATCAAAAATTCCAACACTTGAAATTAAAAAAGCACATTAAAAATATATTTTAAAAACACTTGGAATTGTGGGCTCCAAATATATCTACAAAAAAAATTGCAATTTTCGAAATTTTAAATAAAAAATTCCAACATTTGAAAATTAAAAACACAAATTTAAAAATATATTTTCAAAAAACAAAGTTGTGGGGTTTACCCCATTTAGTTTTAAAAAATTAAAATCTAAAAATTTTGAAATTTTAAATTCAAATTCCAACATTTGAAACTAAAAAACATTCAAAAATATATTTCAAAAAACTTTAAATCAAAAATTCCAATACTTGAAATTAAAAAAGCACATTAAAAATAAATTTTAAAAACACTTGGAATTGTGGGCTCCAAATATATCCACAAAAAATTAAAAATTGCAAATTTTCTAAATGCTAAATAAAAATTCCAACATTTGAAAATAAATAAAACAAATTTAAAAATATGTTTTAAAAAAACAAAGTTGTGGGCTTTAAATATTACAGTTTCAAAAAATTCAAATCTAAAAATTTCGTAATTTTAAAGTCAAATTCCAACATTTGAAACTAAACAAAAAACTTTAAATCCAAAATTCCAATACTTGAAATTAAAAAAAGCACATTTAAAAATAAATTTTAAAAACTCAAAAAATTCAAATCTAAAAATGTCGAAATTTTAAAGTCAAATTCCAACTTTTGAAACTAAAAAACATTCAAAAATATATTTCAAAAACTTTAAATCAAAAATTCCAATACTTGAAATTAAAAAAGCACAATTCAAAATCAATTTTAAAAACACTTGGAATTGTGAGCTCCAAATATATCTACAAAATTTAAAAACTGCAAATTTTCGAAATTTTAAGTAAAAAATTCCATTTGAAAATTTTAAAAAAACAAATTTAAAAATATATTTTTAAAAAACATGAAATTGTGGACAGTTTCAAAAAATTCAAATCTAAAAATTTCGAAATTTTAAAGTCAAATTGCAATATTTAAAACTACAAAACATTTAAAAATATATTTCAAGAACTTTTAAAGTTAAAAAATTTAAAAAAGCACATTTAAAATACATTTTAAAAAAACTTGGAACTGTGGGCTCCAAATATTATATCTACAAAAAATTAAAAATTGCAAATTTTCGAAATTTAAAAAAATCCTACCTTTGAAAATAAAAAAGCGCAATTAAAAATCCACTCAAAAAAGTGTGTGCTTCACATATTATACTACAAAAAATTTAAAATTTCAACAATTGAAAATAAAAAAAACTACATTTAAAAACAAATTCAAAAAAACTTGCAATGTTGAAACCTCAACATTTCTAAATATTTGTATTAAAAATTCCATCACTTCACAATGTATTAAAAAAACTAAGAATTGTGAACTGCAAAGCTAAAAATCAGAAAAAACCTCAAACTTTCAGAATTTTAAATTTGAAAACAAAAAAGGCACACTAGAAAAAAATGTTTAAAAAAACTTGAAATTGTTGACATTAATTAATTATTACAAAAAATGTAAAATCCTATATTAAAAATAGAATTGCGAGCTTGAAATATTATTGCTACACAAAATTAAGAATCTCACAATCTCGGAATTTCAATTAAAAATTCCAGAATTTGAAAACGTAAAAAAGCACATTTAAAAATATATTTTAAAATTTGAAATTGTGTGCTTCAAATATTATAGGTACAAAAAATTAAAAATCACAAAATTTCAAAATTTTTATTTAAAAATTTCAAAATTTTAAAACAAAAAGGGACACTTAAAAATATGTTAAAAAACAAGGAATTGTGGGCTTCAAATAATTATAGCTACCAAAAATTTAACAAATATATAGCTACAAAAAATTACATTTACTAAAAATTCCAACACTAAAAAAAAGCACATTTGAAAATATACATTTAAAAAACTTGGAATTGTGGACTTCAAGTACTTATAGCTTTAAAAAACTTAAAATTTCAACACATTTCAACAAAAAACAAAAAAACACATTTGAAAATCATCGTGGGATTCAAATATTATAGTTATAAAAAATTCAGGACCTCAAAATTTCGAAAATAAAAAGTCGCAAATTTTAATTGAAAAATTCCAACTATTGAAACCAAAAAAACACATTTAAAAATACGTTCAAAAATGCTCAAAAGTGTGGGCTTCAAAATTTAAATCTCAAAAATTTGGAAATTTTCAAAATAAAAGGCACAATAAAAATATATTAAAAGAACTAAGTAGAAATTGTGGGCTTCAAATATTATAGCTACAAAAATAAAAAATTTCGAAATCTTGAATTAAAAACCCAACATTTGAAAATTTAAAAAAGCACATTTAAAAACACATTAAAAAATCGAAAAAATGCGGCCTTCAAATAAATATAGCTACTAAAAATTAAATAAATAAAAATTTTAACATTTGAAAATAAAAAATTACATTGTGGGCTTAAATATTATAGCTAAAAAATGTCAAAATTGCAAAATTTAAATTGAAAATTTGAAAACAAAAAAGGCGCAATTAAAAATATATTTCAAAAAACTTGTGGAATTCAATAGGTATTATATTATATAAAAAAAATTTAAAATTGCACAATTTCGAAATTTTAAATAAAAAATTAAATTTGAAAATACAAAAAGCAAATTTAAAAAGATATCCAAAAGAACTAGGAAATGCTGCCGTCAAATAACTATAGCTATCAAAAATTAAATATATCAAAATTACATTACATTTGAAAATAAAAAAAGCATTTAAAAATATATTTCACAAAACTGTGGGGCCCAAAGGTAATAGCTACAAAAAATTAAAAATTTCTCAATTTTGAACTAAAAATTCCAACATTTAAAAATATATTTAAATAAGTCTCAAAAATTAGGAAATTTAAATTAAAAATACTAATATTGGAAAATAAAGAAGGCACAATTAAAATATACTGAAAAAAACGTTGGTAATTATAGCATTCTTTAAATAAAGTATTTAAACAATGACAATGAAAAAATTAAAAAGTTCATAACAATTAGGCTATTTATTTACTCGAACATTTGTTTATACGAATAAGCAAAGCTTGAACTAATTATGAACCCATCTTTAATATTCAAAGTAGCAGGCGCCACCTACCCACAGCCTATAAAAGCGCGCCTCAGTTGCCGAACGCCATCGATAGATGTCTCAGCGTACCCGCTAAAAATGCTCATTACGGAAACTGGCTATAATTAACTGTTTTATTATTCCGCTAGACTTATCGAACAATGCGATATTATTTTATTGTACCGCAATCAGTTTTAGTCCAATAAATCTATAACAAATGCCTTGCGGATCGATAATGCGTGAAATAATGCGGCGGTTCTTTTTTTTTCGGGAACGAAATATGCCGTAATTCTTAACTGTATTTTTACAATGCACGTTTGGTATATCACGCACGGTGTTCATTCAATACTTTCTAATGTTACAAAATCGGGAGGGGCGGCGGGTGAAAGCGAAATCGAAAATGTAAAAAAAAAGTGTTAGGTCAGTTCTTTAAAAAAATCCCAGTCGCGAGTCACGTATATTTTTGTCACCTGTTGACGGTCGGGCGCGAAAATAAACTGAGATGATCTATATTGGGGACTTTCTTTACTTTCACTGGAAAATATTTGCAAATTACGAAAGAGCGAAGTCAAAGATTATGACATTTGACCTCATTGGCTGTTAATTACTCATCTTCATTGATCACCGATGGCAAGTTTTGAGGTTCGCCGTAAAGAAATGGCATGCACAGGATGTAGGCTAATTTTGTATTACAATGATGTACAGGGTCGTCCAAAAAGGTGGACTCGATTTTTGCTTTTTCTCCAAAAGATTGACAATATCTTTCAGTTCGAATGGACACGACAAATATATCCGTCCGCCCCACCCCCCACCCCCTCCTTCAAGGTATTTAATATTTTTAGTTACTCCAACATGAAAATGCCGTTACTTTCAACTTTTCATTTTTTTTATTATTTTAATCCTACTTGATCTAATTGTTTTGAGAGTTTTAATTTTTTGAACCTATAATTACCCAAGTTTTTTTCAGTATATTTTAATTTTTCCAATATTGGAATTTTTATTTTAAATTTCCGAATTTTTGACTTATTTAAATATATTTTTTAATGTGATTTTTAAAGGTTGGAATTTTTAGTTCAAAATTGAAAAATTTTGAGATTTTTAATTTTTTTGTAGCTATTACCTTTGGGGCCAACACTTCCAATTTTTTTGAAATATATTTTTAAATGCTTCTTTTTTTATTTCCAATGTTGTAATTTTGATATACTTAATTTTTGATAGGTAGTTTTTTTGGATATCGTTTTAAATTTGCTTTTTGTATTTTCAAATGGAATTTCTTATTTAAAATTTCGAAATTTTGCAATTTTTAATTTTTTGTATATAATATAATATTGAATCCCACACTTACAAGTTTTTTGAAATGTATTTTTAATTGCACCTTTTTTGTTTTCAAATTTTCAATTTCAATTTTGCAATTTTGACATTTTTAGCTATAATATTGAAGCCCACAACGTAATTTTTTATTTTCAAATGTTAAAATTTTTATATATTTAATTTTTGGTAGCTATATTTATTTGAAGGCCGCATTTTTTAGTTATTTTAAATGTGCTTTTTAAATTTTCAACTGTTGGGTTTTTAATTCAAAATTTCGAAATTTTTTATTTTTGTAGCTATAATATTTGAAGCCCACAATTTCTAGTTCTTTTGAATATATTTATGTTCCTTTTTTTATTTTCAAAATTTCTGAAGTTTTGAGATGTAAACTTTTGTTATGTTTGAAATCCACCATTTTGAGCATTTTTGAACAAATTTTTAAATGCGTTTTTTTGGTTTCAAAAGTTGGAATTTTTCAATTAAAATTTTCGACTTTATTTTCGAAATTTTGAGGTCCTGAATTTGCTATAATATTTGAATCCCACGATTTTTATCTTTTTTGAACAGATTTTTAAATATTTTTTTTGTTGAAATGTGTTGAAATTGTAAATTTTTTAAAGCTATAAGTAATTTCCGAAATTTTTAGATTCTTTATTTCTTTTATTTTGTTATCAATTTCAAGGTTTTTAAATGTGCTTTTTTAAGTGTTGGATTTTTGAATTTAACATTTCGAAATTTTGCAATTTTTAATTTTTTGTAGATAATATAATATTGAAATATATTTTTAATTGCGCCTTTTTCTTTTCAAATTTTTAATTTAAATTTTTGCAATTTTGACATTTTTAATTTTTTTTAGCTATAATATTTAAGCCCACAATTCCAATTTTTTCTACATATTTTTAAATGTGCTTTTTTTAAATTTTCAACTGTTGGGTTTTTAATTCAAAATTTCGAAATTTCTTATTTTTGTAGCTATAATATTTAAAGCCCACAATTTCTAGTTCGTTTGAATATATTTTTAATGTGCCTTTTTCATTTTCAAAATTTCCGAAGTTTTGAGATTTAAACTTTTGTTATGTTTGAAATCCACAATTTTGAGCATTTTTTCAAAATTGTGGATTTTAAATGCGTTTGTTTGGTTTCAAAAGTTGGAATTTTTCAATTAAAATTTTCCACTTTTTATTTTCTAAATTTTGAGGTCCTGAATTTGTTATAATATTTGAATCCCACGATTTTTAACTTTTTTGAACAGATTTTTAAATCTTTTTTTGTTTTTTTGTTGAAATTTTTAAATTTTTTAAAGCTATAAGTAATTTCCGAAATTTTTAGATTCATTATTTCTTGTATTTTGTTATATTTGAAGCCCACAATTTCAAGGTTTTTAAATGTGTTTTTTTTAAGTGTTGGAATTTTGAATTTAACATTTCGAAATTTTGCAATTTTTAATTTTTTGTAGATAATATAATATTAAATTATATATTTTTAATTGTGCCTTTTTTGTTTTCAAATTTTTAATTTAAATTTTGCAATTTTGACATTTTTAATTTTTTTTAGCTATAACATTTGAAGCCCACAATTTCTAGTTCTTTTGAATATATTTTTAATATGCCTTTTTTATTTCCAAAATTTCCGAAGTTCAGATTTAAGCTTTTGTTATATTTAAAGCCCACAATTTTGAGCATTTTTGAACATATTTTTAAATGCGTTTTTTTGGTTTCAAAAGTTGGAATTCTTCAATTAAAATTTTCGACTTTTTATTTTCGAAATTTTGAAGTCCTGAATTTGCTATAATATTTGAATCCCACGATTTTTCTCTTTTTTTAACAGATTTTTAAATGTTTTTTTTTGTTTTTTTTTTTGTTGTTGAAATGTGTTGAAATTTTAAATTTTTTAAAGCTATTTCCGAAATTTTTTGAATATATTTTTCTTATGTAGCTACCTATTTTTTGTTTTCAAATGGAATTTTTACTCGAATGTTTAGTTAAAAATTTTGAATTTTTTAATGTATTGTATCTGTAATACTTACCCACAATTCCCAGTTTTTTTAAATGCATATATTTTTAAATGTGCGCTTTTTATTTTGAAATGGAATTTCCAAAATTTTGACAAACTTGAGTTTTTGTGCTATAAGTATTTGAAGCCGAGTTTTTTGAATATATTCTTATCTGCCTCTTCATTCCCCAGGTCGGGGATTATTTCAATGCATGAGGTTGCCGTTTGCATTACACACTCGCCAGCCACGTTTCAAGGATTGGTCCATCGTGTTCTAGGCACTGACCTAGAACCGTATTATTTCGCGTACCTTGATACCTACACCTACTTTTGAGAAACATCTGGAAATATTGTATCAGGCTGTAATCGGTTAGTCTCTGCTGGTATTGCTTTACGTAAGGACAAAAGTCATTTCTGTTCTGCCGGTTGTACTAGTCAAAAAGAAGGATAAGCCGTAATGCTTCTGTGTAGATTTTCGAAAACTCAGCGCTGTGACTGAGAACGACGCATATCCTCTTCCTTATATTAGTTCTCTTGTAGACAGTTTTCGTGACGCTGGATATTTCTCTTACAATCCTTCGTTCCCTTCTTTTTGCCGCGACCTATTATAAACATCCCCCCCCCCCCCCGTGATGGAGAGCAATTTGGAATTGTTCGAAACAAAAAAAATGCGACAGAAGTGATTACTTCTTTCTCTCTTACAATCATTCGCTCCCTTCTTTTTGCCGCGATTTATTTTAGACCGGGGAGTCGGGGAGTATGGAATAACCCCCCCCCCCCCAAGTGATGGTTAGATCAATTTTCACAGATCCAGTTCCAGATCGAAGCATGCGTGTAGATTTTCGCTGTGACGCAGAAAGACGCATATCCTCTTCCTTACATCAGTTCTATTTTAGACAGTTTACGTGACGCTTGATATTTATTTAATTTAGATACACGATCTGCGTATTGGTAAATTCCACTTTCTACCAAGGCTAAACCTCCAACTGCTTTTATTCAAATTCACGGGGATGCCGTTTGGATTACATAACTCGCCAGCCACGTTCCAAAGATTGAACGACCGTATTCTAGGCGCTGACTCAAAACCGTTTTGTTTCGTGTACTGAACTACTCCCCGGTCCAATCCGATTGGATTCTACTCGTCAAAAAGAAGCATGCGTGTGTTTCAAAAACTCAACGCTGTAACGCAGAAAGACGCATATCCTCTTCCTTACACTAGTTCTATTTTAGACAGTTTACGTGACGTTTGATATTTATTTAATTTAGATACACGATCTGCTTATTGGCAAATTCCACCTTCTACCGAGGCTAAACCTCCAACTGCTTTTACTGCTCCAAGCCGGAGATTATTCAAATTCACGAAGATGCCGTTTGGATTACATAACTCGTCAGCCACATTCCAGAGATTGATCGACCGTATTCTGTGGCGCTTGGATAGAAGTGATTACTTCTTTCTCTCTGACAATGCATCGACCCTTTCTTTTTGCTGCGGTCTATTAATTGCCCTCCGGTGATGGTTAGATCAATTTTGAATGGTACGAAACCTGGAAAAACTCGAAAGTTGCACTTAGACAGAAGTGACTACTTCTTTCTCTCTCACAATCCTTCGTTTCCTTCTTTTTGTCGCGATGTATTAGAAACGGGGAGGGAGGGGGGTGGGGGCTGGACTACTCCCCGGTTCAGTCTGATTGTACTCGTCAAAAAGAAGCATGCGAGTAGATTTTCGAAAATTCAACGCCGTGACGCAGAAAGACGCATATCCTCTACCTTATGTTAGTTCTATTTTAAACAGTTTACGCGTCGCTCGATATTTATCTAGGCAAATTCCACTTTCTACCGAGACTAAACTTCTAAGTGCTTTTACTGTCCCAGGTCGGAGAGGGATGCCGTTTGGATTACATAACTCGCCAGCCACGTTCCAAAGATTGATTGATCAAGCTTCTTTATTTGTCAGCCACCACATTCGGCATTTGACAACCGCAACACACCCGTAAACGGTGTCTCCGTAACGCATTTATACGAATTGTTAAAAACGAGCGCTTCTCAATTGGTCCTTTGAGCCGAATAAAGTTTCTTTTCCTTTTTTAAAACTTCTAAAACACCGTAGACAGCATTCCATACCACACAACCAAAAAAAGGTTTATCTAATCTAATCCAACGTTTAATTGTACTTAAACTACGGTAGCTCCCGCCCTGTAATTACTGTATCAGACTTTAATTACCGTAAAAAGATTATGAAAAGTTAGGTTACAAAAAGGCTATCAAGGTATTATCATTGTTTTTTATATTCAAATTTATCTGTTTTTTAAACTCGTCGTGATAAAGGCGAGTTAAATGTAATGATTAGGTGCAGTTTGATTCAATCGTTTTGAAATGGTCCAAAAATTAGCTTCGTTACTTTCGGCGAGAAACCTGCTCAAATTGTGGCCCTCGGAACAAAGCCAGGACGTAATCAGCATGGCGTCCAAGTCCTACGGGAGCGGCTCCACGAGACCTTTACTAGTTATGCACGCTGCGTTGAGTTGGAAGGACGATTGGGACGATTTTTGCGTGGACGTCCTTCGTCATGCGAACCCTCAGCGTAAGATTATCAACTTCGATTTGCGAAATCACGGCGACAGTCCGCGGTGCGAACCTCACACGTATCCGTGCATCGCCGAGGATATAAGGCTCTCCTTCACCGAGCACCAACTGAGCAAGGCAGCCATATTGGGGCACTCGATGGGAGGATTTGGAGGGATGTACTTCGCGCTGAAATACGTAAGTAACGCTCGAACGCAACACAATCTTAAGCGCCTGTAGCCCCATCTCGTGGACAGGTTGATCGTGGTCGACGTCTCACCGGTCAGTACGAATCTGGCCACATTACAAATGGAGGAATTGCTACGGTTCATCATGGACGTCGAAATCCCAACGCAAATAATGCCCTTAAAAGAAGCTCAAGAACGCATCACGAAACAACTGGGAAACAGTAAAAAGGACAACAGTATGCGTCATGTGATCCTCAACAATTTCGTGCAGCGGCCCTACGGGTAAAGAAAACCTTCTTATCGGCGTCTTAATGGGAATTTTCGCAGGTTTGGGTGGCGAACTGACGTGCCGGCAATCGTGAATTACCTACGCCACTGGATAAACTTTCCGGTTGTTCCCGGCAGAAATTTCGCCGGTCCCACTCTGTTCATACGAGGAGGAGACTCTCAGTACATTCCGTAAGTCGATTCGCTAACGTGGCCTCGTTACAAAACCCAAATTTCAGGGAAACGGATCATCGGCAAATCTTGGAGTTCTTCCCGAACGCCGAGGTGCAAACGATCGAAGGTGCGGGGCACTTCTTACACCTGCAGAAGCCTAAGGAGTTTCGCAGGGTTTGTCTCGAGTTTTTGAATGTGTGCTAAACCGCAAGCAGCGTTTCAAAAAATCCAGCTATAGCGCGTTCGCACCTCCCGATGCAGGATGATCCTTATGGACATATGCTTGCCAAACGAACCACAAACTTGACATGTCAGATTATGTTCAATTCAACCATATGTCAGTTTGGCAACATTGCGGTAAGGAACAAAGATAGCGTTATCGAAGAATGACGCAAATTAGAAAGAGTGGCATTTAGTCCATAAGACCCCATACTGCATCTGGAGATGCGCACGCAGTATAGTGCGGATAGGACGCATCCAACCAAGCAAGCACCGTGTCATCAGCAGTCTCTTATATTATTAATGATGTAATTTAGTTAGTATAACTATAATATTTCTCCGTCGCAGTCGTGAACTTCATTTTATTTCGTGCTCCGCGGCCCATTTGAAATAAAAATGAGCTAGAACTATCAAAATGTCTATTTAACATCTTACTCAGATTACCTACTGTATGTACGTTTTTTTTGTATGATTATTAATAAAATAATAACAATACACATATAACTGGTTTTACTTTTAGTTTAGGGTTTTAAGGCATAAGGTTCCCTCAAACATTTTTTTAAAAGGGTTCCGTCTACAAAAAAGTTTGAGAACCGCTGGTAGGTATAATGAATTTCCTGTTGTGCTTATAGCGTACGCTATCTGCAAAAAGGTTATACTTCTCAAGATAGTGAGAGGTCGGGTCAAATTTGAACAACATGGGCGATAATTAAATGTTCACGAGACTTCCTCGAATTTGTAAAAGCCTGTCCAGCTGATGTTTTGCTGCAAAAGTTCGGTGTCAAAAGGTCATCGGCCAACGTCAAAATATAAATTAATTACTTGCACGTGAATAATCTCGGTGCACTAGAAACAACGCAGCGCAACTCGAAGAAAGTATACCAAAACAAACAAAAGTCGACGAAAATCCAAGAAGGTCGAATCGTGTTGACAATATCCGTGTAATTGCACTCAATGAAGGTCAAAGAAATTCCAAGAAACTTGATAACATTCATCGAACCTACGATATTCGATGAAACTATTAATTTCGGTGATACGAAGCGGTTTCGCGGAGATAATGACGAAAGATTCAAAGAAAGTTATATAGACTCTTACGCGATGTTGAGATCTTTTTTGAATTTCGCTAAAAAAAACAGTAAAATTCCGCCAACAAATCTAAAAAAACTTAGATAAAGCGCATTTTTTTTTTAATCCGAAACACGGGGTCGAGGAGAAGGACTATGGTTGGTAGAAATTAATTCCTCTCGTTGAGACCTTTCATTAGAGTACCATGAAGGATAAAACCAGTTCCACTCCCCCCCCCCCCCCCTCACACCCGTCTCTTAAGAAGAGGGCAGTAGTTTGTAGAAGACCGTTCCTTTCGTTGAGACCTTTTAATTAGAATACCATGAAAGAATAAGTTTCTATACCCCCCCCCCCTCTCAGGCCCGTCACCCACTGATCTTGAAAAAGAGTCGCACGAGAAAGAAGGTAATAGTTTGTACAAACCAATTTACTTCGATGAGACCTTTCATTAGAATACCATGAAGGATAGAACGTGTGTTCACCCCCCCTCCCCGCCCATTTTCAAAAATTTTACTTGGCATCACTAAAGGCATGCGTATGCAAATTCTGAGACCAGTTGGTTGTGCAAGTTATGAGTAGATATACTATACCGAACCTGGCTCAGTTCAAGGTCGCTCGCCCCCAGGTGGTGACCTTGGAAAGTAGATCAACGTGAAAGTCGCGTGCCACGTGGGCTGTGACCTTATTTTCAATGTCATCCGAGGTCATTGGTCCCATAAATTTTCAAGGTCATCCGCGGACATTGACCCCACTTTTTTGTGATCAAATGGTGGTGGTCATTGGCCCCCAAAAAATTTCAAAGTACCGTACTTTTGAGATCAGTACCTTTGGGCTGTAAGGAAACAAAAAAAGTATCTGGCTTCACTCGGAATTATATGCAATATGAACAGACATATCTTCAATTAAAAAAAGTTATTTTAAAAAATTCAAAAAAGTCCCCTGTTGGGATTGGGATCTGGAGCAATTTTTTCAAAAACTCTCCTGTCTAATTAGAACCTTCAGTTCCGGAAGGAAGATGTTAAAAAAATCCATAAAGATGTCCGGCCTAATTGAATCCGAGATTAAAACCTTCAAATCCGAGATGGAAATTTTAAAAAAATTCGAAAAAAAAATTCAGCTTAATGGAAATTTTTGGTTTGGGAACTTGCAATATGAACAAATATGTATCTTTTATTTCAAAAAAAATATTTGGCAAGTTCAATTTAAAAAATTTTCAAAAATTAAAAAAAGGTTCCAGCTTTCTATTTTAATTCCGGAATGAAAATACTTAGCACTCAACTTGGAAATTTGAACCAAGATTTATCTTCAATTAAAAAAAATTATTTTCAAAAATTCAAATGTTCTGTTTAATTGGAATCTTGAGTCCTGAAATGGAAATTTTTGCAAAATGATCAAATCCATTTAAAAACATGTCAAAAATCGCGAGTTTAATTTTTTTTAAAAATCGAGAATTCAAAAAAGTGCGCCGCTTAATTGGAATTAAAAATCGCAGGTGCTTTTGGCACTTTTCAGACATTAACGTCAATCCTATTGAAAACTATGAGCAAATGTGTAACTTAAATTTAAACAAATTCTCCAACATTCAAAAAAAGGGCCCTGCATAATTGGAATCTTAATAAAAATAAATATTGGCAATATGAACAATTTTTTTCAAAAATTCCAAAAAGTGAATCGAAGCGAATTCGCATACTTTGGGGGGGGGGGGGGGGCCGAAACCCGTTTTCTAATTGAAATACACCATGTACAAAAAAAATGATAACTTTTTATATATTTATAGTGTAGGGAGTATTCCAGACATCAGAGCGCCAGCAGCCGCCATCAAGGCGCCATAAAAGATTAGTCGCCTGCGACAAGGACCGAAAGCGAATATGACGCGTTCTTTCGGACATTTTCATATAAAGGTTCTGTTTGCTATACAGGGCCTTCAAACTTAAGTAGACACTATTGTTAACTTTGTTATTATAAGAGATACAAGATCGTTTAAAATTAGAAAAGTAGTGCGTTTTCTACACCGATTGCAATAGTGAAAACAGAAAAACAATGGGAGGGGGGGGGGGGGGGCTAACTTCGATTATGTCTTCTCGAAAACTATCCTATCAGGGTAACATTCAACGTTTTCCAGGAAGAATATGGCAACGGGAGGGGGGGGGGGTCTTGATACTCTGACTACCCTGAGCAAAGGAATCTGTGTATGAGAAGGGGGGGGGGGGTCACACTAACTTCGATTGTGTTTTCTCGAAAACTATCTATCAGTGGTCACCTCGGTGGTAACAGTAAACGTTTTTGAGGATAGCATAGCACCGGGGGGTCTGGGGGCTGTGGAATACGCCTCAGCAATATCCTCAGCATAGGAAGACTCAACCTAGCACAATCGCGGTATCCTTTACGAAAAGGTGATCGAAGGACGGAGCCTGAGTGATAAATAATAATTAATTGTTATAAATTAATTAGTTTAAGGACTGTTATAAATTCATTATTAATTAATTGTAAATAAATAAACCACCCAATTAAATTGACGTAACGATCCAGAAATTCATGCAAATTCGTGAAAAATCGAGGGGTAAACCACTTCAAATTTTGAGTACAGTATAATTTTAAAAATTCTAAACAACATTCTAGGAAATTCTAAAAAGATTCAGAAAAAATTCTAAAATACCTACCTAAAAAATTGTAAACAAATTCTAGGGAATTTTAAAATTCCAAAAAATTCTAGAAAATTCTAAAAAATTCTAGAAAATTAAAAATAATTCTAAAATACCTAAAAAATTCTAAAAAAATTCTAGAAAATTCTAAAGAAATTCTAGAAAATGTAAAACAAAATTCTAAAATACTTAAAAAACTCGAGAAAATCTAAACAATTCTAAGCAGATTCTAAAAACAATTCTAAAACACCAACAAAATTCTAAACAAATTCTAGAAAATTCTAAAATCCCTAAAAAATTCTAGAAAATTCTAAAATACCTAAAAAACTCTAGAAAATCTAAACAATTCTAAGAAGATTCTAAAAACAATTCTAAAATACCTAAAAAAATCTAAACAAATTCTAGAGAATTCTAAAAAAAATTCTAGAGAATTCTAAAAAATTAAAAACAATTCTAAAATACCAAAAAAATTCTACAAGATTCTAGGGAGTTCTAAAAAAATTGTAGAAAATTCTAAAGAAATTCTAGAAAATTTAACAAAATTAGAAAATACCTAAAAAACCGAGAAAACCTAAACAATTCTAAGAAGATTCTAAAAAGAATTCTAAAATACCTAAAACATTCTAAACAAATTCTAGAGAATTTTAAAATACCTAAAAATTCTACAATATTCTAAAAAATTCTAGAAAATTCTAAAGAAATTCTAGAAAATTTTAAAAAAATTCTAAAATACCTAAAAAAAATTCTAAAATACCTAAAAAACTCGACAAAATTTAAACAATTCTAAGCAGATTCTAAAAACAATTCTAAAATACCAAAAAAATTCTAAACAAATTCTAGAGAATTCTAAAATCCCTAAAAAATTCTAGGAAATTCTAAAAAAATCTAAAATACCTAAAAAAACTCGAGAAAATGTAAACAATTCTAAGAAGATTCTAAAAATAATTCTAAAATACCTAAAAAATTCTAAACAAATTCTAGAAAATTTTAAAGAAATGCTAGACAATTTTTTAAAAATTCTAAAAAAACTCGAGAAAATCTATACAATTCTAAGAAGATTCTAAAAACAATTGCAAAATACCTACAAAATTCTAATAAAATTCCAAAAAATTCTAAAATAAATCGAGAAAATTCTACAAAATGTGTATTTATCCCAAACCCAAACAGACAAAGTCGTTTAGGCCGATCAACGTTATTCCTTATAGGTGATAAATGAAAAGTGAGCAACAGAGCGAGGTGAGACGGCGCAGCCCTTTAATTCTCACTTTAATTAATTGGTTGTTAACGCTTGTGCACTGTAAAAAGTGTTCCTATAAAAACGCCCAGGCCCGATTTGTACTACCTTCCAATTACAGGTGGCGTCAAAATTGCATACCTGCATTTCAATAAGACAATGCAAATTTATTTAAATAGAAAACCATATAGAAGCATAGTAACTTAAGTTCGCGGTGTAATTAGAACACTCGTGGGCTAACTGTAAAATCTCGTCGGCGATGTAACGGAATTCCTTGCACTTTTTCTAGCCAGTTATCTTTGTTCTAAATATGTAGATGTAGTTTCCTGTTTCCAAATACGGCGTACGCAAAAAATCAAGTTATGTATGATGCTCAGAGTCAAGGTTAATTTTACTTCCTTAATTTATTTCGCGAAACTGTTCAGTTATTGTCCTAACGTGAGTGGAATGCTTAAACGCACAATGGTTTGGAGCACCGTCGTGTTGGAATAATGAAATTTTTTGGTAGAGGCGTGCCCGGTCGGATTACAGTTAAAAACAAGGTGTTGTTGCTGTAATTAATTAAACAAAAAAATTGTCTAATCTACTGTTAGTATCTCAAGGATCTCCATTTGTTTGATAATGGTTTTTGTGGTCAGTTTTTTTTTATTTAAACCGTTTCTTTTATAATAGTTTGAGGCTAGTGTGAGCGCGAAACGAATGGGTGGAAATAAAAACCGGCATTCAATTAAGAATTTAGATCGTGGGAGAGCGCTGAAATTGAAATTTGGAATGGATTTGTGCATTTTTTCGCAACTACGATTGCTCAGCACAAATTGATTGGTAATAGTCTCGTTGTACATCGACTCCCATAATATCAAATTTTCAAAAATCTAAAATTCTAAACTCTCAAAAATGCTAGGTCCCAAAGTTTAAAATTTACAAAAATTAATATTCCCAAACTTTCAAAAATCTCATATTTCAAAAATTAATTCTGAAACTAATTTTCAAAGATCCTTAATTCCCAAAATCTCGAATTCTAAGAAATCACAAAAACTCAAATACCCAAAAATGTAAAAGTCACAAGATTTCAAGTCCAAAATGTCAAATTCCTTTACTTTAAACAATCTCAAAATTTCAAAAATTCCAAATCTCAAATTGCGAAAATTTCAAAATTCCTATGATCTTAATATCCCAAAATTGCCAATTCTCTAATTTTAAAAAATCCCTAACTTTAATTCCCGAAATTTCAAATATCCCAAATTCACAAAGTATCAAAATCAAAAATTTACTACATCGAAAATCCCAAAATCTAAACTTTTCATTAATTCCAAAAATCCTAGTCTCAAAATTCTAAAAGGTCTAAAAATCTCCATTAATATGCATTGCTGATTCGAAAATTTCAAATTCTCAAAATATTAAAAATCCTAAGGTCTAAAATTCCCAATATTTTAAAAACTCCAAATTCGTATTAAAGATTCAAAAAATTCCCAAAATTTCGAAAGTCCCAATGTTTAAAATTTAGATTCTAGAAATTTCAAAAATCAAGAAATTAAATCTGAAATTTCAATTTTCAAAGAACCCAAATTCATAAAATTTTCAGATATCACAAGATCTCATAAGCCCAAAATTTCAAATTCCCTTACTTTAAACAATCCCAAAACCTACTTCCGGAAATTTAAAAATCCCAAATCTCAAGTTACTAAAATTTCAAATATCCCAAAATATTAAAAATTCTGATCTGAAATTCTTGGAAATTCCCAATATTTTAAAAAATCCAAATATGTATTAAAGATTAACAAATCTCAAAATTTCAAAAATTCCATCTAAATCCCAAAAGTTCAAATTCCCTAGTTTTTCAAATTAACCAAATAACCTAAAAAATCTAAAATTTCCAAAATGTCAAGATGCCAAAATCTCAAATTACCAATTCCTAACATCAAAAATTCCCAAAATTTGAAAAATTCCAAATCATAAAAACGCGAATAAGTACCCACAATTAAAATATCTCATACCCATACTCATTTGAAATTCAATCTCCAAAAATACGAATTTTAAAAAATGACAAAATCCAATTCCCCAATTTTCAAAAATCATAAATAGCAGGTTCCCAAAAATTCAAAAATTTTAGAAATACGAAACCAAATTTCAGAAACCCTAGTCTAAAATCCCCAACATTTCAAATTCCTAAAAGTTAAAAAAATCACACATTCCCAAAATTAATCCTGAAATCTCTAAATTTCCCTAAATTTCCCTTACTTTAAACAATCCCAAAACCCACTTCCGGAAATTTCAAAAATCCCAAATCTCAAGTTCCTAAAATTTCAAATATCCCAAAGTATTAAAAATCCCCAACATTTCAAATTCCTAAAAGTTTAAAAAATCACAAATTCACAAAATTTCAATAATCTAAAATTTGCAAAATTCAAAAAATCCCAAAATCTACAATTCCTAAAATTTCCAATTTTAAACATCCCAAGGTGTCAAATTCCCAAAATTACATTACATTACAAATCCATGCCCGAACCCGGTTTCGAACCAGGGACTCGGTGAGCCAGCGAAGCCATCGGCACCGCAGAAATTGTAGTTAAACACATGGCGAGACGAGGTTGCACTGCCGTCGAAATTACGTGTCAAAATTTCAAAAATTACAATATCTCATACGCCCAAGGTACCGAAATTTCTAAACTATCTCATAATACTCAAGATGTTCAAAAATCTCTAAATGTAATTCTCGAAATTTCACATTCACATTTCAAAAATCCCAAAATCTGGACTTCCCAATACATATATCGAAAATCCCCTAATCTCAAATTTTCAAAATTTAGAAAATTTCAAATTGTCTCGAGAATTCTAAAGCCAACATTCTAAAAATCCGAATTTTAAAAAGATTCCAAAATCTCAAATTCCCGACATTTCAAAAATCCCAAAGTTTAAAATTTAAGTAATTCCCAAAATTTCAAAAATCCCAAAATCTCAAATTTCAAAAATTAATTTTGAAACCTCAATTTCTCAGATCCTAAATTCCCAAAATCCAAATTCTCAGAAATCTCACATACCCAACATTTAAAAAATCCCAAAATTAATTTTGATACCTCTAAATTTCAAAGATCCTAAATTCCCAAAATCTGAAATTCTCAGAAATCTCACATACCTACCCTAAATTATCAAAATCCCAAATCTCAAATTCCTAAAATTTCAAAAATCCCATGACCTCTACATCCCAAAATTGTCTATTTCCTAATTTAAAAAAATTCCTAAATCTAACTCCCGAAATTTCAAAAATCCCAAATTCAATTACGCTCGAATTGTCATCTCGAGAATTCTAAAATCTCAAAAATCCGAAAGTCTAAAATTTCCAACACTAAAAATTCCAAATAAAAAAAACTTCAAAATCTCAAATTCTCATAAATCACAAAATCTCAAATATCCAACCTTTGAAAAATCCAAAAGTCCAAAATTTCAAATTCCCTTACTTTAAAAAATCCCAAAATCTAATCCCCGAAATTCAAAAAATTACAAATCTCCAATTCCTAAAGTCTCAAAATCCCATGATCTTAATGTCCCAAAATTGTCAATTCCCTAATTTTAAAAATCCCCAATCTAATTCTCGAAATTTCAAAAATCCCAAATTCACAAAATTTCAAAATTTAAAATTTTCAATACTCCCAAAATCTCAAAAATCCCAGTCTAAAATTCTCAATATTTCAATATTTTAGAATACTCCAAGATTCACTAACCCCTAAAATTCTCAACATTTCAAAAATCCCCTAAGTTCAAATTCCCTAATTTTTAAAATTACCAACTTTAAAAACCCTAAAATATACAAATCCTAAATTAAAAAATTCTCAACATTTGAAAAATCCTAAAATCTCAGATTCAAAATCATAAAATCGCAAATAAGTACCCACAATTTTAAAAAAAAACCAAGATTTGAAATTCAATCTTAAAAAATCACAAAATCTAATTCCCGAATTTTCAAAAACCACTAATATCAAGTTGCCAAAAATGCGAAAATTTCAAAAATCCGAAACTTCCAAATTTCAGAAACCCTAGTCTACAATTCCCAAGATTCACACTCCTCTTAATTCTTAAATTTTCAAAAATCCCAAGACCTCAGTCTAAATTGAGAGAGAGGGAGCGAGTGATGGAGTGTGGAAGTGAGTGGTGAGTGAAAGACAGAGAAGAAGTTTAAAATTTAGATTCCCAAAATTTAAAAAATCCCAAAATCTCAAATTTCAAAAATTAATTTTGAAACCTCTAAATTTCAAAGATCCTAAATTCCCAAAATCTCACATTCTCAGAAATCTCACATACCTACCCTAAATTATCAAAATCACAAGATCTCATAAGCCGAAAATTTCATATTCCCTTACATTAAACAATCCCAAACCCCACTTCAGGAAATTTCAAAAATCCCAAATCTCACATTCCTAAAATTGCAAAAATCCCATGATCTCAATATCCCAAAATTGTCAATTACCAAATTTTAAAAAAATCCTAAATGTAATTCCCGAAATTTCAAAAATCCCAAATTCTCAAAATTTCAAAATCTAATAAGCTCGAATTGTCATCTCGAGAATTCTAAAATCTCAAAAATCCGAAAGTCTAAAATTTCCAACAAATCCAAATTCCAAATGAAAAACTCAAAAATCTCAAATTTCCAAAATTTCAAAGATCCTACATTCCCAAAATCTCAAATTCTCATAAATCACAAAATCTCAAATATCCAACATTTGAAAAATCCAAAAGTCAAACATTTCAAATTCCCTTTAAAAAATCCCAAAATCTAATCCCCGAAATTCAAAAAATCCAAATCTCAAATTCCTAAAGTCTCAAAATCCCATGATCTTAATGTCCCAAAATTGTCAATTCCTTAATTTTAAAAATTCTTAAATCTAATTCCAGAAAATTTCAAAAATCCCAAGTTCACAAAATTTCAAAATCTAATAAGTTCGACTTGTCATCTCGAGGATTCTAAAATCTCAAAAATCCGAAAGTCTAAAATTTCCAACACTAAAAATTCCAAATAAAAAAAACTTAAAAATCTCAAATTCCCAAAATCTCAAATTCTCCCTATAATTCTGGAACCTCTAAATTTCACCTGCATTCCCAAAATCTCAAATTCTCATAAATCACAAAATCTCAAATATCCAACATTTGAAAAATCCAAAGTCCAAAATTTCAAATTCCCTTACTTTAAAAAAATGCCAAAATCTAATCCCCGAAATTCAAAAAATTCCAAATCTCAAATTCCTAAAGTCTTAAAATCCCATGATCTTCCAAAATTGTCAATTCCCTAATTTTAAAAATCGCCAATCTAATTTTCGAAATTTCAAAAATCCCAAATTCTCAAAATTTGAAGATCTAACATTTTCAAAACTCCCAAAAGCTCAAAATGTCAAAAATCCTAAAGTCTGAAATTCGCAATATTTCAATATTTTAGCAAACTTCAAGATTCACAAACCCTTAAAATTCTCACCATTTCAAAAATTCCCTGATTTTTAAATTACCAACTTTAAAAATCCTAAAATATGCAAATCCTAAAATTAAAAATTATCAACATTTGAACAATCCTAAAATCTCAGATTCTCGATCATAAAATCGCAAATACCCACAATTTAAAAAAAACCCAAGATTTGAAATTCCATCTTAAAAAAACACAAAATCTAATTCCCAAATTTTCAAAAACCACAAATGACTTTTGGTACGGGGTTGTTTGAATCGCTTGGAAGATTCCTTCACTTCAATTCAGCCCGGGAAATTTTTGCTGGATTCAATAAAGTTTTACCTTGGCCCCTAGGTTGTGCCTTGTAGATTATTTGTACCCTTCTAGGATGTCCGAGTGCTGAGATCTAAATCCATTAGACGGACGGACGGAATATAAGTAGACACAGGATATCTGCTTTGATTGACCCCCGTTAGACATTTCCTTTGAATAAATATATCAAAGCAAACAAATGAAATTCCTCCGCTATCGTTTAACCTCCACCTTATGTAAATAAACGGCGGGCGAATTTTTTTCGGTGACTCACCGGCGGATGTCTATTTTGTGTACGAAATATGACATAACTGGCATAAATCAAAGAGCGTTGTGCGACGCTCCCGTGTTTACGCTCGCTAAAAAAAGATATCCGCCGCGATTGGTTCATTGATCCGCAATGTCGCCATCATCACCCAATTGCTTTCCAAATTAGAACAATACCAAGCTTACTTAACGTAAGCTCCCGCGCCATTACTCAATTCCACAATTACAAGGAAGTGCCGTGAAACGCGTTATTTAAAATTCATAGCGTAACCGGAAGTACTACGTACGCACCGCACTTCCGCGCCAGATTAAAAATGCTCTCGCATTGTCCGAGAGTTTCTCAGGGAAACCACTTACCGTCGTCGTCTTGTTGAATCTTTGGCTGCCCGAGCGTCGCAGCGTGCCGCTCCGGATGTTCGCGTCGTCCAGTATAATTTCGCGACCGTCGCATCCCGATCGTCTGCTAAGCTCGCTTAATTCGGCGACGGGCTGCACCTGCAACGAGGAATCAGGTTAACTAAATTTCATGAATTTCTGTGATCCTGATACAATTTTGTAAAGGAAACTTTTATCATGGAAACGAAAGCTTGTGTCTATCCGATTCTGATAACAATTTTGAAAGAGAAACTTGGGACAGAATCACATCATTTGTGAGGGATGTCCCCTATTAAAATTTCTGTGATCCTGATACCGTTTTTAAAAGAAATGTTTATCGGGACCACGAAAGCATATCCATATACTAACAATTTCAAAAGGGGAACTTTGGATAGACGAATCTAATTCGTAAAAGGAGTCTCCTAATAAATGTTATAAGTTTCTGTCATCCTGATACAATTTTTAAAAGGAATTTTTATGATGAAGCGAAAGCTAGGGTCCTTCCGACTCTGATACTAATTTTAAAAGAGAAATTTAGGACAAAAAGGCATAATTTATTAGGGGTGTCTCCTATTAAATTTCTCAAGTTTCTGTGATCCTGATACCGTTTTATAAAAGAAATTTTTGTCAGAGCCACGAAAGCATATGATTCTGATAAAATTTTTAAAAGAAAACTTGAGACAGGCGGATCTAATTTGTGAGTGGTGTCGCCTATTAAATTTCATAAGTTTCTGTGATCCTGATACAATGTTTTAAAGGACATCTTGATCCGGAAACAAAAGTATGTGTATAAAATTCTCAAAAGAGAAACTGGAACATATGGATCTGATTGTGAGAGGTGTCCCCTGTTAAATTTCATTAGTTTCTGTGATCCTGATACAATTTTGGAAAGGAATTTTTTATGATGAAAACGAAAGCTTGTGTCCGTCTGATTCTGATGAAATTTTAGAAGAGAAACATGGGACAGAGAGACCTATTTTCTGACGGGTGTCTCCGAGGGTGTCTCCTACTCAATTTCATAAGTTTCTGTCATCCTAATACATGACATTTTTATCAGGAGAACAAAAGTTTCTCAAAAGAGAAAGAGGGCAGAAGTATATAATTTGTGTGAGGTGTCTCCTATTAAATTTCACAAATTTCTGTGATCCTGATAAAAAAATTTTAAAGGAAATGTGGGTGTATCCCATTAAATTTCACAAGTTTCTGTGGTCCTGGTACAATTCTTTAAAGGAAAACCAAAGGTATGTGTATAAAATTATCAAAAGCGAAACTGGGACATATAATGGATCTGATTGTGTGAGTGGTGTCCCCTATTAAATTTCTTCAAGTTTCTGTGATCCTGATACAATATTGAAAAGGAATTTTTTATGATGAAAACGAAAACTTGTGTCCGTCTGATTCTGATAAAATTTTAAAAGAGAAACTTGGGACAAAAAGGCCTAATTTGTGAAGGATATCGCCTATTAAATTTCATACGTTTCTGTGACCCTGATACAATGTTTTAAAGGAAATCTTTATCCGGAAAACAAAAGTATGTGTATAAAATTCTCATAAGGGAAACTGGGGCATATAGATCTGATTGTGAAAGGTGCCCCCTATTAAATTTCTTAAGTTTCTGATCCTGATACAATTTTGAAAAAGAATTTTTATGATGGAAACGAAAGCTTGTATGTCTGATTCTCATGAAATTTTAAAAGAGAAACCGAGAGACCCAATTTCTGAGGGGTGTCTCCTATTAAATTTCATAAATTTCTGTGATCCAAATACATGACTTTTTTGATCAGAACAAAATTATGAGCATGAAATTCTCAAAAGAGAAACTTAGGGCAGAAGAATCGAATTTGTATGAAGTTTGTCCTATTAAATTACATAAGTTTCTGTGATCCTGATACAATTTTGAAATGGAATTTTTTATGATAGGAACGAAAGCTTGTATCCGTCTGATTCTGATAAAATTTTACAGAGAAACTTGAAACAGAAAAGCATAGTTTGTGAGGGGTGTCTTCTAATAAATTTTATACGTTGCTGTGATTCTGACACAATGTCTTAAAGGAAATCTTTATCACGAAAATAAAAGTATATGTATAAATTTCTCAAAAGAGAAACTTAGGGCAGAAGAACCTAATTTGTGCAAAGTGTTTCTTATTAAATTTTGCAAGTTTCTGTGACCCTGGTACCGTTTTTACGAGCGTTTTTTTAAGAAATTTTTATCAGGACCACGAAAGCATATCACTCTGATAAAATTTTCATAAGAGGAACTTGGGACAGACAAATCTAATTTGAGAAGTGCCCCCTAATAAATTTATAAATTTCTGTGATCCTGGTACCGTTTTTTTTTTTAATTTTAATCAGGACCACGAAAGCAAATCAATCTGATAAAATTATCAAAAGAGGAACTCGGGACAGGCGAATCTAATTTGTGAGAGATGTCCCCTAATATATTTCATAAGTTTCTGTGATCCTGATACAGTTTTGGAAAAGAATTTTTTATGATGAAAACGCAAGCTGGTATCCATCTGATTCTGATGAAATTTTATAAGAGAAACTTTGGGAAAGCATGTGGTGTATAAAATTCTTATAAGAGAAACTTAAGGCAGAAAAATCCAATTTGTGAAAAGTGTTTTCTATTAAATTTCATGTTTCTGTGGTCCTAATACAATGTTTTAAAGGAAAGCTTTATCCGGAAAACAAAAGTATGTGTACAAAATTCTCATAAGAGAAACTTATGGCAGAAGAATCTAATTTTTGAAAAGTGTCTCCTCTATTCAATTTCATGTTTCTGTGTTCCTGATACAATTTTGGAAAGGAATTTTTTATGATGAAAACGAAAGCTTGTATCCGTCTGATTCTGATGACATTTTAAAAGAGAGACCTAATTTCTGAGGGGTGTCTCCTATTAAATTTCATACGTTTCTTTGATCCTGATACAATGTTTCAAAGGAAATCTTTATCCGAAAACAAAAGTATGTGTATAAAATTCTCAAAACAGAAACTGGGACATATGGATCTGATTGTGAGAGATGTCCCCTATTGAATTTCCTATGTTTCTGTGATCCTGATACAATTTTGAAAATGAATTTTTTATGATAAACACGAAAGCTTGTATTCGTCTGATTCTAATAAAATTTAGAGAAACTTGGGACAGAACGACCTAATTTGTGAGAAATGTCTCCTATTAAATTTCATCCGTTTCTGTGATCCTGACACAATATTTTAAAGGAAAGCTTTATTCGGAAAACAAAAGTGTGTGTATAACATTCTCAAAAGAGAAACGTAGGGCAGAAGAATCTAATTTGTGTGACGTGTCTCCTATTAAATTTCTGTGATCCTGATAATAATGTTTTAAAGGAAATGTGGGCGTCCCATTAAATTTCTGGTACGATGCTTTAAAGGAAATTTTTATCAGAAAGAAAACCAAAGGTATGTGTATAAAATTCTCAAAATAGAAACTGGGACATATGGATCTGATTGTGAGAGGTGTCCCCTATTCAATTTCCTATGTTTCTGTGATCCTGATACAATTTTGGAAAGGAATTTTTTATGATGGAAACGAAAGCTTGTATCCGTCTGATTCTAATAAGATTTTTAAAAGGGAAACTTGGGACAGAAAAGCCTAATTTGTGAGGGATGTCTCCTATTAAATTTCATACGTTTCTTTGATCCTGGTACAATGCTTTAAAGGAAATTTTTATCAGGAAGAAAACCAAAGGTATGTGTATAAAATTCTTGAAAGAGAAACAGGGACACATGAATCAGATTATTATTAATTATTAAATTTCATAAGTTTCTGTGATTCTGATACAATTTTGAAATGGAATTTTTTATGATGGAAACGAAAGCTTGTATCCGTCTGATTCTAATAAGATTTTTAAAAGGGAAACTTGGGACAGAAAAGCCTAATTTGTGAGGGATGTCTCCTATTAAATTTCATACGTTTCTTTGATCCTGGTACAATGCTTTAAAGGAAATTTTTATCAGGAAGAAAACCAAAGGTATGTGTATAAAATTCTTGAAAGAGAAACTTAAGGCAGCAGAATCTAATTTGTGGGAGGTGTCCCCTATTAAATTTCTTAAGTTTCTGTGATCCTGATACAATTTTGAAAGGGAATTTTTTTATGATGGAAACGAAAGCTTGTATCCGTATGATTCCAATATCATTTTTAAAAGCGAACCTTGGGACAGAAAGGTCTAATTTGTGAGGGATGTCTCCTATTAAATTTCATACGTTTCTGTGACCCTGATACAATGTTTTAAAGGAAATCTTTATCCGGAAAACAAAAGTGTGTGTATAAAATTCTCGTAAGAGAAACTTAGGGCAGAAGAATCTAATTTCTGAAAAGTGTCTCCTATTAAATTTCATGTTTTTGTGACCCTGATACAATTTTGGAAAGGAATTTCTTATGATTAAAACGGAAGCTTGTATCCGTCTGATGGAATTTTAAAAGAGAAGCTTGGGACAGAGAGACCTAATTTCTGAGGGGTGTCTCCTATTAAATTTCATAAGTTTCTGTAATCCTAATACATGCCATTTTTATCAGGAGAACAAAAATATGAGTATAAAATTTTCAAAAGAGAAGCTTAAGGCAGAAGAACCTAATTTGTGTGAGGTGTCTTCTATTAAATTTCACAAATTTCTGTGATCCTAGTAAAAAAATGTTTAAGGAAATGCGTGTCTCCTATTAAATTTCACAAGTTTCTGTGATCCTGGTACAATGTTTTACCGGAAATTTTTATCAGGAAGAAAACCAAAGGTAACTATGTGTATAAAATTCTCAAAAGAGAAACTGGGATATATGGATCTGATTGTGAGAGGTATTAAATTTTTTAAGTTTCTGTGATCCTGATACAATTTTGAAAAGGATTTTTTTATTATGGGAACGAAAGCTTGTATCCGTCTGATTCTAATGCAATTTTTAAACTTTTAAACAAAGAGACCTAATTTCTGAAGGGTGCATGCAAAAGTAATAAGTTTTATAATGAGCGCCGAGCCGCTCGGCACTGGTTGCTTTACTAATTTTCTCAAAAGTGTAGGATTTTCTAATTATTTATTTATTATTTATTGTTTATTATTTATTCACACAATCTGCCTCCAAGTAGCTCAAAAATTCGAATGAGAATATCGAGCAATTCGCGAGATTAAGTGGTAGAACAGAAAACCACTAAATGTATACAAAACGATTCGAGTTCCTCATCAAACAAAACCAATTAAATTGGCCATACTAGATGACTTTACGGCCATTAAATACGAAATTTGTTCTTAATTTGAGGTGCTTAAATACAATGGCGTGTACGCTCCAATTAATCCAAAAGCTAATAATATACACACACCGCGACCGTTTAATTAGCAATTCTAACCTGTTAACAACTTTCATTCTTGTCAAGCACGTTCGTCCCGTGCGATTTTCCCAATTCTAAAAATAACTGGAAACTCGACCTAATGACGCACGAAATCATCTGGCAATGACTCACACTTAATGAGTTGCAGACAGACGTTCGACAATTAAATTTTTTCTTAATTAGTCGTTAAATTTAGTGTGAAACCGTTTAATGAAAGTCGGTGTCTTTTTTTTTCTAATCCCGCACCAAATTCGTACGAGACGGTGACGTCTTGAACTGTAAACGAGACCAGACAGTTAGAATAAACAAATTAGGCTTTTTACGTCGAACGATTTGCCCCAGCGAGTTCCGAAAGGCAACGAACTGAAATAAAATTGTGACAAAAATCGAAGATCTAATTATCCGCTAGATGGCGCACGCGGTGTTATTTTTTATTGGCAGTTGGGAGATCCGCCATGTTTTAAACAAATACACCGGATTGGCAGAAATTAACCTGAAAGTGTAATCACAGCAAAATCTTCCCATTCGGTTAAAAAAATGGTACCTGGCGGACATGCAGCATATGACCACGCTGTATATGCAGTCAATGTCAAAAATAAATAAAACGCTGTAACAGATCAATATAGTGCGCTTGAAACATTTCAAAAATAATGAAGTGACCAGTATTTTCCACGTCGGCTTTTTACGAGTGAAGTGCCGTTTACTAATGAGACTACTCCGCCAGTGCAACCCTCGTTTCGTAAATGAAGATTGCGTGTAAACGTAGAGTCCCAGAAAGGAAACTTTTATAAATCAATACGTGGCGTGTACACGCCACTCGTGCTATGAATGCATATAAAAACAACCCCGCAATGTAATGCAGTGGAATTGCAGATGAGGGGTTCCGCAAAAGTTGAACTTATAAGCCAAACGTGCCCGAAAGTGAGACACTCCTGAAACGTTATTGTGTAGATTCCATGCTAATCAAAGGTATCGCATTTACTTATACATGAAATGCGAGAGAGAAAAAAGGAGTGTCATTGAAAACCTACGTACTCTTAAAAAATGACAAATTATTCATTTCAAATTAGGCAAGAATGTGCGTATTAGTTCTATGAATGATAAATGATAATTGATAATCCGCATTTTTAACGCGTCTGCGGATGATTGAAGACTAGCAGGAATTAGAAGGTACTTTTCTTGATTTCCAAACGCATTCGAAAAATAAGATGACGTAATCTTGAGTGGTTCTGTTCTTTACTAAAGTCAAATGGGATGTTTTCGGTCTGTATCATTTTTTCAGAACTTGTAAAAATGTTCGAGTTTAATTGTATGGCATAAGAGATGAGTTGCTTTCCCTTCTTTGCCTAATATGAACTGAATAATTTGTCATTTTTTAAGAGTAGCATAGGTTTGCAATATAGCATCTCTACTTTTCTCTCCCGCTCCCTTTTCACTCAGATTATTTAACTTACTACATCACGTGGAAGTCCTTAAATATTCAATTGTGAAACACCCTTAAAGGGTACTTTTCCGCCCCGAGTACGTTAGAACAGAAAGAAACCAGGAGAAAAGTTTGAAAACTTTTTCCAAAAAAATTAAACGCCTCTGAAACCGATTGGCCTTTTAATGTTTTCGTCTATTACTGTTTTTTATCATTTTTTGCTTTCAATTTAACACTTAGAAGCTTATTTCTAATTTTTTAGTGCATTTTCTCGATTAGCAATTCTTCACGTTATTTTGTCCACTTTTTTTAAATTTTTTATACATTTTTCGCATTCATTTTTATTTCCTTTCTCCACTGTATATTGTGTCTTATTTAGTTGAGCTCCTATTCGACTTTTTTTGTATTTTTATGAAATTTTTCTATTGTGCTTTCTTAAATTTTTTGTAGTTTTCGTCTATTACAGTTTGGCTCTTATTTCTTTATTAGTACGTATTATCATTTTTCAGAGCATTTTTTTAATTCAGAAATGTGCTATTTTTTCTCCATTTTTGGTTTCTCTTCATTAGAATTTCGTTACTTTATTTTGCACATTTATTTTTACTTTTGTTTAAATTTTTATCATTTATCTTTGTTTCAATTTTCTTAGTGCGTATTGTTGTGTTCTTTTACGAACTATTTTTGTATTATTTTTTGACATTTTTGCCCTCTTTTTTTTAATTTTTGTTGTTTTTGTAAATTACCGTTTTTCATTTTTTTGTTTTTATTTCAACACTTTGACGCTTACTTATTGATTTTTCAGCACATTTTTTTAAAAGTGCCCATTTGTGGTACTCCTCATTAGCATTTCTTTACTTTATTTTTCGGTTTTTTAAAAAATTGTATTTAAGTAAATTTTGGGCATTTATTTTTACTTCAATCTTTTCACTGTGTACTTATTGTGTTTTATTTTGTCGAGTTCTGGTTAGAATTTCTTTTGTATTTCAATTTGACATTTTTTCTTTTGTTTTTTATTTTTTTTGTTAATGTTTTCGTCTTTTTGATCCTTTTTCTGCTTCTGTTTAACACCGTGGTGTTATTTTTTTTATTTTTTGCTCCATTTTTGATTTTTCTTACTTCATTTTCCACGTTTAAAATTTTGTTTACATTTCTGTCATTTATTTTTATTTCAATTTCTTCATTATTTATGGTGTTTTATTTTGTTGAATTATTTGTTTGTATTTTTATTTGACAATATTGCTTTTGTGTTTTTTATAAATGTTATCGCCCTATACAGTTTTTCATCTTTTTTTTCTGTTTAGCACTTTGGCGCTTATTTTTTATTTTTGCTCCATTTTTGTCCATGTTTTATTTTGTCGAATTGAATTTTTAATATTACATATTATTACATAATATTACAGTTGTTCATTTTTTTTTGTTTCTGTTTAACACTTTGATGATTGTTTTTTTTTTAATTTTTAAGCATTATGATTTGTGAACGTATATTTTTTAAATAAAAAGTGTTACGGGTTTTTTTAAATTTTAATTTTTGTAATTTATCTTTATTTCAATTTTCTGGCTGTTTAGTGTGTTTCATTTTGTTGAGTTCTTGTTCGAATTTTTGTTGTATTTAACAATTCTGACGCTTATTTTTTATTTTTACGTACTATCATTTTTCAGTGCATTTTTTAAATGAAAAAGTGTGCTATTTTAAGTTTTTCCTCCATTTTTGGTTTCCCTTCATTAGCAGTTCTTTATCTTATTTTGCGCATTTTTTACAATTTTGTCTAAATTTATCTTTATTCAATTTCAATTTCCTCACTGTTTACTGTGTTTTATTTGTTTGAATTTAATTTTGTATTTTTATTTGACAGTTTTACTGATGTTTTTTTTAATGTTTTGTTTATTACAGTTTTTAATTATTACAGTCTTATTATTACTGTTTAACAATTCGAACGCATATTTTTTTTACTTATACGTATTACCATTTTTTTTAATTAAAAAGTATCATTTTTATATTCTCCATTTTTGGTATTTCCTTTGTTTAATAAGATGTAAGTTATTCTTGTAGTAACTTTGTTATTACCCTAGTTCTTTATTTTTGCCACTAGAGGCCATTCAAGAGATGTCTATTACAGTAGTTCTTTGTTTCGCCGTTAGAGGCCATCCTAGTGTTAAAGGACAAGCCGCAATCCTTATAAACAAACTTTTGTAATAAACATTTTTCTGTATTTTTTTAACTAAGAAAATGTAGGGTCTGAATTCGGAAATTGATAATTTCTTAATTTTCCCTCGTATCTCTTACGAGCGAATATTTTCAAATTTTGAGTTTACCATCACAAAAGTTTCTTTATGATAATTTTCAGAGTAAGTATACGAGGTCGGGTAAAAATTATGAATTTTTTTATTTTTTGAATCGTTTGAATCTTTTAATTTTCTTTCATCTTCTTTGAATCATTTACATCTTTTTTGATTATCGCCTCTGGTGTGGTAACTTTTGCAAAAAGAAAATTTAATATGCTATTTTTTAAATTAAAATTTACAAGGCGTTTTTCCAATAAAAAAAAGGTTAGGCCCATTAACTTTTTTACCCGACCCCGTATACTTTGAACATTATCATAAGGAAACTTTTGTGATGGCAAACTCAAAATTTAAAAATATTCGCTCGTAAGAGATACGAGGGAAAATTAAAAATCAATTTCAGAATGACCCTACATTTTCTTAGTTAAAAGAAATACCGAAAAATGTTTATTACAAAAGTTTGTTTGTAAGGTTTGCAACTTGTCCTTTAACACTAGGATGGCCTCTAACGGCGAAACAAAGAACTACTGTAATGAGAAATCTCTAACACTTGGATGGCCTCTAGTGGCAAAAATAAAGAACTAGGGTAATAACAATTTTACTACAAAAATAACTTACATCATATTAAACAAAGGAAATACCAAAAATGGAGAATATAAAATGACACTTTTTAATTGAAAAAAATGGTAATACGTAAAAATAAAAAAAATATGCGTCCAAATTGTTAAACAGTAATAAAAAGACTGCAATAATAAAAAACTGCAATAGACAAAAAATTAAAAAAAAAACAACAGTAAAACTATCAAATAAAAATACAAAATTAAATTCAAACAAAAACTCAACAAAATAAAACATAATAAACAGACAGAAAATTGAAATAAAGATAAATGCCAAAAAATTAAATTTAAAAAAACCCGTAAAATAAAGAAATGCTAATAGAGAGAAACCAAAAATTGGGAAAAATATCAAAAATGGCACTTTTTTATATAAAAGAAATACGTTTACAAATCATAATACGTGAAAATTAAAAAAAAAACAATCATCAAAGTGTTAGACAGAAACAAAAAAAATCAACAACTGTAATAGACGGAAATATTAAAAAAATTATGTATGTCAACTAATAATACAAAAAAAATTCGGTCAAGAACTCAACAAAATAAAACATGGACAAAAATGGAGTTAAAAATAAGCAAAATAAGCGCCAAAGTGCTAAACAGAAAGAAAAAGATGAAAAAATAGAAAAACAAAAGCAAACTTGCCAAATAAAAATACAAACAAATAATTCGAACAAGAACTCAACAAAATAAAATACCATTAATAATGAAGAAACTGAAATAAAAATAAATGACAGAAATGTAAACAAAATTTAAAACGTGGAAAATGAAATAAAGAAATGCTAATGAAGAGAAATCAAAAATGGAGCGAAAATAAAAAATTAAAAAAATAGCACCACGGTGTTAAACAGAAGCAGAAAAAGGATCAAAACTGTAATAGACGAAAACATTAACAAAAGAAAAATAAAAAAAAAACAAAAGTAAAATACAAAAGAAATTCTAACCTGAACTCAACAAAATAAAACACAATACACAGTGAAAATAAATTCCAAAAGTTTATTTAAATACAATTTTTAAAAAAATCGAAAAATAAAGAAATGCTAATATGAGGAGTACCACAAATGAGAAACAATAGCACTTTTAAAAAAATACGAAAAAAACAACCAAAAAAAAAACAATCCGCACTAAGAAAAATGAAACAAATATAAATGGCAAATATTTAAACAAAATTAAAAATAAATGTGCAAAATTCTAATGAAGAGAAACCAAAAATGGCGGAAAAACATAAAATAGCACACTTTTTCTTTAAAAAATGCGCTGAAAAATGATAGTACGTAAAAATAAAAAACAAGCTTCAAAATTATTAAATACATCAAAAATTCGAACTCGACAAAATGAAACACAGTAAACAGCCAGAAAATTGAAATAAAGGTAAATTCCAAAAATGAGAATTTAAAAAAACCCGTAAAATAAAGTGAAGAAATGCTAATAGAGAGAAACCAAAAATGGAGAAAAATATCAAAAATGGCACTTTTTTATTTTAAAAAAATACTTTTACAAATCATAATGCGTGAAAATTAAAAAAAAACAATCATCAAAGTGTTAAAAAGAAACAAAAAAAATGAACAACTGTAATAGACGAAAATAACCTTATACACAAACTTTTGTAATAAACATTTTTCTGTATTGTAGGGTCATTCTGAAATTGATAATTTTTTAATTTTCCCTCGTATCTCTTAAGCGAGCGAATATTTTCAAAGTTTGAGTTTGCCATCACAAAAGTTTCCTTATGATAATGTTCAGAGTAAGTATACGGGGTCGGGTAAAAAAGTTAATGGGCCTAACCTAATTTTTTTTAATGGAAAAACGCCTTGTAAATTTTAATTTAAAAAAAAATAGCATTCTAAATTTTTTGTCTATTACAGTTTTTTATTATTGCAGTCTTTTTATTACTGTTTAACAATTTGGACGCATTTTTTTTTATTTTTACGTATTACCATTTTTTTAAATTAAAAAGTGTCATTTTCATATTCTCCATTTTTGGTATTTCCTTTGTTTAATACGATGTAAGTTATTCTTGTAGTAAATTTGTTATTACCCTAGTTCTTTACTTTTACCACTAGAGGCCATCCAAGTGTTAGAGATTTCTCATTACAGTAGTTCTTTGTTTCGCCGTTAGAGGCCATCCTAGTGTTAAAGACAAGTCGCAAATCTCATAAACAAACTTTTGCAATAAACATTTATCCGTATTTCTTTTAACTAAGAAAATGTATGGTCATTCTGAAATTGATAATTTTTTTATTTTCCCTCGTATCTCTTAAGCGAGCGAATATTTTCAAATTTTGAGTTTGCCATCACAAAAGTTTCTTTATGATAATTTTCTGAGTAAGTATACGGGGTCGGGTAAAAAAGTTAATGGGCCTAACCTAATTTTTTTGAATTGAAAAACGCCTTGTAAAAAAATAGCATATTAAATTCTCTTTTTGCAAAATTTAACACTCCAGGGGCGATAATCAAAAAAGATTCAAGTGATTCAAAGAAGATGAAAAAAAATTAAAAGATTCAAACAATTCAAAAAAATTATGAATTTTTTGATTTTTTAAAAGAAAAAGTCAAATTTTTGTGTATTTTTCGGTATTTTTCACCAAGAACTGGAGAAATACTTTTTTTTCGACATTTTTGGGGTACACCAATACTTTTTCAGAGGAAAATTTAAAAAAAAAACTGTCTGAAACACCCCTACCTAGGGCTTGTCCACCCCTATAATTAAACACCTTATTGGATTGATTAAGCTGGGATTTCTTCACCTCGAGCAATATTTTTCTTCTTACACGATTAGAAATTGGTTTAAGTCGCCAAAGACGATCATAAACGGAATTCCGAGCGGAATTCAATTCATTGGTCACGAACGTGACAACATGTAAAGATGTCAAAAAGAAATTGAATGGAAGCATACTAATAGTTTTCCAATTCATGGTCTAATTTTAGGTCATACCTACCTCTCGAAAATATTCCCCGGTCCGACGAGAAACGTGAACGAATACGAAATACATCATACTCACGTTCGCCATTATAAGTAGCGTTAACGTAACATTTCGCTTTCATTACAATGCAATAAAGGTCAAAAACGTGTTGAATGAACATTGTTAAATAATTGATCGTTTTCTAATCTTCGGCACTTAACAACTGGCGCCCAACGTGGGGCTTTTACTTGCAAGTATTTGGCGCCCAACGTGGGGCCTTACCTTAACAGTGACTGAATCCTTGGATCTCTTGATAAGATCTATAATTTCCTCTCGCGTCTTCTCCTCGACCCGTATACCGTTAACCTCGAGCAGCTTATCGCCGGGCAGCAGTCCGGTCTCGTTGTTATGCTGCACTATCGTGCCCGGCTCCGCGAAAACGACCGCCCGCATGTTCACGCCACTATTGTTACTATCACTACGTTCGAGTACCATGGCGCGTCGCAACGAAAAACCGAAATCGTTCCGCGGCGCCTTCTGTCTCTGTATCGTCAGCGTTCGCGGTTTGGGCAGGACGAGCGGTATCACCGGCGGCAACGGCAGGTTGTAGTCGTCGAAGTTCGCCGTGCGCGACCACCGATGGAAACCCTGCGACTCGCCGACCGGACTCAGCGAGAACGGCGGCGTCGCAAAGGACGAGTTCGTCGTGTCGGTCAGCGAGTCGGCGCTCGCCGACGCCGAGGTTATGACCAGTAAATTGTTGCCTAGGTTCGTCGAGAGTAGGCACTTGTCTTTGGTAAATCCGTTTTGGGGAGGTAGATTTTGGTAGCCTATCACTTCGTTTTGAAGCGTATTTCGTACTAGGTTCAGGTGATCGGTGCCGTTCTGTTCACCGTTCTCTTGCGTTACGCTGACCTTGGGTCCCTTCAGTATGCCTCGCTTGGGCGGTTTCGGAGGCACCGGCGGCGCCACCTTCTGATTTTGCAAATTTGTCAGCGAATTTAGGCTGGCTTCCGAACTATCCGACTGCGTGAAACCGTCCTGCAGATGCGTGAGCGTGTATTGTGACGTCGTCAAGGTTATCGAGGCCCTGTCGACTCGGTCGAAGCTCGCGAGGAAGTCGGCAGTGTAATCGGCTGTGATTCCGAGCGGCAGCTTCTCTTTCTCTTTGCGGCGCCCGCGTATTTTTAAGGACCTCCTCACCTCTTCGGGACGTAGCAGTTCATCGGTCAGAATACTCGTGCGGTCTCTTTTCTGTTTCTCTTTTCTCTCTTTCTTGTCTTTTTTTCTTCTTTCTCTGTCTTCTTTATCTTGTGTTACGCCAGTACCTGCCTTTTTGATGAAGTTAAACATGATTCTGAAACCAAAAAACCAGCGATTAGCTTCCAACAGGCACAATTTTAAGGTTTTGCCGTTTATTGCGCATGCGCAGACCCAACTTTCTTATTTATGGACGGATTTTTTTGAAATTTTAAGGGAAGGTACTTTTTAAAAAATGAGAAAACGCACATAAAAAATAGAAGAGCGTCCGCAAACTAAAAAACGCAAGAAAATTATTGCACTTGCGCAGATTTACCCTTTCCTATTTGTGATCCAAATTTGTTACTTTTTGATATTTAGATTCACTCGGTTTTTCGGGCGCGTTTGATTTCTCATACTGTTCAGAATGACCACAAGGTGGTAAATTCAAAAAAGGTTAGAGAACTAAAGAAAGAATATCAACAAAAAATTTTAGTGCAGAAGTTCAAAAAACATTTAAGCAGATCCACAAGGTTCCAAAAAAACTCATTTTGGACAAAATCACCGAACCGGGGTCTGGAATTCCCCCCCCCCCCCTGTCCCGGAAAAAAGAAAATTCCCTTTTTTCCGGGTGGGTGGGGTTTAGGCCTGTTGTGAAGCATAAAAAAGGCGCCATCTTTTTTTTAATTTCTTGCAAACGCAACGAACGGGGCGAGTCTGGAATAGCCCCCCCCCCCCTGGAAAAAAACTTCCGTAATAATTTTCCTTGTGGGCCTGTAAACGAACGCTTGTAAAAAGACGAAGAGTGTACATTTACCTACCGGGACCGAGTAATTAACAAATGAAAGCCTGGGGAGATACATGACGATCGACGACATCTGGGCGCCATCCCCGAGCGTGGGTAAATTCTCTGAGCACCCCCCCCCCCCCGGTGATATGTTTCCCTGCATTGGCTGTAGTACGTTAATCCCTTTTTAGCGCATTTTTGCAAATTTATTTGTAAAAAGTAGGTTTTAATCTCACTTTGGCTGGCTGGCTGGCAGCAAATGTGGGCGCGTAGAAGAACTCTTGTAGAAAGGCAACGGGTGTACGTGTATCTACAGGGCCGTGAAATTTGTCAACCTTAGGGACATGGCTACATGATGTGGTGTTGGCGACATCTGGGCGTCATCCTCGAGCGTAGTATACTAACTAGTTTTTTCCTATTTCCTATCTTCGAGAAGTAGTCAACTTCGGGCGCCTTTTACCTTCCGTTGCGAACTCACGCGGTTTACCGTTTCGTAAATCTCTTTCTCGTGTCGCCAATAGAAGTGAATTGCGAGTGAACGGGACGTCGGAAGGGGGTACCGTCAAAAGGAATGTGGTAGCCCCCGACACGATCTTCCTGATGGTGGAGTCAAATCTTCAAACACGATTTGCGGGTAAACGGGACGTCGGAAGGGGGTACCGTCAAAGGAAATGTGGTAGCCCCCGACGCGATCTTACTGATGGTGGAATCAAATCTTTAAAGGCGAATTGCGGGTGCACGCGGAAAGTGGGAAGCGCTTAGCTACTAGCCTTCGACAAGATCTGTTATTGATGGTTGAGTCGAAAGTGGCTAATAGAATACTGATCTGCCACACAAAAATGCGCTGAAGTCCCTTCGATCTCAAACGAGGACTTTGATAATTTTTTAACTCACTTTGGGCAAAATATCACAGAACCAAGGGTTTGGAATACCCCCAGGCCCCCCTCCCCTCGGTTACGTTCACCTGCAGTACGTTAATCCGCGGGGACACTCGTCATTCTCAAAAAAATCTCTCCCTCTCCCTCCTCCCTCTCCTTCTCCCCCCCCCCTCTCTCTCTCTCTCTCTCTCTATCTCTCCTCACCATCTTCTCCCTCTCATGTCTCTCTCTCTCTCTCTCTCTCTCTCTCTCTCTCTCACAATTCCGCCAATATTGGAACAAAATGGTGGAAAGAAATCTACCTACGTCTGTCGGCCCATGCGATTTTTTAACACATTTTTGGGTAAAATCACTGAACCGGGTTGACACCCCCCCCCCCTCTCCCCCGGGAAAAGGTCTCTGAAAAAAACTGTCGTGAGCTAAAAAAGCATCAATCCTCTTTTTCACTCATTTTTTGCAAAATCACCAAAAACCTGAGGGGGGCTGGAAATACCCCCGGCAGGAAAAAGAAAATACCTAATTATAAGAAAAAAATTCCCCCCCCCCCCCCGGTTCTGCGTTCCCCTGCAGTACGTTAATTCCTGCTGAGGACTCTCGTGGTGCTTAAAAAACGTCACCCTTTTTTCAATTCGTTTTGGGCAAAATCACCGAATCGGAGATCTGGAATACCTCCCATCGCCTCCCATGGAAAACGAAAAGTCCCAGACCCACCGGTGCTACGTTCCCGTACAGTACGTTAATCCCCGAGGACTCATTAACTCATTTTAGGCATCACAGAACCGGGAGTCTGGAGTACCCCCTAGGAAAAAGGAATAAAATTTGCTTTTTACGGTGGGAGGAGGGAGGGTATTCCATACCGTATCAATACATCTTATCCAAGGCTATCACATTCCTTTTCGCAGTTGACGTATTGACTCCACCATCAGTAACGAGATCAGTAAGATCTTCATTTCGTTAATTATTCTCCACAAAATAGTAATCAATTTTTGTGGAATTTCTCCTATTTCGAGCTTCAATGGGAGACACGAGAAAGAGTGACCGCGATTTGAGCTCTAAGAAATTGTTTGGCCTCTAAAGTCGATGTAGAAAAAGCAAAAAAAATCACCACGATATTATAACACGCTCGGTGATGGCGCCCAGATGTCGCCGATCCCACATAATGTATCTCCTTCCTAAAATTAGTTGGAGCATCGTTTCAAAGCCCACTCGTGGTTGTTGCCGCGTAACTGTAAATGATGAGTAACGGACAAATATAGACCTTAGCAGCTATCAATTAGCGAAAGTACCCGAACGTTAACAAAAAATCGAGCCTTTCCAGAGGTACTGCGTCTCGGCCTTGCTTCCACGGTACGGCAGTGTATGGAGGGGGGGGTCAGTTTCGACATCTACCACTTTTGAAGCAAAGCACCGTGCCATTCTAGTAGTTATACAGGGCGGTTCCTGGCTCACTTCAAGGTCGCTCGCCACCTGGTGGTGACCTTGAAAAGTAGGTCAATGTAACGTGGCAGTGACCTTGGGAATTGGGTCAAGGTGAGAGTTGAGTGACCAGTGCTCGGTGACAGCAATTTTCATCTGAGGTCATTGACCCCGTTAATTTTCAAGGTCATCAGATGCCATTGACCCCATTTTTGGGGCATCACATTGAATTTCCAAAGTCATCAAAAGTCATTGTCCCCATAAATGTTCAAGGTCACCCTCGAGGTCACCCGAAGACATTGACTTCACTTTTTTGTTACCAAATTACATTTTCAAGGACATCCGTGGTCATTGGCCCTCATAAATAATTAAGACCATACGATTTCGTTGGCCCCGGTTTTGTTGTGGTATCAAATTACATTTTCAAGGTTATCCGAGGTCATTGCCTCAATAAATTTCATTTCATTCGAGGGCATTGGCCCCATTTTATGTAGTGTCATCCGTGGTCATTGAACCATATAATTTCGAGGTCATTGGCCTACATTCTTAAGGTCATTCTAGATCATTGACTTTTTGGGAGGGTCGTCCTCTGTTAGTAACCTTGCGGTGACCTTGGAGAGTAGGTTAAGGTAAAGTCCAAAGATCACTCGCTCTCCGCTCGCCCCTGTAGTAACCGTCAAGGTATTGACCAAAGGTCACTTCACGTTTCCAAATGATCTTTTTACAAACTAGAGGTCGGTTCAAGGTCACATTATTACGATATAAAGCGCGTCGGTGTACCGTATAATTCAGTCAGTCGGCGCCTTGAATTAAAGATGGATTTCTCCGATTTAAACCCCTCCTGTATAACTACTCACTCTCCGTCCCGTTAGGTACCTCTGTCATCCTGAAACGTTTTTTCCTCTGTGCATCGAACGAGGTATCGAACTTTTAGCCCTAGGTATGTAACGAGAGGCCACTGGGCCGTAAACAGAAACCGTAGGTACATTATTACCGAGATTATTACGTATTTGTTGCCTACATATTAGAATTTCAGTGTATGAACCTATTCCCATTTAAGTGTGCCAATGTATTGTGTATCATTAAATATTAAAAATAATTGGGTTAAGATTTTTATAAAACGAAAGCCAGTTACGTCCCATCCAGGAGTAGGATATTTGGACGAGGGGAGGCGGCGCATCCTCCGAAACCGAGCTTATGTTTGACCCGGAAAAGAAACATTTGGATGTGCTTATGTCTCATTCGGGAGAGAAATTCGGATAAGAAATAAAACGCTTAGGCGAAAAAATATATTTCATTAATAAAGTCAGACTTATCAAACTGCCCTCGTAGTTAATAGCTCCGGGTGAGAACCACTTAGTTTAGCCCGGCTATAGGTAACTGGAACGAATTCCAGGGAGGTAATGTGGTAAGCACTACATTCCATAGCCACCTGTTATTACCCCAGGGTGAATCCCACACTGAGTCGACCTCGAGGAGAAAAAACGCCAAAGATGGTTGATTGGCGGGCCCGGATCCATACCATTTGTTGCGTATAAAAATGAAGCTTCGACATTTATTATTTGGAAGAACTGCTATGCTTTTCGTATAGGTACGCCGAATGTTAAAAGAATATCGACATTAATGATTAACGTGTTTATTGATTATAAACACAAGTAAATTGATTCTAATCTTGATTTGACGTGGATATTGTAGGTACTATAAATAGGAACAATTAAGAAAAGGAATATGAGCGAAAGGACTTACTTTGTTGTTGCGGAGTAGATTTAATAAACAAACAAAGGCGATAAACGATGGTGGTTGGCGATGTTGAACGTCGCTTGTTGGTTGATCAAAACAACGAAGGCGATGATAACAACGAAAGCACAAATAATGTTGCTTTTTAACACACACGCTCATTAGTATTGATGGCTGTATGACGACATCTTGTATTCAATTCGATTCTTATTCGACGAGTGGGCATAATGCAGGTTTAATTTTGACTTCGACGGCTCATGAGCCGCACACAACAAGTGACTGGCGAAAAATGATATACAGGGCATGCTAAGGATAATTTATTTGAAGGAATAACTAAAGGAACGAATTTTAGAGTTATAAAATATAACCCTTACACAATAGATTTGACCGATAATTAATGATGCGCTACTAATTAATTTCTCTTCCTTACGAACTTACGACGAATTTTGGCGAAATCTGCACGTCTTCTCCAACGACACCCAATCGGAGTGTCTGGACATCCGGGAGAGCTCGGCGCCCCCCGACTGAGTCACCTATTTAATTGGCGATGCTTGCGGATAACCAATCACGATGTTTGTTTACCCTCGAGAGCAAAAGACGACCCATCCACTTATTATGATCGCATTGTATTTTTGCAGATCGTAATTAACACGTTATAGAACAGAGAGAGAAAATGAGACGTGAACTGCAAGGGATCGCTTTACCCTTGATCCTACAACTTGTGGAATATATTGATAATTGAAACACCCTGTATATCACACCCTATCGATGCAGCGCGAGTTGACTAACCACCAGGTGCCATTCATTTGTTTTATAAAAAAAATTATGAATGATGCATTCACGTTTACGACCTTTCCGATATTTACGTTTCGTAAAACGCGGAATGACTTTACGACGTAATCAAAACATGACACTTGGACGCGAGGGGTTTACTTGCAATCGGTAGAGCGCAACAATTAGCGCATAATTAGATAAAGACGAGCCGAAATGTTTACAAATCGCAGTCCAATAACGAGATCTTAGTCATCGATGACATTTTCGCATGCGGTAGAATGTAATTTAATGCGGACATTTATTAAGTGACTTAATTGACACACCTTTTCGTTTGAAATACGCTCCAAGTGCAGGTGAAAGAGACTGAAATATTTGCATCCAGTCAAGGGTGGAAATAAAAATCAATAAATTCCCGACTGCAACATGCAACACGTTCACTTTAAAAAACAGTTGCACTTACCTGCAATTGTTTAATTAAATTTACGAAAGGTACGGTATCCAATGATAAATTAGGCGAATTCGTCTCATACACATAAATTAAGATAACGCGTTAAACGCACTAAAAACATTTTCCCGATCGCACCCTTTCAATTTAAACAACATTCTTTCGAAATTTTTACGGGGGTTCGTATTTAAAACGCGAGTGTTTCGCGAAATTTTGACAGCCACCCTGAAAACACAATCAACACTGCACACACCGTGCGTGTGTATGTAAACTATTTTCGACACGCAATCAGCACTACGGTTTATTTTCCTTTTCTCTTTACGAGCCTTAGGTAATTTGAGGTTAAAAGGAAATAGAACAGCGAAAGTTTCATTGCCGTATGCCGTATCTGTAGTAGTAAAACTATACTTATCAGCTGGTATTCGCACACTAGCGACAGCTGGCGGTGGTTCATGCGCACTTGATACCGTTTTCTTGTGGTCGCATTCGGTAGAGGCGTGCAAAAGAAAAAGTAGAAGGTAGGTTTCATAATACAATATTAGATGGCGTTCTACATTTTGTATAAATAAAAGTTTGATTATAAAACATAGATTTCCAGGCGGCCAAATATAGTTAATTTTAACCCCCTTTTCTATAAGGTCACGCAATTGATTGTTACTTTGTATGGTAGTTATACATGCTGTCTCAAAAACGGCCCACAGCCCCCAACTTGAAAATTCCATTGGAGATATCCCCCTCCCATCGTATCCTTCAACGCATCCAATCTAATCTAATCTTCGTTCCTCTAAGATTCGTGAACGGTAAGTTCGCTCAGGCGAGAAAGAATCGACAGAACATAGTGCAGAACAGATGAAGAACAGGGACGGATTAGTAAGGAAGTAGAGGAATAAGGAAGGAGAAAAACAATTCGCTTCTGAAGAGTTTCATTGATTTTTGGACTCCCTCTCCAGCTTCTTCAGCACACTCGAATACTTAGTACCTAACTATCGTCTTGATCGCGTTCTTCGGTTATGTCGCTTCCTGGTCATGGTCCCCCTCCTCTGTTTATTTGACATTTCAAACTCGTCCGTCAACAATCCTTCGCCATTTCCGATCCAGAATATTCTTGACTTGTTCTGCTTCATCGATTGGACTACAATAGCTTTATCCGATTCGTCGTTTTTCTTCGAAGTTACAATGAGTAAGTACCCAGTGTTGCAGAAACGAGATCTGTGGATGACCCTTAAGTTCGTAGTTATAGGGAAAACCTGGGTGCGAATTTTCTTGGGTGCTCTGTTCTACATCCCCCGTTTGAAGTTATTGGAAAGTGATATTAATCCAAAGACGGCTCACCTTGAGGGACAATAGTGCCAAAGCCAGACGGTTTGACTTCTATTGAAGAGCTTTGCTTGATCTCGAAGATCTTTCTGGGGCTGAATGTTCATCAGGTTCAAAATTACCGTCAGGAACAATTTTTCTGTGGGTTGCAAAATTGTGTTCGGTTTTAAAAGGTTTTCGGGGTCTACGATTGCGCTCTATTTTAATGGCGGATACAAACGGAAGCAGAGAGGGTAAGCGTAAGAGGTTACTTTTGTGTTGAACTGGCCTCTTCGGTTCGCTCGGCATTATAATAGGACTGTTATTAAACTTTCAGGCAAAACCAGTTACCCGAACCGGACCGAAAAGAACCGAAAACCGGACCGAAACTGGTATTTTTTTCTGGACCGAAAACCGAACCGAAACTGTTATTCCTTCACAAATGGAAACGTATTGAAAACCGGAACCCATATTACTTCTTTCGATTATTTTCGGTTTTTTACGGTTCTTAACAGGTTATTGGAAGTTGAAAGACGCGCCGACAACCACGTCCTGAAAATTGATAAAATATTACTCCATGATTGCCATCGGTGGATTATAAATTTTTAATAAGGTGTCAAAATTGAAGGCATTACGGGTGGCGGTGGGGCTAATTTAGCCACTACTTAAAAAAAATAAAAAAAATTATCAAAGTCCTCGTTTGAGATCGAAGGGACTTCAGCGCATTTTTGTGTGGCAGATCAGTATTCTATTAGCCACTGTCGACTCAACCATCAATAACAGATCTTGTCGAAGGCTACTACATTCACTAACCGCTTCCCACTTTCCGCGTGCACCCGCAATTCGCTTTTAAAGATTTGACTCCACCATCAGGAAGATCGTGTCGGGGGCTACCACATTCCCTTTGACGGTACCCCTTTCCGACGTCCCGTTTACCCGCAATTCGTGTTTGAAGATTTGACTCCACCATCAGGAAGATCGTGTCGGGGGCTACCACATTCCCTTTGACGGTACCCACTTCCGACGTTCGGTTCACCCACAATTCGCGTTTGAAGATTTGACTCCACCATCAGGAAGATCGTGTCGGGGGCTACCACATTTCCTTTGACGGTACCCCCTTCCGACGTCCAGTTCACCCGCAATTCGCGATTGAAGATTTGACTCCACCATCAGTGAGATCGTGTCGCGGGCTACCACATTCCCTTTGACGGTACCTCCTTCCGACGTCCCGTTCACCCGCAATTCGCGTTTGAAGATTTGACTCCACCATCAGTGAGATCGTGTCGCGGGCTACCACATTTCCTTTGACGGTACCCCCTTCCGACGTCCCGTTCACCCGCAATTCGCGTTTGAAGATTTGACTCCACCATCAGGAAAATCGTGTCGGGGGCTACCACATTTCCTTTGACGGTACCCCCTTCCGACGTCCCGTTCACCAGCAATTCGCGTTTGAAGATTTGACTCCACCATCAGGAAGATCGTGTCGGGGGCTACCACATTTCCTTTGACGGTACCCCTTTCCGACGTCCCGTTCACCCGCAATTCGCGATTGAAGATTTGACTCCACCATCAGTGAGATCGTGTCGCGGGCTACCACATTCTCTTTTACGGTACCCACTTCCGACGTCCCGTTCACTCGCAATTCACTTCTATTGGCGAAACGAGAAAGAGAGACAGCGATTCGAGATTCACGAAACGTTAAACCGCGTGAGTTCGCAACGGAAGGTAAAAGGCGCCTGACTACTTCTCGAAGACGCGCGCGCGCGCCTCGCAAAAGGTCGTTAATTTCGCCCCTATGACAAAAAACAAAATTCCGCCACGCAGGAGTTGTGCGCGTTTACAACATCTTTTCGACGACACCAATTTCAAAAGAATCGGACCAAAACTGTAGTAGAAGATAGGAAAAAACTGAAAAACCTTCACGTTAGTATACTACGCTCGAGGATGACGCCCAGATGTTGCCAACCCCACATCATGTAGCCATGTCCCTAAGGTTGACAAATTTCACGGCCTTGTAGATACACGTACACCCGTTGCCTTTCTACAAGAGTTCTTCTACGCGCCCACATTTGCTGCCAGCCAGCCAGCCAGCCAGCCAGCCAGCCAGCCAGCCAAAGTGAGATTAAAAGCTACTTTTTACAAATAAATTTGCAAAAATGCGCTAAAAAGAGGGGCGAGGTTTTAGAAAATAAAATGCTCTGTTTTTTAGTAATAAATTAAGTGTAAATACATATTTCCCTCTTCCTCCTTTATTCCCCTTGTCGTTATAAATTAGCTACACTGACGATACGTCACGTTTTGGTATTCATGACATTTTCTTCACACCTATTAATTAACAAACCACGTTGTTATAATGAATTTTTTGAATGCCACACTTTCTGAAAAACTAGAACCGAAAATAACCGTTATGGACCGAAAATGCACAGAACCGAACCGGAATTTCTTTTTAGAACCGAAACCGGACCGGAACCGTTATAAATATTTTCGCTTAAATATAAACTGAACCGGAACCGATATTTCATTTGGGTCCGGGTCCCTGTTTTGCCGCAAAACTGAAGGTATACGAAAGTGGTAGTTTCCAAACCAGTGCCGAGCGAGCCGAAGGCGAGTTCGGCACAAACCTAGGCAGAGTAAAGTTCTGATGGGTTAGTCGGACCTCTACTCTGACTTCGACACGCTGGACACAAACCTAGGTAGGGTAATAAGATCCGATCTGTGCCTCTACTCTACCTTCGACTCGGGGGGCACAAACCGAGGCGGACTTAAAGTCTCTACTTTGCCTAGGTTTGTGCCGGACTCGCCTTCGATTCGCTCGGCATTGGTTTACACGCAAAAGTTTTAAAGCCAGTGCCGAGCGAGCCGAAGACGAGTTCGACACAAACCTAGGCAGAGTAAAATTCGGCATGCTCGACACAATCCTAGGCATCGTAAAAGTCCAAAGCTGGGTACTGCTCGCGAGAGTTTCCCTCGAAAACGCGCTCCAAGCGCAAAAAGCAATTGCGAGCGACCCGCTCACGAGCACTTTTCGGAGCGGCCGCTTAGTGCTCGATACTCGAGCGTTTACTTAAAGTGCTCGGCGCTCGAGCGCTTTTTTCTGCCCGCGAGCGTTTTTTCCGCTCGCGAGCGGGGTTTTCCGCTTACGAGCACTTTTCCCGAGCGCTCGCGATAAACCGCTCTGGGTAAGTCAGACCTCTACTCTACCTTCGGCTCGCTGGGCACAAACCTAGGCGGAGTAAAAGTTTGATGGGGGTAAGTCAGAACTCATCCTGATGCCTATGTTTGTGCCGCCTTGGGATCGCCCGGTACTGGTTAAAATAAGCCTGTTATTAAACTTCCACGCAAAAGCGACACTTTTAAAACCAGTGTCGAGCGAGCTGAAGGCGAGTTCGGCCCAAACCTAGGCAAAATAAACTTCTGTTCTTGGGTTTGACACAAACCTAGGCAGAATAAAAATCCGATGGTGATACATCTACTCTATCTACGGCGATCTGAGCACAAACCTAGGCGAAGTCAAAGGCTGATGGAGTAAGTCAGACCTCCCTCTGTCTAGGTTTGTGTCGAACTCGCCTTCGGCTCGCTCGACCCTGCTTTGAACACTACCACTTTCGCATACTTTCGGATCGTTCGGCATTGAAATAGACTTTCTTCCACGCAACAGTGACACTTTTAAAACCAGTGCCGAGTGAACCGAAGGCGAGTTCGGCACAAACCTAGGCAGAGTAAAGGTCTGATCTTGGGTATGATGGAGTAAGTCGGACCTTTACCCTAACTAGGTTGGACACAAACCTGGACAGAGAAAAAGTCTGAGGAGTTAAGTAGAACCTCTACTCTAACTGCGGCACGCTATGCCTAGGCAGGGTAAAGGTCCGACCTCTACTCGACCTTCGGCTCGCTTGGCACAAACCTAGGTGGAGTAAAAGCTTGATGGGTAAGTGAAACCTCACCTACCTAGGTTTGAGAACTATCGCTTTCGCATACCTTCGGCTCGTTCGGCACTATGATAGCCGTACTGTAATTAAACTCCACGTACAATTCAAAATTTTCAAACCGGTACCAAGCGAGCCGAAGTAAGTGGGACCTCTACTCTACCTTCCGCTCGCTAGGTACAAACCCAGGCGGACAAACAGACTCTGCCTAGGTGTGTGCCGAATTCGTCTTCACCTTGGTCGCATTAAACTAGGCCTGGTATCAAACTTCCACGCATAAGTGGCACTTTTAAAATCAGTCCCGAAGGTGAGCGTGGCACAAACCTAGGCGGTCTGATCTTGGGTAAGTCGGACCTCTACTCTAACATCGGTATACTCAACACAAACCTAGACACAATAAAGGTTCGATGGTCAGACCTCTACTTTACCTTCGGCGCCCTGGACGCAAACCTAGGCGGAGTAATAATCTGATGGGGTCAGACCTCCCTCTATCACTTTCGTATACCTTCGGCTCGTTCGGCATTAAACTAGACCTTCCTCCACGCAAAAGTGACACTTCAAACCGTTGCGGTGCGAGCCGAAGCCGAGTTCGGAACAAACCTAGGCAGGGTAAAGGTCTGATCTTGAGTTTGATGCAGTAAGTCGGACCTCGACCCTAACTTCAGTGGGTTCGACACAAACCTGGGCAGAGAACAAATCTGAGGGGTTAAAATGAACCTCTACTCTAACTGCGGCACGCTCGACACATATTTAGGCAGAGTAAAGGTCCGATGGTCAGACCTCTACTCGACCTTCGGTTCGCTTGGCAAATACCTAGGTGGAGTAAAAGCTTGATGAGTAAGTCAGACCTCACTCTGGCTAGGTTTGAGAACTACCGCTTTCGCATACCTTCGGCTCGTTCGATGCTAAAATAGGCCTGTTATTAAACTCCACGTAAAATTCAAAATTTTCAAACCGGTGCCAACTGGCAAGCGAGTCGAAGGCAAGTTCGGCAGGCCCCTAGGCAGAATGGAGATCGGATGGGTAAGTCGGACCTCTACTCTACCTTCCGCTCGTTAGGTACAAACCCAGGCGGACAAACAGATTCTACTCTGCCTAGGAGGTTCCACAGAATTCCTTTACCCCCCCCCCCCCCCGGCCATAATCATGCCATTTCAAACTTTTCTCATTGTTCTTCACATATATCTCCATTACGGTTCTACGCTAACTTCACACTGCAAGAACACGGAAATAAAGTCACCCGGCAACGTTTAAAAAAATGGCCACCCGAATGACGATTCGCTCCAAAACTAAGATCCCGCTTAAATTTGAAAAGTGGCACGTGATAAAACATCTAAGGCAGGGCCCCCTTACGTTAGTTGTAAACAACGCTTTGACCGGAAGCACAGTAGGGAAGGAACATAAAATAAAACACTCACATTGTTAAAAGTTTGTTTAATAATGATGGTTATATTATTATGATTGTGAAAGCCCAGAAACTTAGTTGATGTACATACATTAATTTAAGCAAAGCTAAAAGGTGTCGTACTCTCGAAAAAGTAACTGCTAAGGGTAAAAAGAGTACGACGTAGAAAAACTTAGCAGTTTGATTAATACAGTCCAAAAGTTAGTTAACAAAATAATTTGTAAATGTTTAAGCAGTAGCTTTGATTAGCATAATCCTGCCCCGACAAGATAGGTAACTCGCGCCTGGTTTCGGGGTTTCGAGCCTACAGTTGAAAGTCGAAGTCGAATCACGGAATTACGTGTCGTAGCTAAAATCGTTACAGCTTTTACCACCCCCGTGCCTGCTTCATTCACGGAAAAAATGTTAGTCACAAACAACAAGTCAGTACATACATCAAACGAATAGGTAATTTCCACATAGTAAAAGAAAAATCAAAACTTATATGAATGTTACTTCAGGAACAAGACCAAGTATTCAACATAAATTAAGCAAGTAAATAACACAAAATAACAACAAACATTTATGGAGCGACGCGTTCACGACCGCCATTCAAGACAAGATGCCAAACGTAATCCCAGTTCGTGCTCTCCAGATGGCGCAGGCAGCGTTTCCCCTCCTAAAAATTGCGTGGTTGCCAACTCTCAAAAATGTGTGCATTGCCGTAAGTTGTACATGCAGGGTGGAACCTTTCATCATGTACCTACATTTAAATTCTAGCACTGTTTTTCATTTGTATTCCGTTCAGATTTTTTGACGAATTTTTATTAGGGCGCGAGTTGTGTGCGCATGTGAGACAAACCAGGATGTTGTGTAATTCTCAAATTTGGATCGCGGTAAAACACTTTTTTCATTGTGGAGGATTTAATTGAGTTTTGGTGAATACGCCAGTAGCGGCCATTTTCTTTAACCACCTGCAGTTAATTGTGCGTCTCAGGTTTTCTATCCGTTTTATATGGAGTTTGAACCAATTTAATTTTAAACCGTTGCCTATTATTTTCTAAACAACCCTCTTATAATTCGGAGGTAGGTTGAATATTGTGTTTTTGAAAGGCATTCTCAAACCCTTATTTTGGATCTGAAAAACCTACAAAACGAGACGCCAACTAAGTTACTTTGAGTGGATTTTGTCAAATACTCAATACTGGAAATGTTTTATTCAAATTCGAAATTCGTCGAAAAGGATTTATACAGTGCGGTACAGGGATATTACTAACGCAGTTTACTTATACATTGCAAATTCCAATACAAAGATGGCGACCGAAGACGCCAAGCCAATTGCGTATATTGCGAAGATTCCCGACAGGTGATTCATATTCAAGACGATGACCACGGGCGCGTCTCGTCTCGCGGTGTTGTAACTCAAAATATTCCGCAAGTTCATGTCGAACATTCCAGTTTCCCTCCACCGCTGAATTAGGTCATTCATTGACAGCATGAAATAGTGCGGTTTTTGTAAACGAAAGTTTTGCTCGAGCGTCGTGGTGATCCGTGTGTCGGTGATGACGCTTGCATCCACTGTTTTGCTCAGGTACATGACGAAATCGGCGTTCATCATTAAAATGATGCACCCGCTCACTTCGGTCACTGGTTGGCTGTAGGGTATGATCGACAACTTGTTTTTGATCTTGGTGTAGATCTGATCGTGCGGTCGGTCTTCGCTGAGGTACCTCTGAGCCATGCTCTCCCACGTGCAGACGTTAAATTTGGAATTGGCAACGTCTTCAACCGTTTCAATCTTGTAGTGGTCAAAATCGGACGTTAGCACCTTGACGAGGTTCGCTTTGAACGCCGTCTGGATGATGATGACGTAAAACAGGTAAAACAGGAAAATTGCACGAAAGAGGGTTTTGGTGGGCACCTGACGTAAGCATCCGCCAGTTGTGACCGCCGTAACTTTACTTAAAACATCGCCCAACTCTACCGGTTTAATCCACTTGGCACACAACCACCATGCCAGTGAGACCACGGCGAACACTGCCAGAACGGCAAGCCACACCTCATACCTGAACAGGTTTCCAATTACTGCAAAGGAAAACCTCTTGCTTTGAGCCGGTAGGACCCACAGAAAGTGGTCACTGAAAATTACACCGCTTGACTGAAGCGGTTCGTCAACTGCTTCACTAATTAGATGACCGTTGAGGATTACGTCGTCTGCACCATTCGTCTGTGGTTTTTCAAAAGTCACATTTAGCGCATTTTTTAGATACCACAGAAAGCGATGATCCATGGAAGGAGCAGTGGGATCTAAATCGACGGCATAGCCCACTGGACACTGATTATAATTCCGAATCGGTGCCTCCTGGTTCAGGTCCATCTCTGACGTACACCTTTGAGATAGGTACTCTCCAACCGTCCTTCCGCAGTGATTGGCTTCATGGAGTGGGTCACTCGACAACACGCGATCCGCGGTAACAATCCACACGTTAACAATTCCAAAACTCCAAAAGAGCTTAAAGACCTCAGAAACGTTTTGGGATCCCAACTCAACCAAAAATTTACCTATCAAAGATTGATGGGGGTGCCATATGGAACTGTTCATCAATTTACCTAGCAACTGTTCAACCGAAATATTATTTCCTCCCCGAATAATGAAATCAGTGCCAAATTGAATGGCGCCTTGGATGGGTCGGTCTACATCGATTACAAAATGTGGCATTAATTCCGAAGGAAAACCAATATCATCGCCTTGGCCAGCATAAACGACGCTACCTTTCGAAAACAGCTTCTCGGCGACATTCAACACGCACTTTTCTCCGGAGATGACGTCCACTGATCGAGTGTGTGGCGCAATGAGTAATACGGTTAAAAATAATTTAAAAGGAAGGTACATTTAGAGAGCTCTACTGACGCGTGCGGTCGATGAGAGAATGGAGTGGTAGAAAATTTGACAAATTGTGGTAAATTATATGCTTTAGGTGGGGAATGACAAATTCTAATTGTATATCAAAACGAACGTAATTTATCTTGCATCCATTATTCGTTACTATTTTCGTCTTTATAATTCCAATGAATTGATTAGCAGTATATAAATTGACATTGTAATGTGGAAAATCATGAAGAATACAACTATCGCGAATTGCAAACGACTTTAGAGGACCCCCTTCTCGTATACGCTAAGACACAAGAGCTGCAGTCCGCACGAGATGACCAAGCAACAGCTGCAGAGTGTGTAAAATCTCATTTGGGCGGAACGGTGAAAGTTGAAGACTTCATGGTTGTTGTATACACAGAGCGTTTCGTATTTTTTCAGTTGTGATGTGTGTTGCGTAACCATAAGTGCATGTAAAATCTTGACAAATCTGGAATTGTACTGGATGCATAATGAAACACACCTTTTTCATCACATCCACAACATACAAAAATTTATCATCTGAACTCATGAATTTGAATAATTTAAATCTGACGTTAATTTGGTAAGCCAAAGAACGGTCAGCTCGAATAGATTTCAAATCATTCACTCCTTTCCCATTTGTGAAAAATAACATTCCGAAGTCAGTAAGTAGGCTCCTTTACCAACACAACCTATTATACATTTTCAAAAATTCATACCCAAACCCGGATTCGAATCAAGGACTCTCACTCTACCCCAGTCGACCTTTCACTCCACTGCGCCAATCGGACTGCCATCGCGAATCATATAAGACCGATATGGGACTAACGGATCCCCTATGCCCTTCGGTATTACGTTGGCAATTTTCCAAAAAAATGTTTTTTTTTTTTTTTATTTATTGGGCGTGTTTAACTGCTTTGGTCATTACGCCTTTAAATTGGTATTATTTTACATTTTACATAGTGCTACATAAATGGAGTTACAGAGGGTTAATTAAATTATTCTATGGAGGTTTGACATTTTTAGGTGTACATGTTTGCCCAATTTATGGTTACGTTTCGATTGCATGATCTTGGTCCATGTTAAATTTATAAATTTTGATCATTCTTTTAAACATGTGAAAGGTTCCACCCTGTATATACAACTTACGACGATACATACATTTTTGAGAGTTGGCAACCGTGCAATTTCTAGGTGAGAAAAAGCTGCCTGTGCCATCTAGAAAGCAAGAAAGGGAGTTACTTTTGGCATCTTGTCTTGAATGGCGGTCGTGAATGCGTCGCTCCATAAATGTTTGTTGTTATTTTGTGTTATTTAATGCAGGTAGTAATTTTCGCATTTCTTTATATCGCATTTGTGTTTTGTATGCCGCATTTTATACTTTTTGTATGTTTCAATCTTTGTTTTTGAAATTTACTTAGTTTAACCGCAATGCAGAATCACATATGTGATACCGTTATGCTATTGTTTGTAATTGTTTACGTTTTTGGTGTAATGCTTGCTTAATTTATGTTTATTGATGTTGATTACTTGGTCTTGTCCCTGAAGTAACATTCATATAAGTTTTGATCATTTTATTAACGAGCTCCTAGCGAGTTTATAATTTTGCGGTGTCTGTCCGTCCGTTAGCACGATCACTCATAAACGAATAGACCGATTACGATGAAATTTTGCAGGTGGATTCTTTATCAAATTTGTGGATCGGAGTTCGTGAATTGGCAATGCATACCAAAAAAATAAAGTAGGCACTTTTGACATCTCCGTTAGTTATGAACCGAATTGCATGAAATTCAGTATGCACATAGCTTTAGCCATATAAAACACAATTCCAAAAGTTGGGCCTAATCGATCAGCATTCATAGTGCCCTTTGCGCATCTCGACCATTTACAGACCGAATTGCAAACTTTCTTATTCATGAAGGTATTTAAATGAAATTTGATGCATAGCCACTTGGAATAAAAGCAAATTTAACACGTTTGAAAATTTGGTTTTGCGCATGCGCAGTGACGTTTTAATTTTATGTTACGCATTCATATCATTACACACAATCAATTTTACTACACAATTTAATATTAATTTGACTGGTTTTTTTACTGGTAAGTTCTTTTTTTCCCAGCCTATTTCTATTATGATTCGGTGAACTACCATTTTCAAAGTTTATTTTTGCAATGTAATTTATTTCGACTTCAATTTCCGAGCTTTTACAATCATATTATAATTACGATCATTATTAAACAAACTTGTCACAATTTCAGTGTTTCATTTTACGTTCCTTCCCTACTGTGCTTCAGGAATAGCGTTGTTTACAACTAACGTAAGGGGTCCTGCCTTAGATGTTTGATCACGTGCCACTTTTCAAATTTAAGCGGGATCTTGTTTAGTTTTGGAGGGAATAGTCATTCGGGTGGCCATTTTTAAACGTTGCTGGGTTGACTTTATTTCAGTATTCTTATAGTGTGAAGTTAGCGTAGAACCCGGGGGGTTAAGTACACTACACATGTAGAAACTTTTCGCCTTGAAGAGATGGTCAGGGGGGTATCAAATAACTGTAACCATATGAGTAACGACACCTAATACCGGGACTGTTCTCTAATCTCAACTATAGGCTGGGAATTCCCGAACGAGGACCCATTGTAACCGTCGAAGGGACCAGACTCTGCTAACATAAAAACTCTTCAGTTTAGAATCTGTACCGCTACCTCGTTTTCTATACCTTGTATCCGATACGATTCTTTTGTGTTGGGACGTGAGACACAACAGGGAAGGGAATTGAATCAAACAAAGTGATTTGTGTGTAATAAAAATGAAATATATTACACAGAAAGCCAGGAAAAAACCAATGCAAGAGAACACAAATCCAACATTCCAAATCGTACAAATAAAATCAGGACAAATTCATACATAAAGAAACAAGTGATATACAATACTGTAACGAACCCCCGTTTTTCGCCGTGCAGTTTACCAGCGTTAATGATCACCCTGTATATATGGACGAATAATTGGGCGCTTCGTTACTAAGAAACAGTAGGTTCCAAATTTATTTCTTCTTGGAGCGAATATATATATATATATATATATATATATATATATATTCCCGTGTAAATTGGGTTTGTTAATATTTTAGCATTTCAGCTCCATTAGTTAGGCATTAACGGATTTCAGTTTCCCTATGATATTTTAAAACGAGCATTAAAGCTGCAAGGTCGTGCAGTAATAAATAAATAATAATTATCGCAGACCTGTTGCGTTACACTCGAAATTCCAGGTAATGATTGGCATTACTGGGCTATTGAATTTGGAAATTTTAATCCCGCAAATTAATTAAGCGCAGTAATTTAATAGTAGCTAATTAAATGAGTTGCAGAAAATCACATCTGAAACAGTCTTGAGAGCACTTAATTGAGCTAAATTTTAAGATCATTTAGAATTACCGATTTTTATGGTAGGTCGCCCAATTAAAAAAGTTTTAATTTTTGGACGTTATTATTCAAATGTCCCCCCCCCCCCCCCCCTCCTTGAAATAATCGAATTTTATAAAAGGCTCTTGCTTGAAGGGGATCTTTTTGCCTTAGTTTTAGAAACGTAGGATCTTTTGGTAATTTTTTTCGCTTCCGTTAGTTTTCCTGCATCAGGGTTGGCAAAAATCTGGGTTTTTGTATGCTTTGGGTGGGGTTTTGGGTATTTGTGTTTTTCTTGGCTATTTGGGTAATTTTTGGGTATTTGTCGAATTTCTGGAGCTCTAACCCCAAATTATAGAAAAATAACATTAATTTTGAACTTGACTGACCGATAAAGTAGAAAAGCTTGTAAAAATAATAAAAATGAGTCACTTTAAAAAAGAGAAAAAGTTATTAAATTATTATTTTTATTTTATTTTGTTCCTAATGAATAAGCCGTTTTGTATTTTATATTTTAATGTAAATTTTTTTGAAACTAGGAATAAGAATATAAGACTGGTCTATCAGTACCTGTCTGTTTCCAAGTAAACTACATTATATTTTGTTATTAAATACTATATAAAAATTATCTCGATTTTGTCTCTCAAATTCTTTGGGCTTTTGTATGGGTTTTTGTGTTGGATTTTTGTATAGGTCGTTGGGTGGGTTTTTGACACAAAAACCCTGTGGGTTTTTTAAATGGGTTTTTCGTTTTGCCAACCTTGTCCTGCATTTGATTTCCCGTAGCTACCGCTAATCTATTTATTGTGATGGAACCGAATTAGCCCGCTAAAATTCGATTTAAATATTCCCGAAAGCGACCCTGGCGCGAACAAAAAAAAGGTCAAGGTTGCAATTTGTTTCGTTTCCGTGGAACACGTGTTTTTTTTCTTCTCTGCTCTACATTGAAATGGGCCATAATTTACAATAAAAGTGTCAAATATAACACTATGCGAAAAAACTTAATGATGCCTATCGACTCGACGTCTCAGGGCACGATCGAGATTAAGAATTTTCGTCTAGGATTTGTTTAAAAAGGGGACAGAAGTATGTGTGCTTTTGTTGAGGGCAGAGGTAATTTTCCTGTTGTGAATAGTGGGTGCAGCTTCGACAATTACAAAGGTGATGTACTCGTTTTTTTTATCTCTACGTCTATTGCATCCCTCTAATGATGATATGATCGTGTTCGATTATTTGCCAATTTAATGTTATTCTCGTACCACATGATTATCGCCATTTATAACACATTCTAGATAAATTGCACTTTTAATTATACTGGTTCTACTGTGAATTACTGACCGATTTACGTGTTTTTATTTATATTTAGATGCAGTATGTTCCCTTAGGGATGATATTCTATACAAGTATGCAGAACTACATCTTAATTTATAATTGAATTTATTGCAGCGCATTTCGCTATTGTTTGCATGAATATGTTACTGTTTATTTACAGGGTGCCTCATCTGGGGGCGAGTGACGTACGTTAGGTGGTTGATTGTTACATATTGCACTTGGCATTAGGAATTAATTGTTTGATACTAATGTTTGCCACAACATGTTTCTTTGTGTTTGTTGTAATGTGATATTATCGTTATGCTCCTACTATTTATTTGAACCGAGTGATTATGATTATTAATATTTGGCAGGGTGACTTGTTTCGAATATGTACTGTGCTATATTTGATACCGATATAATAATCTCGATTTGACTTAGCAGAGGCTGGCTAAAGTTCAGAACTGACATACGCAGAGATTATGTTTTATGTACCTACTGTTTTTTTGTGTCTTTGAAAAGAGCCATCTTGACGATATTGCTAATCAATCCGATTAGTCGATCCCTGACATGTAGTGACCGAATATTGGTTTGGTGTCAGTCTTTGTTATGCCAGTGCAAATATGTCAACTGTCAACGCCTACATAAAATCTGTATATTTTGTTCATAATTATGTATGCGTGCGAGTTTGCCGATGGTTGCTCTGTTATTTATGTTATGTCATGATTTGTCTTTTGATCGGTTATTGTCAGTACTCATGGTAGAGAGCCTGGAGTTCGGTAATTTATAACCCGGCATTTTAAGACTAGTGGGTTGGACTGGCCCTAGAGATGTGTGAATGAAAGAGTTGGGGTCCCGCTAGTTGTACATGGCACTGCCGGCTAAGCCTGGCCTCACTTGTGCAGGGATTCGCTAAAAGCGTGCGGCGTGTTCTCGTTGTGACCTTATGGTTGTGTTAAACAACTATCCTTCCTATGTGAAAGGCTCTTCTGAGAGGCCAACTCCTAGCGATTTCATACAATGCTGACATGTCATGACCAGAGCAACTAAAGACTACTCGGTGTGGGATTTGGACTGGCCATCCAATATCCAAACCTATTATATGAATTTATTGTAATCTTTTAATGATTGTTTTTGTGTTATGTGTGTGAAATATTGATTCTTTAGGAATTCCAGTGGAGCCTGGGATTCGACATTGTATTGATGTACTTGACAACATGCATTTATGCCATTACAATTAATTTTGCTATAAAGTTCAATATTAATTTGTTGGCTGGGTTTTTTCTTGGTCAGTTCTTTTTTTCCCAGCCTATTTTTATATTTGTACTCGGTGAACTACCATTTTCTAAATTTAATCTTGCAATGAGAATTATTTGGATTAAATCTCCGTTTTTAAAGCATGTACTTGTTTTATTTGTATTCCTTACTTGATCCTCACTCCGACAAGCAACACATATCTTGTAGCGACTCTTAAAAATAACGTAGCAAGTGGTCCTATTATTCAGGTTAGGTAGCTCTGTCTAGACTAGACGATCACGTGCCATGGGGTTCAGTTAGTTTGGGAGGGAAAGTTTTGAATTTTAAATCTTGAGTTGCGCAGTCTCTCGGGGCTGGCCTGGGTTCATCACATTATGCTTTATTGCTTGCGTTCTCGTCAAGGCAATCGCTACCGTTCCCATGTGCATTCTGTGCTAAGCTACTGATTGTGCCAAACCTCAGACCGTTCCGAAACCGCCGACCCTGGCCAGAAACAAGGTTTCAATCTTCTGGTGGCGCTCGAGTCCGTCCATTCCGCCGACAACACATCCAGGTTGCCGCCTACTTTCCCCTGCTGGTGTGATTTAATTCCAATCATTGGTAAATTTATTTATTTTTCTTTTAATTCCACTAATTATGTTGTTTAATTTTTATACCATTTGTGTGCGAACTTCCTACCGAAGTTCGTCGCAATACAAATGGTAGAAAAGATCACAGCTACCGATCCATTTAGACAAAACTTGTAAAATGATAAATTGCAAGTACATAAAAAACATCAATTTGGCATGGCTCTGCTCCGGTATGGGCTACCATTCCCATTGGTGATATTGCTGAACATGTTGGCTGGGCGTTTCGTAAAATTCCTCACTTTCCCCGATATTTGTTGTTAATTAAAAAAAGATGGCAAAAGAACTACTATATTTATGATATTACAAAATCTCAACTTAATAAAAGGAACATGAAACGAAACATTTTACTTACTTTACAATTTTACAATAATAAAAATAAATTATTACATTTAAATAAACAATAACCTATTATTATTACTTTCAATGTAAACAATTCTATGTAGGTACCTAAAGATTACATAAAATAAACGGGGCGTAACAAAATATCTAATTTATATAATATCGAACTATACATAAATAGGTATTGTGTTTCTCACTCGGTCCATTTAACAGTTGTCAATCGCCTTGCCCTCCTTAATGATAACCTCGTCGATGTAGACGTCGACATTTTGTGACGACGTGTCAATCAGTTTTAATGTAAGAACGATATCGCCGGGACACAAGATGTCCTTCTCGACCGATCTCAGAATGGAAACGAAACTCTTTTGGTCGATGAGATTTTTAAAGTAGTCGCAATCGTCGTGACACCACTTGGCGTTTTTCGGCTGAACGTCTACAAAATACGCGTTAGCGAAGAACCGGACAAGACGATTTACCTAGCTTCGCTTTTATTGCTTGATAAGGCAATTTCAGGAATTTTTCTTCTAACGGGTGCAGCTGAGTGAGTATTATGTTGCCGTAGTAGCCGAAGTCGCTGTAGAAAACTGATATCGAACTGGGGTGAATTACCTTGATTACGCTGGTTCTGAAAGGAAGAGGGGGTCAGTGTAAGGTAACAGAAGGGTATAAAATTTAGACATAATAATTAAAAAGCCTTACCGATACCATTTCCCATCAGTGTACATGGACGCATAGACCTTCCCAGGCAGAATATCGCCAATTTGCAACGTACTCGTCCGAACGTTCTTGAACGCCTCCTGCATTTCGACCATGAGTGCGTTTAACTTCTGGACGTCGTTGTAGGGTTGCACCTAGAAATTGCCGTGGTCAGTCGACATGCGAGCATCGCGCGTTGGCGTGGCTTACGAAAAAGCTGTGCGGATGGACAGTATAGCACACTCTAACATCGAAAAACTGCCCGATCTCGGGAATCTCGGGAGGGGTTAAGCAACCGGCGGAGGGTAACCTCTCTGAAATTCAGCAAATTATGCCAAACGAATTAGGTTCAACCATGGTGTAATAGATGTACAAAAGTGAATTCATTTTGTGGTCAATGCTGTGTAAGAGAGATGGGTAGAAATCGACTCCAACCACGCCCACTAGTACAGTTTTCTTATCAAAATTATGATCGACTTTTGTACAAATTTCATCCTCTACAATTTATCTCATGTTATCAGGGCACTTGACCGTGACCCAGTCAGAAAAAAATCTTAATAGGTTCCTCCGTCCCAGGTTCGCTGAATCATGTCATATCACAAGACACTTAATTCAGCATGCCACCCCGCGCTTTTGGTTGTACACTCGCATGCCCACACAAATTCAAGGTCAACCTAATGACGATATCAAAACACAGTTCAAAGTCCAAAATTTGCTCACAGTTCAAAGTCCAAAGGTTGGTTACCAGTCAACCCCAACCCAAAGGTGAACGTGAACTCAAACCCAAACGTGAACGCGGACCCGAACTCGACCCAAACGTGAAATCAAACCCAACTCCAAACGTGAGCTTGAACCTGAACCCAAACGTTAACGCGAACCCTAGTCCAAACGTGAATCCCGGATGAAAACCCAAAAGTGAAAGCGTGGAACGAACACGAACGTAAACTCAAACGTGAATGCGAACCTGAACCAAAACGTGAAATGAACGCGAACCAAAACATGAACATGAACCCATACGTGAACATGAACCCGAACGTGAATGCGAATCCGAACGTGAACGCGAACCCAAACATGAACATGGACCCAAATCCAAATGTGAACGCGAACTTAAAAGAATAAAAGCGAACTCACAAGTGAACGTAAACGCGAACCTAAACGTGAACGCGAACCTAAATGTAAACGTGAACCCAGACGAGGGCCCGAACGTGAACGCAAATACGAACCCAAACGTCAACGCGAACTTGAACCCAATCCCAAACGTGAAATGAACGCGAACCCAAAGGCAAAATGAACGCGAACACAAACGTGAACTTGAGCCCAACCCCAAACGTGAACACGAACTCAAACATGAAATGAACGCGAACCCAAACGTGAAGGTGAACCCAAAGACGAAATGAACGCGAACCAAAACGTAAACGTGAACCCAGACGCGAACGCAAACGTAAATCTGACCGTGAACGCGCACTTAAATGTGAACACGAATCCAAACGTGAACGCGAACACAAACGTAAACTTGAACCCAACTCCAAACGTGAACCTAAACGTGAAAGTGAACCCAAAGGCGAAATGAACGCGAACTCAAACCAAAACGTGAACGCGAACCCGAACGCAAACACGAACCCAAACGTGAACGCAAATCCGACCGTGAACGCGCACTTACATGTGAACACGAATCCAAACGTGAACGCGAACACAAACGTCAAGTTGAACCCAACTCCAAACGGAAATGATCGCGAACCCAAACATGAAGGTGAACTCAAACGTGAACGCGAACCAAAACGTAAACCCAGACGCGAACGCAAACCCGAACGCAAACACGAACCCAAACGTGAACGCGAACAAAAACATGAACTTGAACCCAACCCCAAACGTGAAATGAACGCGAACCCAAAATTGAAGGTGACCCCAAAGGCAAAATGAACGCGAACTCAAACGTGAACGCGAACCAAAACGTGAACCCAGACGAGAACGCGAACCCGAACGCAAACACGCACCCAAGCGTGAACGCAAATCCGACCATGAACCCAACCCCAAACGTGAAATGAACGTGAACCTAAAAGGCGAAATGAACGCAAACTCAAACGTGAACGCGAACCAAAACGTAAACGTGAACCCAGGCGAGAACGCGAACCCGAACGCAAACGCGAACCCGAACGCAAACACGAACCCAAACGTGAACGCGAACAAAAACATGAACTTGAACCCAACCCCAAACGTGAAATGAACGCGAACCCAAAATTGAAGGTGACCCCAAAGGCAAAATGAACGCGAACTCAAACGTGAACGCGAACCAAAACGTGAACCCAGACGAGAACGCGAACCCGAACGCAATCACGCACCCAAGCGTGAACGCAAATCCGACCATGAACCCAACCCCAAACGTGAACCTAAAAGGCGAAATGAACGCAAACTCAAACGTGAACGCGAACCAAAACGTAAACGTGAACCCAGGCGAGAACGCGAACCCGAACGCAAACGCGAACGCAAACACGAACCCAAACGTGAAGGTGAACCCAAACGTGAACTTGAGCCCAACCCCAAACGTGAACACGAATTCAAACATGAAATGAACGCGAACCCAAACGTGAACGCGAACCAAAACGTAAACAAAGACGCGAACTCAAACACGAACCCAAACGTGAACGCGAACAAAAACATGAACTTGAATTCAACTCCAAACGTGAAATGAACGCGAACCCAAAATTGAAGGTGACCCCAAAAAATGAAAACGAAATGAACGCGAACTCCGAGAACGCGAACCCGAACGCAAACACGCACCCAAGCGTGAACGCAAATCCGACCATGAACACGCACTTAAATGTGATAACGAACCCAAACGTGAACGCGAACAAAAACGTGAACTTGAACCCAACCTCAAACTTGAAGGGGAACCCAAAGGCAAAATGAATGCGAACCAAAACGTAAACGCGAACTCAAACGAGAACGCGAACCCGAACGCAAACCCAAACGTGAACGCAAATCCGACCATGAACACGCACTTAAATGTGATAACGAACCCAAACGTGAACGCGAACAAAAACGTGAACTTGAACCCAACCTCAAACTTGAAGGGGAACCCAAAGGCAAAATGAATGCGAACCAAAACGTAAACGCGAACTCAAACGAGAACGCGAACCCGAACGCAAACCCAAACGTGAACGCAAATCCGACCATGAACACGCACTTAAATGTGATAACGAACCCAAACGTGAACGCGAACAAAAACGTGAACTTGAACCCACCCCAAACTTGAAGGTGAATAGAATCCAAAGGCAAAATGAACGCGAACCAAAACGTAAACGTGAACGCAAATCCGACCAATAAACCCGCACTTAAATGTGACCACAAACCCAAACGTGAACTTGAACCCAACCCCAAACTTGAAGGTGAACCCAAAGGCAAAATGAACGCGAACTCAAACTTGAACGCGAACCCAAACGTGAACGCGAACCAAAACGTAAACCCAGACGAGAACGCAAACGTCAACGCGCACTTAAATGTGACCACGAACCCAAACGTGAACGCGAACACATACAAAACAAATTTTGGCAATTGGCCCAGGGTGCAAGGTCAAATGTTGGCAATTGGGCTGGGGTGCTCGGTCATATTTTGACAGTTGGACCGGGATGTTATATCTAGGTTAGCGTTAGAGTTTGGGTTGGCGTTCACGTTTGGGTTCACAGACCTGTTTCCAAACAGAACTGAACCGAATGACCTTGGACTTCGGGCATGCGGAAATCTCAATGTCAAAGTGCGCTGAAATCCGCCTTTGGTAGTGAAATACTTTCTAGCCTGAACGTCAATCCAACCCAAACGTAGCACCCGGCCTCAACCTCCGAAATATGACCGCTAACCAACCTTTGGACTTTGAACTGTGAGCAAATTTTGAACTTTGACCGGCAATCAACCTTTGGACTTTGAACGGTGTTTGTAGTTTTGGTATCGCTATTGGGTTGACCTTGCAGTCGTAGGTGTCACCATGCGCAGGCGCAATCTTGACGCAAAACCGACTGTGGACCAGTCAGTCTTGTACACCGTCTTGCTTTTTTTTATTGGATTCAACCTATAACTATAAAATTATTAAAGCCTCTGTGGCTCAACTGGTTACGCGCTAGCCTTCTATTTGAGATATCGTGGATTCAAATCTTAAAGTCAATAAAAAATTTTTCTCCGGCAATCGCCGATCGCGCCAGTGGTGGGCCCGGCATCCAAAATGGCGGGGGCCAACTACCGAAATTCAACACTTGTACTTATTTCGGTTTTCCCTGCGCGCGATCGTGATTTTGGTAAGTTTCCACTGGCGCAAGTGTGATCGACTGCCGTCTACCACCTCTTTCTTACGTTGAACGACCACAAAATTGTTTCACAATTGAAGAAGCAATTGATGCACCTCTATCTATTTTACACTTACGATTTGCGTCGTCGAATTGATTGAGTGAAATCAGTCGTCGGAGTTTATTACTTTTTGCGTTATTATTCCCATCTCCGGCCGCGTTTCTGGAACGATGTCGTCGAAGTTTAAGTGGGAAAAAAAGCGAATTAGGTACTCACCGAAATCCGTTTTCAGGCACGAGTGACAGGTTGATAGAAAATAATACATTGTCGGTTTTGGACCGTTTGAAAAATTCTACGACGTGAACGTAATCAGTGTCCACTTTAATCAGCTTAACAATAACCGCCTCGTTCGGAGGCATTAAATCTCTCACACGATCAACAAAGTTAACGGGAACACTACTTAATTGCAGTCTTACTCTCAGTCCTTGTAGCGGGAACTTGCTAATCACGTCGCTAATATCACGAAGAACGTAAAAGTCAGTATCATTAACCTCGACGACAGTGGCGCGGCCGTCGTCAACGTGCAACACCTGCACATGCTTCCCGCCCGGTGCCCAATCGATTATTTTCACCCGATACCACAGATCGTCGGCCTTGCTCCTGATGAAGTACAAATCGTCGCCGTTCGATTTCGATACTTTCACCGGCGTGACGGCGGTCTTCTTGTCGACAATATTCTGACCCGCCTTCTCGATGAGCGACATCAGTTGCTCGTAGCCGACAGACCGCGACTGGATGTAGACGGTGCCGTCGTTCAAAGCGTGCGTGACGTACACGTCGGTGGGGGCGTTCTTGAACGAAAGCGTTAACGGCCGAAATTCCGCGCGGCGAAAATACTTACGACGATTAGGGCTGGCGTAGCTACCTCGATGCCTATATACGTGATTATCTCCTCATTGATAGGCTTACCTGTGTCTATATCGTATAGAACAACTGATAAGGTGGGGTCGCTTGGATCCGCTTCTAAAATAAGACAATCATTGAATTATTGTAGCGGCATTTTCGTACAAGCGTATTTTTAATTAAGTAACGAAGTATAATAAATAACCACCAAACCGCTAAAATCAAATCAACTGTATTTTCATTAACACCCTGTGTAATATAAATCGAACAGCACTACGTTAACATATTAAAAAATTTCAGGTGCAGATCTAAATTCTGTTGCGCTTGGTGTCCACCAATACCAACATGATGCAGAATTGCACGGACCGACTATAGAATTCTCAGAGATATTAAACCTCTCATAACCCTTTACCACAGGGATTGCGGCTCCCGACCTGCTATAAATACGAAAACCGATCCAGTACTCTACTACAAGCGACTGAGACTGGTCGTTTGGCTCTAGTCCCACACTTCTCAACCGGCGTATCACGGTGCCAATGCCTACTGGTATATATGTCTATTAATCTTAGGTTTTGTTGTTAATAAACGTCTTTCTTCACTGTTAATTGTTCCACAACAGGAGACCGTTTCTTCGATTTGGAATGGAAATTGACCCTTCAGCTGGGTTCTGCACGGACCGGCTATAGAATATAGTGGTCGGTTATTTTTAGGAATTTGTCATACTGATTATTGGTTGAAGTAACTTTTGATATTCCTGAAGAATTTGACCTATGAGAACCATTTGTATAAAAAGATTCATTCAATGATAAGCATTAGATCCAAGTTTCAGTGATTGGGAATTTTATTTGCAACTTTGAATTTCAGATCTTAGAAGGAAATGAGAGACCAAACTTCCCCAAGGTAAAGAGTATAAAAACAGTTGTATTACTGAGCTAGCCGTGGACAAATTAAAAATTGATTGTTATATTGGGATTACCTGTTGTTCTGCAAAGTTTTTTTTAAATAAATTTCTGCTAGTGCCGTAAAGATTCATGCAAGTATTTAAATATAACTAGCCCGTTACAAAGCCTTAATAGAAGAGTTAAAGAAAAATTAAACTGGAACCCACAGAATTGTTTTATAGTCACGTCTGACTGGCCATATGGCAAGAATTTCATGACAGTGAACGAGAATTGCAAACGGACTTTGGATAAAACCAGAATGGGTAATTTGGAAGAAATAATCGAGGAATAAAAAATTATAGAGTGGAACTGGGCCCACAATTATGTTTGAAGCCAATACCAGAGATCGAGAAAGTTTGACCGGAATAGCAAGTCAATCCATCCAGCCACACTTTCATAACCAACTTCAAGAACTATTTAAAGATGATTGATTAGCACCAACCAACAGGACAAAGTCAACCAAAGAAAATGGAAAGGCATCGGTTTAGCTTAACAGAGATAAGTGGAGTAAATGGGACGAATTCGAGGAAGATTTTTTGCAGTCGTAACAGATGGGCTCTTTGCCGTTTCAAAAATTGGTTTTGAATTTGTATTTTGTTCGACATACGAAAATTTACATATACCGCTTCATAGCGAACGTGAACGAAAGTATGTCTGGAAATAAAAGCGAGCTAGCCGTAGATTAAATAAAAATTGTCATATTAAACATTTTTTCCAGTGCCGTTATCACCTTCCAAGGGATGTGAAGAGATGGATTTTTTTATTTTTCGAATGAAGTATTAACATTTATTATGCATTTTTTTATTCTGTGTGCGATAATACTAAAATATACAGGGTATATACATTTAAAAACAAAAAATTAAGGCCATTTCGTAGAAAAAAGAAGACATTGTGAATACTACATGCATTAATATTTATTATATCGGTATACGCACACCAATTATTACATTGCTTCATACATAACGGAGATAATCGATCGTTCCGAGACTATTTACTTACCCTGTGTATATATAATAGAAAATTCGAATGCTAGTCTGTAGTTGAAGAAATAGAAACAAATACTTACCAATTACGACATCCTGACACTCTTAAATAATTTTGATTTCAACATTACGAAATTTTCAAAACAATGAGGGGGTACTGTAACGGGAGACGTAAGATAAGCGTTTTAAGGATGGGTCACTCTGTCTAATGTAAAATTTTATTTTTTGAAGGTTAAATGTGGCCGGTGGCTGGATTGAACACAATTTCGATCACAGTATTTCAATTCCAGATCAATGTTGTTTTGTATCAGAATTATTAGGTAATAATCTTTAATTCGGAAAATGGTAAACAACAATTACAGAAACGTCAAGTGATCACAAACAGAACATGTTTAATTTGTTTAAATAATCGTATTTGGTTATGATCTATTGTAAAGTTGGGTTATTATATTAGGGACATCTGGAAGGAATTGCGTTAAGTTGCGTAAAATTTAAGTCCGGTCTTGCGATAAGCAGTTCGTTATCGTTCCGTGAAAGCTAATTAATTTCAAGATAAACAGGTGTTCGCACAAGTAAACACAAGTGTTTATCGAAGATGCATATTCGTAGACGAGAAGAATGTTTTAAAAGGGCGAAGCAGACGGAAAACGGGGCTTTTTGGTGAGAGACAGTCAGTCTTGGTGATTGTAAAGTTCTTGCATGAGAAAGAGTTTTTAATTCGATATAAAAGTGAATTCAACTAAACTTCGAGTAAAGCTCAAGAGTTTTTTACCTTTATTACTTTACTTACCGGAATCATCGGAATTACTATCCTGCTGAACTTGCACAGTTCTGCTGAGCAACGTTTGTAAATGCTCGGACGATTTCGACACCTCGTACAGTTCCTCGAGTCCCGCGAGTCGACCGACGAAGGCCTGAAAACCTCCGCCTAAGTACGATACCGCGCGACGTCTCTCTCACCTGCGCCTGCACCTCCGCGAACTCCTGCTTTAAAATGTAGAGCGCGTCTTTTTTTATAACCCACTCGTCCCCGAAATCGATGCAAAAGCAGTGAATATCGTCACCGTTCACCTCGAACACTCGAACTCTACACCACCACGTCTCGGAAAAGGCGACGTAGTGCCCGCCCATTTGAATCGTCTCGGCGATCTCGTATTTTCCGAGCTTGCTGTAATGCGCCTCCATCTCGAGCGACATACTCGCGAAACGGTCCTACGGAGCGCGATCACATACGACTGAAAAAATTACAGGTCACTCACCGACTCGGCGGTCTCGCGCTGTGAGAACCAAATCTCGGCGGCCGAGTTGACGCACGTGATTTCGGCGACGAGAAAGCCGTCCTCGTTGAAGCTGACCGTGTTCGGTAGAACCGTGACGTTTTGGGCTTGCCGGCCGCTGAAATTCGTTTTCTGAAAAACCTAAGGTAGAGAAATATCGGATTGTAATGGTTAAATGTACGTGCAAGCGAAAGCAACACAGCGGATTAAGAATGACAAAGAGAGAGAATTGGATCTGACATCAGCAATACAAACCTCGCTCAGTTCAAGGTCGCTAGCTACATGGTGGTGAACTTCAAAAGTAGGTCACCACAAAAATTGGAGGTCATCGCATTTTGATAACCTTGAAAATGAAATGACCACAAAAACATTGTCCTTGAAAAGGATACGACAAAAATGGTTTCATTGACCTTGAAAATACAACATTTCACCGCAAAAAATGAAGAGCATTGGCCTCCGATAATCTTGAGCTTCAGTTTGATCTTAAGGTCACAGTCACGCAACTTTCACCTTGACTTACTTTTCAAAGTCACTACTAGGTGGCGAGCGACCTTGAAACACCAAAACAAGAACCAGTCACTATATAAGCATAATTTTTGTTATTTTTAAACTCTTCAATAATTTTTATTTCAACATTTACATTTTCAAAACAAGGAGGGGGTACTGTAACGGGAGATAATAAATTGCACTCTGTATACAAAATTTGACTATTAAATACATAGTGTTTTGTAATTGATTGACGTCAAGATTTCAATAGCCGTTGCCGTAGTAAATTTCCTTTAATCCCCATTTCGATTTTTCTATTGAAATGAGCTAGTCAATTACCAAGGGTGAGTTGTTTAGGTAAACCCAATCGCGTTTACCTTTTATACTGTCACGGACTATTACAATATCAGTTTAATTTGTATAATTTCTAAAAAATATGTTGCAATATTTCACTTTTCGTCCCTCTTTGCTTTCTCCGGGGGGAAGTAACCCATTAGGTCCTTAAATGGAAGACAAAATATGTTGGTTTAGTTCACAAAATGAAATGAGTAAATGATCACGTATGACAGAAGTATTCGGTAAGGGATAAGCCGAGGGATAAGCATCTTTTTTTTGGGTTATGGATTACGACAATATTCGGTAAGGGATAAGCATCTTTTTTGGTTATGGATGAAGACCTCTGCTTCAGTCTTCTTGTGCGATTCTGGGGAAGTGTAAACATTTTTTTTTAAATATTTATTGAATTAACTTTCTAATTTCTTTTATGCTACTGTGAATATTTTCTATGATTTCGTTTTGTTTGAGACAGATGAACAAACAGACGGATGAAGCACGCAAATATTTTTTTCTATTTCGGTGTCACAATGATGATTTTGTACAACTGTTTTCGGCCGAAAACAGTTGTACAAAGACAGTGATTATAGTCGTTTTTTTTGGTAACTCATTTCTTAAGTTGGCAGTTACTAGTTAGTACAAGTAGGTACTTCGTTGGGTACTTCCATGTTTGAACTTCAAAATGTCAGTCTTACTACGCTGCCAATCTAAAACTTAACGGCATAAAAAGTGTTCCCAACATAAAACATGTTAGTTCTAATGTTCCCTATAGTTTCTGATAATGATTTTTTTAATTAAATTAAAGCACCGAAATAGAAAAAATAGTATGAAAAACGCGTGTTACAATGCTTTATTGTAATACTCCTATCTTGCGGACACTCGTGGCTACGCTTCGCGTCGCCACTCGTGCCACAAGATAGTCGTATTACAATAGGTCGCATTGTAACACTTGTCTTTCAATATACTATTTTCTCCAACCACCTGAATAAGACGCTATTTTGTGACAGTGTTCGGTACCTAAAATTGACGTTTTGCGGATTAATCGCTTTCACCATGGCAACTGTACAAAAAGTGGATACTTTTGGTCCTAGTACCAAAAAGAAATTGACCTTGAAAGTTGGCCAATTAAAAAATTACAATCACGGAGATATGTCACATTGACATCGTTTTACATTGCAGGTTGTAAGATATTTCTATACATACAAATCAAATATTTTTTGCATATTCAATGCAAATAATGATGTTACCTATACGTATGTACATGTATTGAAAATGATTTACGCTCGCTATCTTTATTTAAACCATGTGTAACGTAATTTACATATTCCGTGAACGTAATTTTAATACGTATACAACCCGCCGTCGCGCGTAACGCCATCTACTTCAGACCCATTGCACTATTATCTGTCATTTTGAATTCAAAATTTGAAAAAGTTAATTGCAATTAATTTTAATTAAAAAACTGTATGGTAAGTTTTTTATTTCAATACAAAATATAACAATATTAATTGTGTATACAATAAAATGACTGAAACTGATAGCGACATGGATTGCACTCCGCCAGAGATTATAGAAACGGCAGAATATGCTACCTCAAGATTTGCTCCCTATAATGTCGCGAGAGGTGAGAAGTAAGAAGTAAAAACGAATAGGTTATAAGTTAACCTAAAAACTAGAGTGGCATGACACATGAGGACAAGAAAGCAGAAGTTCTTATACTTACTATAGTAGTGAAACTGTGACTGAATCTAAATTCGAATATAATTTGAAGTAAAGGGGGTTGGAGAAAAAATTTTATGTTTTATTCGTACAAAAAATGCGTTTTCGGGACTCGGAAGGTTGCTGGACTCCGCTAACGCGTCGTCCAGCAATTATCTTCCTCGTCCCGAAAACTGACATTTTTTGTACTAATGAAACAAATAACTATTGTAAAATTTGATTGAAATACTTTAAATGAAAAAATTAAGAAACAAATTAAAAAAAAAATACACTGAAAAAAAAATAATAGTCACAATTTAAAAAATTATGAATATCAAATACAAAAAATCTATTTTTGAAAAATATGAAAACTTAATTCCAGTCATATTTTTTTTAATTTAAAGAACCTCAAAAAAATAAAACTACACATAAAGACAGAGAAACCAAGAAAATGTAATAGCGACACAAAAAAAAAACGTAACAAAAATTTTGCTATTGTGCATATTTTCTTTGATTTCGTTTCATTTTTTGAAATTAGGTAGTTTCTGTTTTTTGAATAGGGAATAGCAACATACAAAAAGAATGCAACAAAAATCATACAAAATGTCAAATGGTTTTTTGCATTTATTTATATATTGCCTCCTTTTTCAATGTTATACGCGTCTTTTTCTCGCGTTTTGATATTTATGTATTTTTGTATTGTAATTTTTTTTATCTTTTGAAATTTGATACAACTAAGGTTTCCGCAACAAAACGAGCCCAAAAATAAGGAGGGTGGGGTGCAATGGATCCTAAGAAACCATATAAGGTGGGTTTATCTCCTATCGTTATCTTGCATTTCATACGCAAGTTTAGGCATGTTCAAAAACACGCCCCACAATTGAGACAGATGAACAGACAGATAGACGGACAAATCTCGCAAATATTTTTTTAAAATTTGATTGAAATGAAAAATGAAGAAATACATTTAAAAGAAATACAAAGATTACACACTGAAAACACTTTAAAAACACAAATAATATTAAGCCATAAAATTCAAAAACTTATCAAATACAAAAAAATCAATAATCTATTTTGAAAATGCCATTTTTCAATTTTCATGAGAAATTGTGAGGCATTCGAAAACTAAATTCCAGTTATATTTTTGAAATTTAAAGAAACCCACAAAATTACAAAAAAATACATCAAGAGAATTCAAGAAATAAATAAAATGCAATAGCAGCCAAAAAAAGAAAATAATAAAAATCTCAAATCGTGCAATAATGAAAAAAATGATCATGAAAAACAAAAACTTTTCAAAGCTATAATGCGTCTCTTTTTCTCGCGTTGTAATATGTCATTTTTATATCTTTTTAGGAATGACTGCATCACTTTCTAATCTTTATTTGCTAGTGTACATATGTTCTTTGATTTCTTGAGAAATTAGGTACTTTCTGCTTTTTTGAATAGGTAATCGCAAATGGCACAATAATAAAAAATATGGTTTTTCAATTGATTGAAATGAAAAAATGAAGAAATATTGAAAATTCAAGAAATTATGAATAGCAAATGTAAAATGGAATAATCTGTTTTTGAAAACGCCACTTCTCAATTTTGATGAGAAACGAGTAAAAAACTGAAAATTGTGAAAAATATTACAACTAAATTGCAATTATATATTTTTTTAATTTAAAGACCAACAAATTACAAAAAAAAGTAAATATATATACACAGAGAAACCAAGAAATAAAAAAAATGCAATAACAACGCATAAAAAGAACGTAACAAAAATAAAATTAAATTAAAATGAACAAAATTCAGTAAGGCCAGTTTTATTTTCACAAGATATTATTTTCATGTATTTTATATTTTTACCTTATCGTGTTTCATGTTCATAATCTCATCTTTTTCTGCAATAGATTTTGTCTATCTTTATATTGTATTAACATATACTGTAGTTGTCTACACTAATGGCAAACACCACAACGTACAAAATATGAATTTCTTATTTTTTAATTTTTTGTCGTTTAATGTTTTTTTCTTGAGTTTTTAATAATTTTTTTGCGATGAAAACGTTCACTTTTTTATAATTTTTACATTTTAGCATCTTGCTTTGCTCTTAATTAAAAAAAAATTATTTTTCAATTTAGATTTTTCTTTTTTGTATTGATCATTTTTTTGGATTTTGAGTTTTTTGCAAACAAGAAAGATGAAAAATACAATCTAAATAACTCAAAACGTGCAAAAAACGCAGAGTTAAACGAATGTAAAAATCGCCAAAAAATTTATTTGCAAAAAAACTATTAATTAATAAATTGATATAAAAAACAATGCCAAGATAAAACATGCAGAATAAAAACTGAAGATTAGGCAAAAACAGGACAATAAAAAGTCGCTAACTAGTAAAAAAAGGTCTGACAAAAAGAAACCTGAATAATGAAATAATTGCAAAATGACCTTATTAAAAAAACTCAACAGAATTTTTTGCATTTTAATTCACTTTTTGGAATAGTATTGTGAAAAATTATTTTTTTAATCAGTACATTTTTAATTATTTTTAACAGTTCATAATAATTGAAATTGTGCACCTAAAGTGTGCTTTAATTCTAATCCTAATTTAGTTAACTCCAATAGAATGGCGCAGATTAAGACAATTTTTACGTCATCCGTTTCGGTAAAGCGTGAATTTTAGGTTAGTGGGCTGAAAATTGAGAAAAAGATTAGTAGGACAAACGAAAACAAAGAAAAATGAGTGTTTTATATAAAGTTTACAAATAGTGACAAAAATCGGATAGAAATAAAAATAACAAAAAAAGCACATTAAAAATAAAAAAAAAATAATTTCCAGAAACCATGAAAAATAAGAATAAAATTAAATTAACAATAATGAAAGAATTTACGGATAAAATAACATGGGAAAATATGGAAAACTAAAAATGCTTGAAAATCTCAAAGAAATTTTTCGTCATTTTTTTATTCCACTTACTATTTTTTTCCTAGGTTGTATGTCTGATTTTTATGCACTTTAGATTGACACTTTTAACATGATTGTATATAAATTATTTTTATTATAACCAAAAAAAAACATAACAACAAAACCACATAGCTACATATACCTTGCATGCATATTGCATATAAAACATTGCACATCAGAATAGAAAAATTGGGCAATTAAAGGGTTATCATGGTATCCCCATGATAGACATATACGTATAATTTAATTATGTAGTATTTTTAAGAAAAAATTAAAATGCACAGTAAAAAAAGCAAAAACGATGAATTTTTTGAAATTTGAGTTGAGTGTTTTTTTTCTTTTGTCGTCTTGTCACTTTTGTATTGATTTTTTTAAAGTTGCCCTAGGTTTTGTTTTGTAGGTTTTGTTTTGAATTCTATCTCACTTTTCTTCCATTTTCTATGACATAAATAATAAGAATCTAAGGTAAAAAAGTTGAATTTGAGATTTTTTTAAATTTGTATTTTTGTCACATCCCCCTCGGTATATTTTCCAATAAATTTCTGAAGATACAAGATCAAAAAAAGAAAATTTGAATTTTAAATTTTTTCTAAATTTTTTTAAACGTGTTGGTTAGTTACATCTAACTTTCTTTTTCTTGTTTTTACAAATTTCGCATCCTATTTTGTAATTTTTCAATTTTTTTTCAGAATCGGTGAAAATGCAAAAAAAAACGTAAAAACTAAAAATTTTTGATTTTTTAAATTGCCATATTTTATTGTTGGGATTCGATATTCCATTTTTCTTCCAGTTCACGACACAATTTGGAATTTTTCACTATCTGATAACAATTTAAAACCATTTGTAAAAAAACATTTTCTACATTTTTAAGAAAAAATTAATTAAAAATCTAACCTAACGTAAGAAATTTGTAAAAAAATAAAAACGCAGTTAAAAAATTTAAAAATTAACATTGTTGCTTTTTTTGAAACCTGCGTTAGATCTTTTTGTTTTGATTCTATATCCGACTTGCCTTCCATTTCTACAAATTTTCAGTCCAATTTGTAATTTTCGACATTATACCAATAATGAAATAAATAAGAAAAAGAAAATCGAAAAATAATTTTTGAAATACATTTTCGCTCATTTCATGGCCCATTCTGTCCTTTTAGTAATGTTTATGCGAAAATTCAAACGCAAAAATCTAAAATATAAATTTGTGGTTTTTTGGCTTGATGTCTCATTTTTTTGTTTAAATAAACAAAAACACATCACAACTTTTTTTAACTTTCCCCTTATTTCTTTATTTATTTGTTGTTTCACTTTCAAGTCTACACATACCACACCCTATTTTGTAGTTTTCCACTTATTTTTGAGAAAAAATGAAAATGCAGTAAAAAACTGTAATAATTAAAAATGGTCGATTTTTTAAAATGATAAAATTAGCAAGATCAAAAAATGAAAATAAAAGATGGGCAGTGCCATCTAACATTCCTTTTTTTCAGGATCAGTGAAAATGCAAAAAAAAAGTAATTTTCGTCATAGCAATTAAAAACCTAACCTAAGAAATTTTTAAAAAATAAAAACGCAGTCAAAAAAGGTAGAAATTAAACTTTTTTTTAAAATCTGCGTTACATTTTTTTTGGTTTTGATTCTATATCCGACTTACCTTCCATTTCTACATATATTGACAATCCAATTTGCCTCCCAATTTTTTTCCGCAGATTTCGCAAGCCATTTTGTTAAATTTGTAATTTTGTAAAATTAATAACAAAATAAAAAATTCAAAATTTCGATTTTTTACTTTATATGTATTTGGTAGTTTATTCGTTTGTTACCTCCGTTTCACTTATTTTATTAAAGAAAAAAAAGGAATATAAAAATAAACATTTGTTTCATTTCTTGAAATTCGCGCTCGATATTTTTTCGAGTTTGTTTCTCTCACTTTTCGTTCATTTCTGCCCATCCACAACCCAAAATATTTGATTTTTGAAATTTGAATTTAGTATTGTCTCAATGCTTCCTTCAGTTCTACAGATTTCACCTCTCAATTTGTAACTTTCTGCTTATTTCTTCAAGAAAAAATGTAAACTCAAATTCAAAAAATGTTGAAACAATTGTTAATTTCTTGTAATTGGTGTTTGTTCCCCTCTCATTTCTGCACATTTCACAGCTCAGTTTGTAATTTTTAACGTATCTTTAAAAACAAAATAAAAAAATGCAAATACAGCAAAAAAATTCAAAAATTGTTGTTTTTTGAAACTTGTGTCAAGTTTTGCTTTGGTTCACTATCTACTCATGATACTCATAAATAATAAGAATTTAAAGAAACTTACATTTTTAATTTCTGATTTTTTGAGATTTGTGTTACAGTAAAACATCAATTACTTATTTGACTTTTTTTAAAATTATATATCATTTTTCAGCGAAAATGAAAGTACAAAATCAAAAAATAGCAATAAGACATCAAAAACTATTAATTTTTTTAAATGTATGGAATGTTTTGGTTAGTTCCTTCTCACCTTTTTTATTTTTGCAGATTTCACCTACGATTTTGTAATTTTCCAATTTTTTTCAGAATCAGTGAAAATTCAAAGTAAAAATATAAAACTTGTGACCGGTATTTTCATTAGTTTAGTCTCCCTTTTCTTTCATTCTTGCAGATTTGACACGCTATTTTGAAATTTCAGGATTTTTTCCCGCAAAAAACCTTTTTTTTAATTTTTGAAATTCGTGTTTTTTGCGGTTTGTTTGGTTTCACTTCCCCTTCATTCCTGTAGGTTTCACAGCCCTTTAATTTTAATTTTTTGAAATTTACCTAATTTTTTCTTTAGTTTTTTTGTCACCAATTTTTGAAGCTTTCACAGTCAATTTTTTTTAATTTTTGCAAATTTCACATCCCCTACTATTTTCCACTTACCTGTTCACAAATTGAAAATTCGGAATTCAAAAAAAAAGATCATGCAAAAGCGAACTGCGCCAAAGTAAGCAACGTGCACGAGTATAAATTTTTGTACTACAAACCTGACTCGGTTCGCAATAATTCAAGACATATTTATCGGCGATCTGCTGCATCGCAATATTGGGCTGACTGCTCAGAATTTCTATCCAATTTAACGGTAGCTGCTCGTTGTAGCGCGCGATGTAATTTTCCTGAATTAAGGTGTTCCATACTCCGCACGGGTGCTCCTTAACCATGGCCGGAACGCGAGTCAGTACGTCCATGATGTCGGAAAGCAGCAAACCGTAGTGCTCGGTCTTACACGACTTTTCCAATTCGTCAAGGGCCTTCTTCGACGCCTCCTGTTTCGCCGTCTTCTCGTCCAAGCAGTCCGCCGGATAGCTTCTGTAGGATTTTTTCGGATCGTTGTTGATCTGAAACGTGACTTCGATTACTCAGAGTTGATACAACACCCGATTGTTAAATACCGTTATCGTGCAGAAGAAATCGAGTCGATGACGATGCAGCTGCTTGGTGATCACTTTGCAGGTGATTTTTCCTAAATTCTTCATTGTGACGAAGGAGTTCAGGTCTTCCCAATAGTCACCGGTTCGAGGAATTTTAGTTATCTGAAACAAAGTGCAAAAATTTCAAAAAATCCACGAATTCTGGATATCATGGATGCATTTTATAATTAAAAAAATGGAAAAAAGAACTATTTTAAAATATAAATTTTTAAGGATTAGAAAAATAAAAACAAAAAATGAATGCACAAAGCGCCTAAAAAGTCAAGTGAAATCAGTCAAAAATAAGTTTTTGAAAGTTGTGTATCAATCAAAAATAAGCCCAAGTGTAAAAAATGTTTTTAAAAGTTGTGTATTTTTTGTTTTTTTAAATTTGAAAGGTGTGTATTTTTTGTTTTTTTAATTTTGAAAGTTGTGTATATTTTTTGTTTTTTTAAATTTGAAAGTTGCGTATTTTTTTGTTTTTTAAATTTTGATAGTTTTGTATTTGTTTATTTTTTGATTTTGAAAGTTGTGTATTTTTTGTTTTTTTTTATTTTGACAGTTGTGCATTTTTTGTTATACATATACCTGCAAATTTCACAGCCAAATTTGAAATTTTGTACCAATCAGTAAAAAATAAGCACAAGTGTAAAAAATAAGCGCAACAAATGTAATAAATGTAAAAAAAAGATTTTTGAAAGTTATGTATTTTTTGTTTTTAAAATTTGAGAGTTGTGTATTTTTTGTTTTTAAAATTTGAGTTGTGTATTTTTTGTTTTTAAAATTTGAAAGTTGTGTATTTTTTGTTTTTTAATTTTGAAAGTTGTGTATTTTTTTGTTATATATCTGCAAATTACACAGCCCAATTTGAAATTTTGTATCAATCAGTATAAAGTAAAAGTGCTAGCACAAAAATGTAAAAAATTAAAAAAAAATTTTTGCTTTTAAAATTTGAAAGTTGTGTATTTCTTGTTTTTTATATCCTATATTCCACAATCCAATTTGCAATTTTGCATCAGTCAAAAAAAAACAAGCACAACAAGTGAAAAAAGGAACAAAAAAGATTTTTGAAAGTACTGTACTTTTTTGTTTTAATTTTGAAAGTTGTGTATTTTTTTGTTTTTTTTATTTTGACAGTTGTGCATTTTTTTTGTTATATATCTGCAAATTTCACAGCCCAATTTGAAATTTTGTCCCCATCAGCAAAAAATAAGCACAAGTGTAATAAAAAATAAGCGCAACAAATGTAATAAATGTAAAAAAAAAAGATTTTTGAAAGTTATGTATTTTTTGTTTTTAAAATTTGAGAATTGTGTATTTTTTGTTTTTAAAATTTGAGAGTTGTGTATTTTTTGTTTTTAAAATTTGAAAGTTGTGTATTTTTTGTTTTTTAATTTTGAAAGTTGTGTATTTTTTGTTTTTTAAATTTGAAAGTTGCGTATTTTTTGTTTTTTTAATTTTGATAGTTGTATATTTTTTGTTTTTTTTATTTTGAAAGTTGTGTATTTTTTTGTTATATATCTGCAAATTTCACAGCCCAATTTGACATTTTGTATCAATCAGTAAAAAATAAGTGCTAGCACAAAAATGTAAAAAATTAAAAAAATTTTTTTTTGAAAGATGTATTTTTTGCTTTTAAAATTTGAAAGTTTTGTATTTCTTGTTTTTTATATCCTATATTTCACAATCCAATTTGCAATTTTGCATCAGTCAAAAAAAAACAAGCACAAGTGAAAAAAGGAAAAAAAAAGATTTTTGAAAGTAGTGTACTTTTTTGTTTTAATTTTGAAAGTTGTGTAGTTTTTTGTTTGTTATGACCCACATTTCTGCAAACTTCACAGTCCCCATCTGCAATTTTGCACCAATCAGCTCGCCAATCAGTCAACAAGAATAAAAAATGAAAGAAAAAAAAGATTTTTGCAAGTTGGGTATTTTTTGTCTTTTAATCTTGCATTTCAGCAAATTTCATAGCTCAATTTCTAATTTTTAACTTTTGAAAAATTAAAACACAAAGTAAAAAAATTATAAATTTTTGATTTTTTTATGGTTGAATAAACTGCAGTTTTCAAAACAAATATACGGGGTCAGGTTAAAAAGTTACTGTATTTTTGAATCTAAAAAATAGCATATTAAATTGTATTTTCAAAATTCTTTTTGAAATTTTGTAATCTTTTTTAATATAATAAATATTATAGTACTAGAGTTCTGAACAGAGATTTTAATATCTATCTTTTTTAATATACAGGGTGTTCCCTTTTCAAATTTTAATTTTACCATTTTACAAACGGAGATACACTATAAGTGTCGATAAGTGGACACCCGTAGAATCGATACAATTCAAAAAATACCCAAATTCAGACGAGGCACAAAAATTATAGACAAAATGCGAGTTTTTCTAAAATCAGAATGACGGGGGTCAGGTAAAAAGTTATTGGACCTAACCTCATTTTTTAAATAGAGCCCCTGTATATTTTAATTAAAAAGAAAGCACAAGATTCTTTTTTCAACAATCTAACACCAAAAAATTCAGAAATATTTTTTAATTTTTTTTGTATTTTTTAAAATTATCTGAACCATTTCTTAATGTCTTTAAATCTTTTTTAAATTTTAATATATGTTAGTGTTATATTTCTTTAGTATGCTATCTTTTGTAGATTAAAATATACAGGGTGTTCCACTTTCAAGTTTTGATTTTGCCATTTTAAAATCGGTAAAATGATTGTTGAATAAACTGCAGTTTTCAAAATAAGTATACCGAGGGTCAGGTAAAAAAGTTATTGGACCTAACCTCAATTTTTAAATGGAGTTCCTCTATATTTTAATCAAAAAGAAAGCACATAAGATTCTCTTTTCAAAAATATAAGACCAAAAAAATTCAATATTGATTCACAACGACCCAAAATATTTTAGTTAAAAAATTCAAAAATATTTTTGAAAACTTTTTTGAACATTTGAATCTTTTTTAGTTTATAATATACAGGGTGTTCTATTTTCAAATTTTGATTTTAACATTTTACAAACGGGGATGCCGTTTTCAAAATAAGTATACGAGTGTCAGGTAAAAAAGTGATTAGACAAGATTCTGTTTTCAAAAACGCAAGGCCAAAAAAATTCAATATTGATTCACAACGATCCAAAATACTTTAGTTAAAAAATTCAAAAATCTTTTTTGAATTTTTTTAATCATTTGAATCTCTTTTAGCTTAAAATATACAGGGCGTTTCAATTCAAATTTTGATTTTACCATTTTACAAACGGAGATACAGTATAATGTCGAAAATGGGACTACAGGAGAATCGTTACAATTCAAAAAATACTAAAATACAGATGAGGCTCGAAAATCATAGACAAAATGCGAGTTTTTGGACCCAATCTAATTTTTATAATAGTGCCTTTGTATATTTTAATCAAAAAGAAAGCACAAAATTCTCTTCTCAATGATTACCGCCAAAAAAATTGAATATTGATTCACGATCCATGATTGAAATTTTCTTGTATTTTTTTGAACCATTTTTTGAAGGTCTTGAATTTTTTGAATCACTTGAATCTTTTTTACGTTTTAATATATGCCATAATTATATATTTCTGAAAAGCGATTTTAGTAAGCTATCTTTTTTAGATTAAAATACACAGGGTGTTCCATTCTCAAATTTTGATTTTACAAACTGCCGTTTTCAAAATAAGTATGCGAGGGTCAGGTAAAAAAGTTATTAGACATAAGATTCTCTTTTCAAAAACGCAAGGCCAAAAAAATCAAGATTGATTCACAACGATCCAAAATACTTTAGTTAAAAAATTCAAAAATCTTTTGAATTTTTTTAATCATTTGAATCTCTTAGTTTAAAATATACAGGGCGTTCCATTTTCAAATTTTGATTTTACCATTTTACAGGGATACAGTATAATGACGAAAATGGGACACCAGGAGAATCGTTACAATTCAAAAAATACTAAAATACAGATGAGGCTCAAAAATCATAAGACAAAATGCGAGTTTTCCTAAAATTATAAGTATACAGAGGGCAGGTAAAAAAGTTATTGGAGCTAACTTAATTTTTTTAATAGTGCCCCTGTATATTTTAATTTAAAAAAAAGCACATAAAATTCTCTTCTCCAAGATTACCACAAAAAAATTCAATATTGATTAATGATCCATTATTGAAATTTTCTTGTATTTTTTTGAACCATTTTTTGAAGGTTTTGAATTTTTTTGAATCACTTGAATCTTTTTTACATTTTAATATATGCTATAATGTTATATTTCTGAAAAGCGATTTTGGTATGCTATCTTTTTTAAGTTAAAATATACAGGGTGTTCCATTTTCAAATTTTGATTCGAAAATGGGACACCCGTAGATTCGTTATAATTCAAAAAATGCTGAAATACAAATGAGGGGCAAAAATCATAACAAAATGTGAGTTTCCCTAAAATCAAAATATCACACAAATTCAATATTGACTCACGATCCAAAAAATCTTTTGGACATTTTCTTGTATTTTTTTAAATCATTTGAACCATTTTTGAAAGGTTTTCAATCTTTTGAATTTTTTTGAATCACTTGAATCTTTTTTAAATTTTAATATATGTTATAATTCTTTAATATGCTATCTATTTTCGATCAAGATATACAGGGTGTACAGGGTGCAACGAATAAGTTTGTACAAAAACAGAGTTGTAAAGGGAACTTTCTCACACCCTAAAATGACGTAATCCTGAAGTGGGGGGGAGTGGAGGTTGTTTTTGTTTTTTATCATTTTTTTTCAATTGTCATATCTTCACTACTCTTAGTCAGTTTTTTAATTCTGGTGTCACAATCTCAGAAAAATATTTCATTTCAAAATTTCAAAAATATAAAAAAATAAGCAGAAAAAGATGAAAACCTGCAATAGACAATAATTGAAAAAAACACAAGAGCGAAAATGTTAAATAAAAAAACTCAACAAAAGAAAATACAAAAGAAAGTGAAACCAAAAATGAACAAAAGCTCAAAAAAATTACGACTTACCACATCATTTTTCTTACTGGAATCTGCGTCCAACGGCGTCCTTCGCGGGGTGGAATTCATCTCGGACGCGACCTGGGGAACTTCGGCCGCGGGCCACTGTAAGAATTCTGGAGAAAAGGAAGGCGTTAGTAACGGGCTCGGGTTCTCGGGTACTTTCTCCTCGGTGATATCTTTCTGAGACAGCCTCAGTTTCGCCTGTCTCGACAACGTCACCTCTTTCTCGCTATTGCCGTCTAGGTCGTGCAGGGCGTGCCGGATGAGGTTGAAGGAGTACGATGGTTCCGTATTCGCTTCTCTGGGTCCCAGTCGATTTCGAACGCTCGGTTTCGGTTCCGGCTGAGTCGACGATCTGGTGGGTTCTGGAAGGCGGTTCGGCTCCGAGTACGTGGATGGCCGGCGCGGTTCTGGCGCGTTATATGAGCAACTCGGTTCCGAGTACGCGGAGGGGCGGCCGGGTTCGGCGTAATTAGAGCGATTGACTTCGGGGCCGTCTCGATTGCCCAATCGTTCCCAAACGCTCGGTTTTTTCGCTGGCGGATTCGGGGAGGATACAACCTGAGTGTGCGCGTAAGTCGCCGGCGGTCGCGGAGACTCGTACGACCTTTGCCAGTTTGTGGAGACGGTCCTAGGGCGCCACCTGGGAGGCACCGCCTGTCGGCGTGGGTTCTGGCGCGGCTGGTATCTGGGCGGCGGCCTACTGCAAATGGCGGAAAGTGACGCGACGCTCAGTGGGGGCGCGGTTAAACGTACCTGGTGGTTCGCTTCTTTGTCTTCTGCTTTTCGACGAATTTCGCGATGTGCGCCGACTGCTGGGTGACCACCGCGTCCACAAGTAATTGCCCGTTTTGTTGGGTAATCCTTAGTGTTGGAATGCTGCGTATAAAGAGTTCCAGCGTCTTATATCCTAGCTTTTGGTAGGGTATCTCACAGCCCATTAACATTGAATAATCGCCTGTGGAAGAAAAACAATTTCTTAATTCACTAGAAGGTACGATTATATGGTTTGCGCATGCGCGCAATGGGATTGTCATGCGCAATAGAAAATTAGCTCTGCGCCCGCACTTACTCTATCTTGCTCTACTCTGTTCTACTGTTCTACTCATGCGCACTTTAAACTTCTGCAATGTACGAAAGACATTAGAAGACGTGGTTCTAATAATAATAATAATAATAATGAGTATAAACATGAAAAGTCAATAAACAATAAAATTGACCTGTTCAACCGAATGAGGGGGAATGTTCTTATTCACATGCCCAGTCAGTTCTGAAATCGCTTCAGTGGCAAGCACACCCAAGAGAACCTTTATTGAACTCGTAAACCAATAAGTAATGCTATTTTTCCATCATCAATAGAGGATTATGGCACTAGAAGAACAAATTTATTTATTTATCTGTTTATTTATAGATAATCGAAATCAAGAATAAATTGGTAATTCTTGTGCAGATAAAGTGCATTTTTTTAAAACTAAGTAAATAACTTTTGTTTTACATCACCAATGGATATATTTCTAGCAGACGTCTCAATCGCCCTTTGTGAGTACCCTCTTCCGAAGGGAACCTACCCGATCACGATAAGAGGTCGAGGAGGAGGGCTATGATTGGTATACATTAATTCCTTTCGTTGAGACCTTTCATTAGAGTACCATGAAGGATATAACTAGTTCCACCTCCCCCCCCCCTGCCCCTCGTACGTAAGAGGACAGAAAGAAGGGCAGTACTTGGTAGAAAACGGTTCCTTTCGTTGAGACCTTTAATTAGAATACGAAGAGAGATAAAATTCATTTACCCCCCCTCAGGCCCCGTCGCTCACTGATCTCGAAAAATAGTCACACGGGAAAGTTATAGTTGTACAAAGCAATTTATTTCGATGAGACCTTCCATTAGAGTAAGTACCATGAAGGATAAAACTAGTTTCCACTCCCCCCCTCTCCTCCTGCACCCCGTACTTTGATAAGAGGACAGAAAGAAGGGCAGTAGTTGGTAGAAAACGGTTCCTTTCGTTGAGACCTTTAATTAGAATACAATAAGAGATAAAATTAATTTTTAAACCCCCTTCCCCTCAGGCCCCTGAATCATGAATCCTGAATCTTGAATCCTGAACCCTGAATCTTGAATCCCGAATCTCGAGTCCCGAATCTTGAATGCCAAATTTTGAATTCCGAATCCCCAAACTCCATCCCGAAACTTGAATGCCGAATTTTGAATCCCGAACCTTGAATCCTGAATTCCTGATCCCGAACCCCGAATACTGAATCCCGAATATTAAATCCGGAATCCTGAATCTTGATACTTGAATCTTGAATCATTAATCTTTAATTTTGAATCTTGAATTTTAAATGTTGAATCTTGAATCCTAAGTCTTGAACTTGAAGTTTTGAATCTTAAATCCTGAATCTTGATCTTGATTCTTGAATCTGGATTCGTGAATCTTGAGTCTTGTGTAACTTGAATCCTAAATCTTATAATTAACTTAACCGTCTTTAATCTTGACCCTTTGACTCGCAAATTTTCAATCTTGGTTCGTGAACCTTGAATCTTACATCTCTTGCGCCTTCTTGAATCTTAAATTTGTTGAATTTTTTGTTATTTTCCTTGGATTTTCTTGAATTTTCCGAAGTTTTCTTGAATTTGCTTGAATTTTCTTTTAGAATCTTCATGTATCTCCCTGAATCTGAATCTTACCAAATCATCTTGAATCTTCCTCAATCCTAAACCGTCATGAATCTTCCTGAATCCTTCTGAATTGTAGTGAATCTATTGAATTTCCTGAATCTTTAATCTTGAATTTTGAATACTGAATCCTGATATGAATCTTGGTACGTGAATTTGAATCGTGAATCCTGAATCTTGAATCTGGAATCCTGAATCTCGAACCCTGAATCTTGAATGCCGAATTTTGAATCCCGAATCTTGAATCCTGAATTCCTGATCCCGAACCCCCAATACTGAATCCCGAATATTAAATCCTGAATCTTGATACTTGAATTTTGAATCGTGGAATTTGAATCTTGAATCATTAATCTTTAATTTTGAATACTGACATCTGAATCTTGATTCTTGATTCGTGAATCTTGATCCGAGAATCTTGATTCGTAGAAGGGTAGAAGTAGAACAAGTAATTACCCCCCCCCTCCCCCCAAATTTTCTAAAGTTTAACTTGGCACCACTAAAGCCATGCGTATGCAAAATCCTCGGCAAAATCTGAGACCAATTGGTTGTCGTATGTAAAACTTATACACGTTTTACTTTCAAAAACAGCATCTCGGAAAATAGTTCGTGAGGGGGCCCCCTTTTTAGACAACGAAATTTGATGGCCGTCTGGCACACCTTCAAGGTATGGGCTACCTACTGCAAGGGCTCTAGCACCACTCCCCTACAAGTAGTTCGCAACGACAGAAGTGGTTCCGGACGGACAAAAAGCAAACAATGGCATTTTTTTTAATTCTTAAAAAATGTGCTATAAAAAACCTGAAGCCTGAAACCTGAAGCTTGAAACCTGAAGCCTAAGACCTGAAACTAAGTCTAAAAGCCTGAAATCTTGAATTTGAAGCCTATAACTTGAAACATGAAATGTGAAACCTTAAGCCTGAAACCTAAAGCTTGTAACTAGAAGCCTAGAACTTCATTCCTGAATTCTAAAACTTAAAATCTGAAACCTGTAGACTGAAATCTGAATCCGGTAGCCTGAAACTTGAAGAATTTTATTCCTGAATCCTGACCAAAAATTTAAAATTCAAAACCGAAAGACTGAAAGCTGAAACCCAAAACCCGCAGCCTGAAACTTTAAGTTGACATGAAACCTTAAATTTTAATCCTGAAACTTGCAACCTGCAGCCTGAAAATAGTAACTTTATTCTTGCATCCCAAGTCCTAAAATCTAAAACCTGAGACCTGAACCGCGCAGCCAAAACCTAAAACTTGAGGGTTGAAACCATCTGAACCCCGTAATATAGAACCTGAAACCTAAAGACTCAAATCCAAAATCTAAAACCCGGAGTCTGAAATGTTAAATTTACAACCAGCGGCATGAACCTTAAACGTAGATGAAGAAACATGAAACCGGAAATACAAAACCTGAAGCGTGAAATCTGAAACCTGCGAACCTGAAACTTTTAACTTTACTCTAGAATCCCGAGACCTAAAATCTAAAACCTGAAGCCTAAATCTTGTAATCTTATACCTGAAGCCTGAGGCATAGAACGTGTACCCCGAAAGCATGAAACCTGAAGGCCGAAACCTAAAAGCTGAAACCGCTGGCTTGAAATCGTGACTCTGCACCCCGTAATTTAGAACAACTGAAACCGGAAATTAAAGCTTGAACCTTGTAACTTTATTCCTGAATCGTGTAAAACGTAAAACCTGAATCCTAAAATTGAAGCATCTAACATGAAACCGTAAACGTGAAACAAGAAATCTTAATTCTGAAACCTGGAATTGAAGCCTGAAGCTTTTAATTTTATTCTTCGATCCTAAGACTTAAAATCTACACGAAGCCTGAGGCATAAAACCTGAACCCAGTATGGTAAAGAATGATATCTGAAGGCCGAAACCTAAATCCAGAGACATTTAAACCTTAAACGTAAAGCCTAAACACGAAGGCGTCGACGACCAGGCGTCTGAAACCTGCAATTTGAAGCCTGACATGAAACCTTCAGGCTTGAAATTGTCTGAACCTAAAGAATGAAATCTAAAGCCTAAACCCCGGCGCTTGAAACCTTCAAATTGAAGTCTGTGATCATGAAACCTTGAACGTGAACCAAGAAATCCTAATCCTGAAACCTACAGCCTTTATTCTCGAATTTTGATTGTTGCCTTATACATGAAGTCTGAAACCTGAACCACGCAAATTAAAACCTGAAACTTGAATCAAAGCTTGAGGCTTAAAACAGCCTGAACCCCGTACTTTAGAATCTGAAACCTAGACTGGAATCGGAGGCCTAAAATCCACAGCATTAATAAAATCGAAACCTGTAACCTTTTTGAAGCACAATATGAAACCGAAAACTTTATTCGTGAATTCTGAAACCTAAATCTAAAACCTGTAGTCTTACATTTGAAGCCTAATGCATAAAACCTGAACCCTGCAAGCTAATGTATGACACCTGAAGGCCGAAACCTCAATCCTGAAACCTGAGGCTGAACCCAGTATTTTAAAAGCCTAAAACCTTCAACTTGAAACCTGTGATAAAATCTTAAATTTTTATTCTAAACCCTGAAACCTAAAGTTTGTAACCTGAAACTTGAGGTATGATGCCTGAAACCTGAAGGACAAAGAAACCGTAAAACTTGAGGTTGGAAACCGTAAGTCTGAACCCCGTACAAAAGCCAGAAATCATAAATCTGAAACCGGTAGCCTAAAACCTGTACTCTGCAAGCTTAAGCATGGAACCTGAAGGTCGAAACCTGAAAAGCATGAAGCCTGAAGTAATTTAGAACCTAAAACATGGACTGGAGCCTGAAACATGTTCTAAAATCCGGCGCCTGAAGTCTTCAATTTGAAGGCCGTCAAGAAACCAGAAATTCTGAAACCTGAACCCTTTAATCCTGAGACCTAAAATCTGAAACCTGACATCGGCACCCTCAAACTTGAGGCATGAAACCTGTACCCTGCAAACTATAGCCTGAAACCTGATTCCTAAAACTTGAAGCTTGAAACCTTTTGAACCCTGTAAGTTAGGACCTGGAGCCTTAAGCCTTATCATCCAAAGTTTTAGTAAAATCGAAAGAACCTTTGAAGTCTGTGGCATGAAACCGTAAGTACGAAACAAGAAAATTTCAATCTGAAACCAGAAGCTTGTCACCTGACGCCTGAAACTGTCAACTTTATTCCTGAAGCTTAAGACCTAAAATTTGGAATCTGCCAAACCAGAAGCCGAAAATTGTCCACTTCATTCTTGAATCCTAAGACCTAAAAATTTAAAACCTTATACCTGAAATCAGAAACCTGAACCAGGTAGCCTAAAATCTGAGGCACGAAACCTGAACCCCGCAAGTTAATATCTAAAACCTGTACTTTTATACCTGAAGCCGGTGATCTTGAACTTGAGCTATGAAATCTGAAGCCAAAAACAAGGTGCCTGAAATCTTAAATTTGAAGCATGTGACATGAAACCTTAAACAAGAGGCATAAATCTTAATCCTGAAACTTGGAACCTGAAGCCCAAAACTTGTAACTTTAGACGAAACCTAAATCCTGAGGTTTAAAACCCAGTAATATAGAATTTGAAATCTGAAGCCTAAAGACTGAAAGCTGAAGCCTAAAGACTGAAAGCTGAAGTCCAGAGCCCGAAGGCTGTGACATGAAACCTTAAAGGTAAAACAAGAAACCTAAAGGTTGTAACCTGAAGCTTGACGTAATCTTTATTCCTGAATCATGAGACCTAATATATGAAACCTGTACCTTTATACCTGATACCGATAGTCAGAAACCTGAAAATTGAGGCATGAAACCTAACAGCTCAAGCCTGAAACTTGAAGGCCAAAATAAAACCCTAAACCTTGAAACGTCATTTAGATACGCGAAACTTGTAACTGGCAGCCTGAAACCGGTGACATGAAACCGTAAGCATGGATAAAGAAACCTGTAACCTCAAATCAAAAATTTGAAACCGACAGCCTAAAACCTAAACCCTGCAAGCTGAAACCTAAAGTACGAACCCGTGATTTAGAACCTAAAGACTGAAGATTGAAGCCTAAAACACGAACTCAATAAATCTGAACCTCGTAATTTAGAACCTGAAGCCCAAAACCTACACTGCAAGCCGAAGCCTAAAACCCGGAGCCCGAAACCTTAACTATGAAGCGTGTGATATGAAAGCTTAACTGTATGACATCTTAATCCTAGAACCTGAAACTTTGTTATTTGTATTCTTGAGGCAAAATACATCAATTTTGAAATTTTTTCTCAATATTCAAAAATACAGGGTGTTTCAAAAACATTGCCGCCATTACACAGAAATTTAATCCGGCAAGAGATCTTCGATGTGTGTCTGGACCAAAAAATGTTGCTTGTGTGGGAATAAATTAATATACGGGGTGTTTCAAAAATAGCTACACGTCAAATTTAACAAATTGTTCTACAGGGTGTTCAATACATTATCGTTAAACCTGAAAGCCGTTTGGTAGCAAACACTTACCATAACTAAGCCTTTTCGATTTCACTACACTTGTAGACAACAACCTCACTCAACAGCTATCGTGGACTGATATCGCACCCACTTCCCAAGAAAAAGACATTCGATTCTCAACTGCACAAGAATGAATAAGGCGTGTACACAAATGCCTAATCATTTAGATAAAATTGTGAACCGAGCGATATTGGTGTAAAGTTTACTGGTAATGTAAATACGCGCATTGATGTGTAATGAATAAACCTGTTTACAGTTCCTCCGATATCATAAACATTTATAAAATATCATCAGTTAGTTTTAATCGTGAAAATAGAAATTTTCAAAACAAATAATAAATATCCCACATTCCTTTCCGGAGTTGAAAATCGGAAGGCGACAAGGGTACATGGAATTGTTATTTTTACTTACGCCATCTTGTTTCCAGCTACCATTTTGGCTCATGCTGGATGCCATGTTGGATTTCAGATTTTCGAATTAAATTTGCACTTTTTTGAAAATTTAAATGTTTACATTCCTGAAGCAATTATCTTTCAAAAAATTCCTTTTTCGGTATTCAAAAATAATACCAATTTCGTCAGAAGGTTCGAACCAAGCCGGACACTTTTTTCAAAAAGCCTAACCTCAAAATGTTTTCAAAATTGAAATACGGTACTTCGGAAATTTGAAAATCAAAAAAATCAGAGAAGCAGATCATACTTAACAAATTTCCACCCCGAAACTCAAGAGTGCAATTAAACGGGGCTCTTTTTTTGAATTTTTGAACTTGTTTAAAAATTAAACTAGCGATTTTTGGCGCCGCATAACCTCAAAAAATTGTCAATTTCGGGATGATTTTATTAAAAGAGATACAGGAAAATTCTATTATAATGAATGGAATAATCTGCCGTTTTCAGAGTAAGTATACGGGGTCGAGCAAAAAAGTTATCGGACAAAACTTCATTTTTTTTAATGGATGAACGCCTTGTAAATTTTAATCTTAAAAAGGTAGCATCGAAAATATAGACGATATTCAAAAAAGATTCAAGTAATTCAAAAATGATTGAAGAAAAAATTTTTTTTTAAGTAAATATATTTTCAACCCAGAATTCACGATTCCAATTGAGCCAGACATTTTTTTGAAACATTTCTTTAGGGTCGAAGTTAGTGCCTAACCTCAAAAGTGCCAAAAGCACTGTTTTTAAAATTTAAATTGGTCTGACACCTCTGAAATGTTGTATAACATTTCCATCCTGGAACTGACAGTTCCAATTGGGAAGGACAATTTTTGAAATTTTAAAAAAAAATTTCCATTCCATCATCTATAGGTTCCAATTAAAAGTTGAAGGAACAAAAGCACTATGTTAACACTGAAATACGTTACTTGAGATTTTTTAAAATTCAATATACAGACTTCTTCATATGTATTTCAAATATTTTTATTGACTCAAGATTCCAATTAAGCAGGACATTTTTTTTAGAATTTTTGAAATTTTTTTAAATTGAAGTTGCGATTTTTGAAAATAATTTTTTTAAATCAAAACTGTTTATATTGTAAGTATTTCCGTCCCGGCACTAATGATTCGAATTCACCTAAAAACTTTTTGGAATTTTCATCCCAGAACTCAAGGTTTTTTGAAAAATTTTTCAGTCTTAAAAATTGAAATACTGTCTTGGGAATTTTTGAAAATAATTTTTTTAAATTGATTATGCATCTTTGTTCATATTGAAAGTATTTCAATTTCAGGACAAAAAATTCCGGATACTTAATATATCCATAGGGTTCAGGTTAGTCCCAAAAGCACAGTTTTCAAAAATTGTACTTAAGAGTTTTTGAAAATAGTTTTTTTTTAATCAAAGATATAGTTGTTCATATGGTAAAAATTATTATTAAGACTCCAATTAAACAGGACACTCTTTTGAATTTTTCTTACATTGATTTCAAAATTGAAGTACAGTACTTGGAATTTTTGAAAATAATTTTTTGAAAATCAAATATACACATTTGTTCATATTGCAAATATATATAAATATTTTTTTTAACATTTCCATTCCGGAACTGAAAATCCTAATTAGGCCGAACACTTTTTTGAAACATTTTTTTAACAAGCTTGACCTAGTGCTTTCCCTTACAAGTGCCAAAAGCAGTGTTTTGAAAATTAAAATACGGTACTTGCCATTTTTTAAAATATTTTTTTTTATACAAAATGCAAATTTGTTCATAATGCAAAAATTTCGGGATTCTAAATTCCAATTAAGCAGGACATTTTTTTGAATTTTTGAATATCATTGTTTTAACTAAAGATTCCAATTAAACCGAAAACTTTTTTGAATTTCCATTCGGGAACTGATTAGCCAGGACACTCTTTTTGACCATTTTTTTTATTTCCTTAGGGTTGAGATTGGGCACACACTGAATTCAAAATTGAAATACGGTACTTGCGATTTTTGGAAATACTTTACGAATTTGTTCATAATGCCAAAATTTCCATTTGGCGATTCCAGATTCCGACTCTTTTTTCAATTTTTAAAAATTGTGTAAATTGAACTTTTTGAAAATAATTTTTTAAATCAATAATACAAATATGTTTTTCTATTTCGGTGTCACAATGATGATTTTGTACAACTGTTTTCGGCCGAGAACAGTTGTACAAAGACAGTGATTATAGTCGTTTTTTTTGGTAACTCATTTCTTAAGTTGGCAGTTACTAGTAAGTACAAGTAGGTACTTCGTTGGGTACTTCCATGTTTGAACTTCAAAATGTCACCCTTACTACGGCCAACCTAAAACTTAACGGCATAAAAAGTGTTCCCAACATAAAACATGTTTGTTCTAATGTTCCCTATGTTTCTGATAATGATTTTTTTTAATTTTTTTTAAGGAAAACAAATCATTGTTCATATTGCCAAGTTGAGTGCCAAGTATTTCCATTCCGGAACTACAAAGTTACATAAAGCCGGATACTTGAATTTTGGAAGTACCTACTGTTATCAAAATTGAAATAAGATACATGCAATTTTTGAAAATAGTTAAATTAACGATACAGATTATTTCATATTGCAATTAATATTTCCAACCGAGAATTCAAGATTCGAATTAAACTGGACACTTTTTTGAATTTTTTTAACAGTTCCATCCCGGAATTCACAAGTTCCAATTAAGACGGACACTTTTTTGAAGTTTTTTAGCATCTCCCTTCCAGAACTGAAGGTTCCAATTAGGCAAGAGACTTTTTTGAAAAAATTGTTCCAGGTCCCAATTAAACAGGAGACTTTTTTGAAATTTTTTATTTCCCCAAAGTTGAAATAGGTCCTTACGGTATTTGCGATTTTTGAAATTTTTTTAAACCAAAATTACAGATTTGATCAATTGCAGATGTTTCCAACCCAGAACTCAAGGTTCCAATTCAACCGGACACTTTCTTGGACTTTTTTTAATCATTTCCATCTTGCAACTGAAGGTTCCAATTATGCCAGATACTTTTTTTGAATTTTTGTTAATACTTCCTCAAGAAGTTAGGTACAAAGGCACCTTATACAGTACTTTCTGTTTTTGAAAATATTTTTTTAATCAGACCTACAGATTTGATTACATTGCAAAATATATACAACCCACAACAATCAAGCAGGACACTTTTTTGAAATTTTTTTAACATTTCCATCCCGGAATTGAAAATTCTAATTGGCTTGGATACTTTTTTAAAAAAATTCATTTTCTTAGAGGTTAGGCACAAAATCAGTTTCAACGATTGCAAGTAAGCAGGACACTGTTTTGAATTTTTGAAAATTTTTTGAACTGAACGATTTTTGAAAATTTTTTTAAAATCAATATACAAATTTATTCCGAGACTCAAGATTTCAATTAAGCAGAACACTTTGGAATTTTCTTAAATTTTTAATAGCACTTGTGATTTTTGAAAATAATTTTTTTTAATCAAAAAATACAGACTTGTTCACATTGTAAGTATTTCCATCCTGGCACTAATGATTCCAATTCACCTGGAAACTTTTTGGATATTTTTTTAACATTTCATCCCAGACCAGAAGGTTACAATTAGACCGGACACTTTTTTGAAATTTGTTAATATTGCCATCTCAGAACTCAAGGATTTTTGAAAAATTTTTTTAATATTTCTTTAGGATTGAAATTAAGTGTCTCACTTCAACAGTCTTCAAAACTGAAATATTGTCCTGGGAATTTTTGAAAATAATTTTTTTTTAATTGATGATGCATCTTTGTTCATATTGAAAGTATTTCAATTTCAGGACAAAAAATTCCGGATACTTAATATATCCATAGGGTTCAGGTTAGAGCACTGTTTTCAAAAATGATATTTGGAATTTTTGAAAATAGTTTTTAAAAAATCAAATATACAGATTGGTTCATATTGCAAATATTTCCAACACAGAAATCAAGATTCAAATTAAACTAGACACTTTTTAATTTTTTTAACATTTCCATTCCAGAACTGAAAATCTTAATTAGGCCGAACACTTTTTTGAAATATTTTTTTAACAAGGTTTCCCTTAAAAGTGCGAAAAGTGGTGTTTTCAAAATTAAAATACGGTACAAGTTTGTTCATAATACAAAAATTTCCAATTAAGCAGGGCATTTTTTTTTAATTTTTGAAAATCATTTTTTTTAATTTTAACATTCCCGGAACTAAAGATTCCAATTAGGCCGGAAACTTTTATCAAAATTTTTTTACATTTCCTTAAGGTTGAGGTTAGTGCCTAACCTCAAATGTGCCAAAGCACTGTTTTCAAAACTGAAATACGGTACTTGCGATTTTTGAAAAGTTTTTAAAATCAAGACCAAGGTTCATATTGCAATTAATGTTTCGAACCCAGAATGCAAGGTTCAAATTAAGCGAGCACTTTTTTGAATTTTTTAACAGTTTCATCCCAGAATTCACAAGTTCCAATTAAGACGGACACTTTTTTGAAAAAATTGTTCCAGATTCCAATTAAACAGAAAACTTTTTGGAATTTTTGAAAATAATTTTTTTAATTGAAGATATATATTACTATTTCCAGCCCAGAATTTAAGATTCGAATTAAACTGGACACTTTTTTGAATTTTTTTAACAGTTCCATCCCGGAACTCACAAGTTCCAATGAAGACGAACACTTTTTTGAATTTTTTTTAACATCTCCCTTCTGGAACTGAAGGTTCTAATTAGGCAGGAGACTTTTTTGAAAAAATTGTTCCAGATCCCAATTAAACAGGATTTCCTTAGGATTGAGTTTAGCTAAAAAACCACCATGGTTTTTTTAAATTGAAATTAAAAATAATTTTTTTAAAATCAAAAATTCAGATTTGTTCATATTGTAAGCATTTCCATCCCGAGGCTAAAAATTCCAAATCATCCACACTTTTTTGAAATTGTGATAACGTCTCCTTACAGTTGAAGTTACACACAAAATTGAAGCATGGTATTTACTTGGGATTTTTGAAAATGATTTTTTTTTACAAAAAAAAGCATATTTCTTCATTGCCAACACTTCCATCCCGGAGCTGAAAATCCCAATTGACTTGGGACATTTTCTTACAGTTGTGATTATGCACAAAAGAACTTTTTTTATATTGAAATTCAAAAACGATACAGATAATAATAATAATAAATGTCAAGTTACACACACTACATTTACATCTCGAAACTTAAAGCTGATCACTTTTTGTGAAATATTTTTCATTACCTTACAGTTTGAGATTAGGCACAAAAGGACCGCTTTTTGCAATACGGTAGGTACTTTTTACTTTTAATTACTGCGTCTTCTCAATGTCTTTCGTGCTACCTGTTGAGCCTCAACTTTTACTAATCGTAACGAGATAAGCAAAATGTCAAAAATATCACGACATTCTTGATAAGAAATAGGCGCATTCCAACACCCATATTTACGGAGCAGAACTTTCTCCAATAACAATTTTAGTGATACTCTACATACTTACTTTTAATCTGCCGCAAATCGCGTGCTCCCTTCGTGGAAATGAGACATGCTCGTATCTGCGAGATGACCTCGTCTCGCAACTTATCGTTGTCCATATTGAAGGGTTCACTGAAAACAGAAAGCGATAACAAGTGGTACCTGCACTAAGACGCCGTCTAAGCACAACCTGAGCGAGTTTGTTTACATATGAGTCATTTGATAAGGCAATCTATGAGTGGTTAATCATTTGCAAAAAATTGGCCCATTGAAAATTCAGCACCCCGTACTTTCACTCGAGACACACATATCAACAGCTGACATTCCACTGCAATGTTCCAGATTATGATGACCTTTATAACGTAATTAGCAGGTACGGGGTGACTAATTGAGGTCAATAAACTCGCGTAATTTCGGAATCAAACTTTTGGGTGCAGGAGGAGGAAAAGTTTCACACTACTTCAACTGCACTCGCATGCAGCACCTACCTTTCAGTTTCGAGCAGGCCAAGGACCGTTATTAAATCGGTGGTCGATCGCAATTACGGGTGAATAAATGTACGTTGCACAGAAAATTATTGCTTTACTTTGACAAAACTTGTACGAAAACTTCGAAGAGAGAAAGGAAAATTTAAACCGCCATTAAAGAATAAAGACTTTTGAGGGAAAAGGTTTGGGGGATTTGCTCGAAGGACGAATACCAACCGTGTGAAACGAAAGAATCTAAAAATCGTTGGGCGGATTCAGGAAATCGTGGGTGGCTTATCAATCAAAATGCGCTTGAGTGAATGCACAAAGACAATACCTACCCTTGTTTTCGTCCGGCGACGGTTTTCAAATTGTAATTCCAGACGGATTGAGAGCATAACATGAGCACTTTAGAATTGTAAAGTTTAGGCAACACATCATACACTAATTTCTGTTCGGAACCGAAAAATCTTTTGTTTTTCTAAAAAAGATTGGTTTAAATATTTTAGAAACACTGGTTTACTCTCCCCGACCTCCTCGAGGTAAAAGGCGGAACCGGAAGTGCATGCAATAAGCCTCACCCTGTCATTGCACCAATAAGCCTCCGTAAACGCATAAAACCCTGTCGCGACCGTCCATCCCTTCCCGCGTCTGCCCATGAAGGCAGAGAACAGATCCTCCACTAAGCGCGGATACTGCAGATGAGCGAGAGGGATAATACAAAAAGACAAGCGCTCTCTCTCTCTATCGCGTTTCTGTTGGTCGCATACAGTCGAAATTGCTATGGCAGAGCGACCAACACAAGCGCGATAGATAAAGCGCTTGCCTCTTAGTATTGCCCCTCTCGCTCACCTGCAGTATCCACGCTTAGCATTGGCACGCGCAGTCTATTTCTATATGTCGATGGAACCGAATCAATATCTGATCGTATATGTTCCATAGATATAGCCTACAGCCACTGTACGTCGCGTCGTTTAGTATAAGAATAGTCGCAGGTAGCCGCCCACTACAAAACTTACGTCTTTTCTTTCGCATGGGCTAGATAGAGATGAAAATATAATTTGTGTACAACTCACAAGCGACAAGTTTTGCAGTAGGCGGCAACCTGCGATGATTGGCGTGATGTGTTATACCAGACGACGTCTAAATCCGTGCTATCATATGTGAGAGAGATAGTCAACAGTAGAATACCGGTCATGCGCACTTGCCTGCCTTATTGACATTCCCCACATTAGTAGTATAGTACAACAAATACCTATATCTCTGTCGGGGTGGTTATGTTGGCACAACTGCTCCTCTGCTGTATAAAAAGTGAAAGGGAATTTGTGGCGCCGTTTTATCTGTCGATAAGGAAATCAAGTTACTGTAACTAATTTACCGTTTGTAGGAGAAGATAGAAACTTAAAATTGTATGATTCTGATTGGCCCATTGGCTCAATGGTAAATTAAAACTAGCATAGAGACTCGCACGTAGATAAACCTGAACAAAGTCGCTTAATCCCAAAATTCCGGGACGGGATCGGTGTTAACTGAACTGCTGAATTTGGGAATTTCAACTCGACCAATGAAGTAAGTATAATTACCGGAATTTAATCAGGTGTGTTGCATCAAACGGCGTCTGCTGGACAGGTGTTTGGTGTCCAATGAAGCGCGCTTAATTAGCATATATTTTAATACTAGTCCCAGATTTTTAGGATAACAAGGGATTGAGTATTTCATTAAAGATTTAATTTTAGGACGTTATCACCCGAGTAGGTCGGCCGGCTGGAAATTCCGACGCTCCCTTTCCGTATTTTGGGGGCGCTAGAGATAAAACGTTCCGCCGCAGGCTGTAGCTTCTATCTCTTGGTTTAGAAATTAACTCTATTTACCTTTAGTTCTTTTTTCAATTTTACAACTATGCTTTTTTGGAGTTTTCAATTATTTTGAAACCTTTCTTAAGTTTTTGGGCACTTCTAATTTTATAGTGACCTTGGGTACATTTTCTGGACTGTTTCATTCTAAATTTTTCTGTTCTGTTCATGGAATAAACTTCCGTGGGTCGAACTCTTCAGGAATGTTTAAATAACTTTGGGCATAAATTGCTATCAAAAATCCCCAAAGCGGTCGACTCCTGTTTTTATGCAATGCAAAAATTTCAAATAACGTATTTATCGATAAGTTGAAATTTCAGAAATCCAAAAATTTTAATTTTTCAAAATTTCCAATCTTTATATGCCCAAAATTTCAAGAAACCTAAAGACCAAGGTACCCAAAATTTCAAATTTCTAAAATGTCAAATGTTCCCACATTTACAATTCTCAAACGCGCCAATAACATTTCAAAAATTTAATATTAAAAATCACAGTTTTTCAAAAATGGTAAAAACCTTAAATTCGGAACGTTTAAAATTCTCACCAGCTAAAATCTGAAATTTCTAAATGTTAAAAAATTTCAAAACCTCAAATTCAAACTTCAAAAATTACAAAATCTGATATTCCCGAATTCTTAAAATTAGAAAATTAACAAAATCTAAAATTCCCGTTCATTTCAAATATCATAAAATCTGAAATTAAAAAAACTTAAAATTCCCAGTTTCAAAAATCCTAAAATCTCAGATCTTCAAAGTTTCATAAAGTCCAAATTCTCCGAAAATTTCCGAAGTTTACCATGCCCCTGGATTTCCATTACACATCTTTGGATGCTAAACAAAATTTAACCATAGTGTATAATTATTATATACCATGAATTTAATCCACACAAGGGAACGGTATTAATGAACTTAAAATTCCACTTCACAATTAATGAGAAAAAGTTCACCATAAACAATATACAAATCCGTTAACGGAATCGAGTTCTGTGGGTCGACCTCTTCAGGAATATTAAAATGACTTTGAACATAAATTGCTATCAAAAATTCAGTCAGTTTTTTGTTACTTTTTGTTCGATTAATTATGAGTGCTTGTTTACAATGAATTTGAATCAGGAACAAACCGGGCTTCAGGTTTCTTGAAATTTGGTAGTTGGCATTTCGTTTAATGACTGAGATAATTTACCAATATTCCGCAGTATGGAAATGACAGCTAGCAAAAGCACTAATTGTCTTTAATCCTTTTACAGGCTGCCGCTTATTCCAGAATTTTATTATTGCCCGTATAAACAAGAGAGACCCACAAATTTAGTTAGTAAACTTGTTTTTTATCGTAACTAACCCCTCCAGCTATAAACGCAATGGAATATTTTGTACTTTTGCCCACAACGCTTTCGTGGAAAAATTTAATTGAACGCGATTTTTACAATTTTCGATCTTCGTTTTTGATATTGTCATAATTTAACTCCCATGCACCACGTGTGTGAAAAATGGCGGTTACGGAGTGGTAAATAACTCTAACCACATAAGTTACACCTAATGCTGGGACTGTTCTCGAATCTCAACTATAGACTGGGCACAAGGACCTATTTGTTACCTATACCAGGGGTGGAATTCAGCTAACAAAAAAACAGGCTCACTTCAATCCAGGTGGATCAGTCGCGCGCGCTGTAAACAATTAAATAATTCGTTTTTATTATTAACAATAGTATAAATATAAAAGTTAAGTACAATTTAGGAAGTTATCGCCAGTAACAAATTAGTCTTCGTTCACTTCTTCGTTCTGAACGAACGGGTTGAGTATTTAATTAAAGAAAATTTAATTTTAGGACGTTATCACCCGAGTAGGCCGACCGGCTGGTAATTCAGACGCTCCCTCTCCGTATTTTGGGAGCGCGTAAAACGTTCCGAGCTTTTATGGCTTGGTTTAGAAATTAACTCTGTTTACCATTAGTTCTTTTTTAAATTTTAAAACTTTGCTTTTTTGGAGTTTTCAATTATTTTGAAATCTTTTTTAAGTTTTTGGTATAGTAACCTTGGGTAGATTTTGTGGACTGTTTCATTTTAAATTTTTCTGTTCTGTTCATTGAATAAACTTCCGTGGGTCGACCTCTTCAGGAATGTTTAAATAACTTTGGGCATAAATTGCTATCAAAAATCCCCAAAACGGTCGACTCCTGTTTTTATACAATGCAATAATTTCAAATAACGCATTTACCTACTGATAAGTTGAAATTCCAGAAATCCAAAAATTTTAATTTTTCAAAATTTCAAGAAACCTAAAGGCCAAGGTACCCAAAATACCAAAATTTCAAATTTCTAAAATGTCAAATATTCCCAAATTTACAATTCGCAAACGCGCCAACATTTCAAAAATCTAATATCAAAAATCACAGTTTTTCAAAAATGCTAAAAACTTGAATTCTGAACATTTATAATTCTCACCAGCTAAAATCTGAAATTTGTACATTTTTAAAAACTTCAAAACCTCAAATTCATAGGTCAAAAATTACAAAATCTAAAGTTTCTAAAATCTCAAATTCTTAAAATTACAAAATTAACAAAATCTAAAATTCCCGTTCATTTCAAATATCATGAAATCTGAAATTCAAAAAATTAAAAAAACTTAAAATTCCCAGTTTCAAAAATCCTAAAATCTCAGATCTTCAAAGTTTCATAAAGTCCAAATTCTCCGAAGGTTTCCGAAGTTTACCATGCCCCTAGATTTCCATTACACATCTCTCGATGCTAAACAAAATTTAACCATAGTGTATAATTATATACCATGAATTTAATCCACACAAGGGCATGGCATCAATGGACTTAAAATTCCACTTCACAATTAATGAGAAAAAAATCACCATAAAAAATATACGCATCCGTTAACGGAATAGACTTCTGTGGGTTGACCTCTTCAGGAATATTAAGACTTTGAGCATAAACTGCTATCAAAAATTCCCAAAACGATCGACTCTTGTTTTTATACAATGCAAACATTCTAATTAACTTACATTTATCGATGAGTCGCAATTTTCTCCAAATTACAGTCGATTTTCTCCTTTTGAAAGGTAGCAGCAATTCGGAAATTGGGTGGTGGAACGCCTTGTGCAATACAGCTGAACCTTTTGTATTGTAACTAAGCACCCGCATGGAAATTGCCAGATTTAGTGATCACTCTGTAGATGAACACCGGGTATCTGGAAGCGTTTTAAGTTGGGCGCTTCGTTACGAAAATCGTGGTCCTGAAATATTTATTTCTGTTAAAGAGTTGGAAATATCAGACAGAGAAGGTTAATTTGCAGAGGCACTCGTTAAGGAGAATAAAAGACCGTATTTAATTTGCCGTTTGCAAGCGTTCCCGTAGAAATATTTAAATTATTTTTACAGTCGCCGAAAGCTCTCTTATCAGAGAAGAAGAGTTTTAGGTCCGTTAATTAGGTACCCCTTAATCGAGTTTAGTTGAATGAGCTAGAGAGCCTCCGTTTGAGTCGAGATTACACCGGTTACGGAGTGGTAAATAATTGTAACCACATAAGTTACACCTAATGCTGGGACTGTTCTCGAATCTCAACTATAGACTGGGCACAAGGACCTATTGTTACCTATACCAGGGGTGGAATTCAGCTAACAAAAAAACAGGCTCACTTCAATCCAGGTGGATCAGTCGCGCGCGCTGTAAACAATTAAATAATTTGTTTTTATTATTAACAATAGTATAAATATAAAAGTTAAGTACAATTTAGGAAGTTATCGCCAGTAACAAATTAGTCTTCGTTCACTTCTTTGTTCTGAACGAACGGGTTGAGTATTTTCTCTAATTGGGGTTGATGTTAGTTGTTCATAAAAAATTCTGTTTTTATTGAAGTGTTTTACAATGAATTCATCATCTTTTGTCTGTCGTATATTCTAATTGATTTTCCAGAAAGGAATACTTTAAAATAAAGCAAAAAATGTTTTTGTGGCGCACTGCGGAGCTCCCCCCCCCCCAATCTTCATTACACTAATACTTTAATGACCCGTAAGTACCCAGTCCGCCCCTGCCTGTTTTTAAACAATGCAAAAATTTCAAATAACGCATGATAAGTTGAAATTTCAGAAATCCAAATTTTTCAAAATTTCCAATCTTTATATGCCCAAAATTTTAAGAAACCTAAAGGCCAAGGTGCCCAAAATACCAAAATCTCAAATTTATAAAATGCCAAATGTTTCAAATTTACAATTCTCAAACGCGCCATTTCAAAAATCTAATATCAAAAATCACAGTTTTTCAAAAATGGTAAAAACCTTGAATTCTGAACGTTTAAAATTCTTACCAGCTAAAATCTGAAATTTCTAAATTTTTAAAACCTTCAAAATCTCAAATTCAATGTTCAAAAATTACAAAATTCAAATAAATTAAAATCTGAAATTCAAAAAATTAAAAAACTAAAAATTCCCAGTTTCAAAAATCCTAAAATCTCATATCTTTAAAGTTTCATAAAGTCCAAATTCTCCAATTGCCAAATTTTCCGAAGTTTACCATGCCCCTGGATTTCCATTACACATCTCTGGATGCTAAACAAAATTTAACCATAATGTATAATTATACACCATGAATTTCATCCACACAAGGGAATGGCATCAATGGACTTAAAATTCCACTTCACAATTAATGAGAAAAAAATCACCATAAAATATATACAAATCCGTTAACGGAATAGACTTCTGTGGGCCGACCTCTTCAGTATTAAAATGACTTTGAAACTTTTGAAACTGGGAATTTTAAGTTTTTTTAATTTTTTGAATTTCAGATTTTATGATATCTAAAATGAACGGGAATTTTAGATTTTGTTAATTTTGTAATTTTAAGAATTCGGGAATTTTAGATTTTGTAATTTTTGAACTTTGAATTTGAGGTTTTGAAGTTTTTAAACATTTAGAAATTTCAGATTTTAGCTGGTGAGAATTTTAAACGTGAAAAACTGTGATTTTTGATATTAGATTTTTGAAATGTTTGCGCGTTTGAGAATTGTAAATTTGGGAACATTTGACATTTTAGAAATTTGAGATTATGGTATTTTGGGTTTCGTGAAATTTTGGACATATAAAGATTGGAAATTTTGAAACATTAAAATTTTTGGATTTCTGAAATTTTAACTTATCGATAAATACGTTATTTGAAATTTTTGCATTGTATAAAAATAGGAGGCGACCGCTTTGGGGATTTTTGATAGCAATTCATGCCCAAAGTCATTTGAACATTCCTGGAGGGGTCAGCCCACGCCCCACGGAAGTTTATTCCGTGAACAGAATAGAACAGAAAAATTTAAAATGAAACAGTCCAGGAAATGCGCCCAAGGTTACTATAAAATTAGAAGTGCCCAAAAACAAGAAAGATTTCAAAATAATTGAAAACTCCAAAATGCTAAACTTTAAAATACGTCTTGGAAATCTTGATGGCCTTGACCAAGGCCGAGGACGACAAGGTGAAGGTCAGGCAAGCAGCCGACGATGCGTTGAAATCGGCGGAGAAATGGGGAGTTATTCAGGAATTCCAATCGGCGTGATACTTCACAAGGTAACGATCCGTTAGGACGGAGAAGTGAACGAAGACTAATTTGTTACTGGCGATAACTTCCAAAATTGTACTTAACTTTTATATTTATAGTATTGTTAATAATAAAGACGAATTATTTACAGCGCGCGCGTCTGCCAAGTGGATTGAAGTGAGCCTGTTTTTTTTTGTTAGCAGAATTCCACCCCTGGGATAGGTAACAATAGGTCCTTGTGGAGGATTTCTCAGTATATAGTTGAGATTCGAGAACAGTCCCAGCATTAGGTGTAACTTATGTGGTTACAGTTATTTACCACTTCGTAACAGCCATTTTTCACACACGCATGGGAGTTAAATTATGACAATATCAAAAACGAAGATCGAAAATTGTAAAAATCGGGTTTAATTAAATTTTTCCACGAAAGAGTTGTGGTCAAAAGTACAAAATAAACTGCTATCAAAAATTCCCAAAACGATCGACTCTTGTTTTTATACAATGAAAACATTTTAATTAACTTACATTTATGGATGCGTCGAAATTTTCTCCTTTTGAAAGGTAGCAGCAATTCGGAAAATTGGATAGTGAAACGCCTTATGCAATACAATTGCGACGCTCGTTAAGGAGAATAAAAAAGGTCATATTTAATCTGCCGTTTGTAACCGTTCCCGTAGAAATATTTAAATTATTTTTAGTCGCCGAAAGCTCTCTTGTCAGGGAAGAAGAGTTGTTAAGTTTTAGGTCCGTTAATTAGGTACCCATTAATCGAGTTTAGAAGAATGAGCTGGAGATGCGCCCTTAAAAACTTGAATTTTGACGTCGGTTAATTAATTAAAGAAGTTTTAACTTTTCGAGCCTTATCCCAAGGCTAAGCTGTGTCGGTAAATTTGACTAGTCGTTGACAGTAAATTTTGAAAGACGGTTGACGATTTGAATCAGAAACAAACTGGGCTTCACGTTTCTTGAAATTTGGTAGTTGGCATTTCGTTTAATGACGAATAATTTACCAATATTCCGCAGTATGGAAATTACAGTGTTTTAACAGCTAGCAAAACCACTAATTAATCTTCTTTAAACCTTTTACCGGTTGCCACTGTGATGATCTTAGCCTCCTACTATCTTGGTGGCTAACGCCAACTTGAAGTCACACTGGAATATTGGACCACATTCGGTAGTAGCGGGAATGCCAAACTAACATGGCTGCCTATTTGAATATTCTCGCTTACATTTCCCGCGAGAATCTGTCACTCTGGGGCCACTCCGAGTGCACTAAGATCGTGATCGTCATGTAGGACACCTACCTTGTGTATAATAACTGAGTTCTCAGCAGGCACTGAGGGCGTTTTATGGGTAAGGAACACCAAAAGCAATAGTTGATTAAGTTTATATTGCAGCTAATACCAAAACGGTGTTCCTGCAGAGGGTCTTAAGATGGTTCTATACTACTCCGGCATTTACGTTACGAATTAGGAAAACCTAATTCGGAGTAGTCCTATAATGAACAACATCCTAATGTACAGCACTTTTGAGCCCTCTAGAAACCGGGGTAACTACTACAAACACGCTATGAGTAACCAAAATGGGATCGAGCCATTCCCCAGGTATTACAACACATACATCGGACAAAACTAAGAGATGTCAAATATACCTCGCCGGGCTGGAGGATTACCTGGGCTAAAGTTGTTGAGTTCGGAACGAGTGAAAATGTTAGTGTTAGGTTCACCAAGGCCGTATAAACTCGAATAGCTCGATCCCCTCTAAACAAGCCCACTTCCCTCTTGATTACTCACAGCCCCACATAAGCAAATATAATGAAATGCAATGAAATAATCGAGAGACTAAAAAGCACAATACACAAATTAAATATGTACACATGCAAATATGTACAGCACAGATACAGCCCTACCGACAATGAAACATGATTGCCAATACCAACAAAGGTTACACATTAAAGGTACAAGTGATTGAATTCAGTAAGTACATAAATAAAGGGTTACAATCTGCATTCAAGTTACACACATTTATAGATTAATTGAATAAAGCAAATACCTCACCTGATATAACAAAGCAAAAGCACACAGCAGTTATTAAGGTATAACAAAATATTTCAAGACAAGCCGTACTTTACACTTCAGCCGGTTACAAGACAAAGGACCATGAACACACATGTTAAATCCTATTTATTTGACCAACCCAAGCCACGCGGTAATTTGATCTGCTAATACCCCTAAACCACCCCAAAACCGCCCATTCCCTGCATTTCTAAGAAAAAAGTGAACTGCAGGTGTTTGAAATTGTAAACACGTGTGGTCTTCCAAGAAATTCCATCCGTCTCATCTTCGCTCTCTTTCCCTTTTCTGTAATCCCACCAGATTTCTGTTGGCAGCTTGTGTAACCTACATGATGTATAGGGTGCTTCGTATTCGTATTAAACTGGACCACGCTGACCCGATAATGCAACAAGACCAAAATGTTTGCTCCTGCGCAAGGGCCTATTGTTACCTATCCCAGGGGTGGAATTCTGCTAACAAAAAAAACAGGCTCATTTCAGTCCGCGTGGATCAGACGCGCGCGCTGTAAATAATTAAATAATTCGTTTTTATTATTAACAATAGTATAAATATAAAAGTTAAGTACAATTTAGGAAGTTATCGCCAGTAACAAATTAGTCTTCGTTCACTTCTCCGTCCTGCACGAACGGATCAATACCTTGTGAAGTATCAAGCCGATTGGAATCGTCCCGTTTCTGAATAACTCCCCATTTCTCCGCCGATTTCAACGCATCGTCGGCTGCCTGCCTGACCTTCACCTTATTGTCGTCCTCTGCCTTAGTCAGGGCCATCAAGATTTCCAAGACGTTCGTTTCGATCAACTTGGCGGCGACGTCCTTGGAACTCTCCATCATGTTCTTGACGATCGCCAGACCTCTGTATTGCAAATTGGAGTTGGGATTGGCGAGCAAAACTTGCAAGCTTTCCAGCCAAGAGGTCGAGTCGAAGACTTTGGCGCAACATTTCTCGCTGCTCGATGTCAGTATGGCAACGGCGCCGGACGCGGCAAGGCTCGTCTCCAGATCCTCGTCCGCGCACAGAATGACGAGGTACTTCATTCGGTCGTTCTCGCCTTCGTATATTTTGACGACGTCTGGAGACATGCTCAAATTCGTGATGACCTGCGCGGCGGCGCGCTGTAACATCAGGTGGTCTTCAAAAAGGTAATGGTCGATTTTGGCAATGCCGCCCTCTTTTATAATACGCTGCCTCGCCGACTCGTTCATTTGCGCGATGTTGCAAAGAGCGAGCAGCGCTTCGAAATTCTCCAGGGCGGTGCAGTCTTGGTGCAGTAGGTTGAGCAGCGGGCGGATCACCTCCAGGCTGCGCTGGCCCGGGAACGCGACCTCCGGGTTAATCGTAATGCCGATCCTAGACAGCGCTTGGGCGGCGTGTCGTTTACCCTTATCGGTGCCGGTGAGCGCTTGCGAAATTAGTACCTTAACACCGCCCTGTTGCACCACAGAGCCGCGTAGCTCAGGCACGCTACACAAGGCGTTAAATACACGCGAGATTAACTCTTTGGCGTTCTGACTTTCAGTTTTTGATAGTCCAACTAAGGCGGACGCCACACTCGCGTTGCCCAAAATGATGATGCGCTTCGTGACGAAATCGGGATCGTCCAGCTCGTGCTCCTGCGGAATGTGCTGCTTGGCGAACTCGGCCAACTGCAACATTTCGGGGAGGACCTCCTGCTTCTCGTACGCGTTGCACAAGTTCACCAAAGTGGTGACGACCCCGTACAGTACAGACTGATCGCCCGACTTCCCCAGATCGATTAAGACCTGCAGCGCCGCCTTGTCCTCCACCAACTTCTCTTTGACCTCCGCGTCCAGGGTCAAGTACGAGAGGCCCTCCGCCGACCACTTCCGAAGGTCGTTGTCGTTACCTGGCCGCAGCAAAAACCGCCGACACGCTTCCGCGAGCTTCAGGGCGGATCCCTCCTGAAAAGGCTTGATGGACGCGTCGCTGCCGCCGCAACTCGCCAACTTGCACAGACCGACCAGCGCCCGTATGCTGATCCCCGGCTCCGGCGACTTGTACAACTTCTTCAGAATGTTCGCGCCCTGCGATATGATCGCCTTCGCCTTGTCGTGCTTGCTCGCCGCCGCTATTATGCACTCGCACGCGACTCGCTGCTGTACGACGTCCTCGGAATTTGCCATCGCCAGTATCATCTCCAAAATCCCCTCCTTGGATATAATCGTGTTGCCGACGTCGAGGGGACCTCGTAAAAGCGCAGTTATGGCCGCAGTTAGTCGAACCTTCAAAGATAAAAATATAAGTAAAAAATATTTTTGAATTTTTGAAATTTTGGTAATTTTAGATTTTGAACAACTATTTAAATTTTTGAAAATTTTAGAAATTTGATGTTTTTTTTAAATTTTTAATTTCAGATTTTATATTTGACATGCTGGGCATTTGAATTTTTGTGATTTATGAAAAAACGATTTTAATTTTAAAATTTTAGGTAAAGATTTTGAGGTTTTGGAAAATTGAGATTTTTCGATTTTTGAACTTTTTAGAATTCTGAAATTTCGGGAATATATGATTGTTGAAATTATTAAATTTTTGAAATGTTGGGCATTTGTGAATTTCAAATTTGAGTTTTTGGTATTTTGGATACCTTACCCTTTAAGGTTTTTTGTAATTTTGAGCATTTAACTAATATTGGGATTTATAAAAGGATTACATTTTTTTTTCTGAAGTTTTTGGGATTTGAAATTTTTGGAAATTAGAGATGCTTGAGATCTTTGGATTTTGTAAGTTTGAGAATGTTAGATTTTGTCTTAAAAAAACAGCAGATTTTAGGGGTATTAAAATTTTGAAGAATTTAGATTTTACGATATACATAGTTTTTGGAATTTAACATTTTGACATTTTGAAAATTTAAGATATGAGAATCTTTACATTTTGGCAATTTGACATTTTGAGAAATAAAAATGTTCTTAATATTTCAAATTTTAGGAATAATAATATCTTGGGAATTTTTTGATTTTAAAATTAAAAAAACTATGGGAGTTAAAATATTGAGAAATTAGGATTTGAAATTTCTTAAAGAAACATTAGATTTTAGGACCTCGAATTTTAGGATTTTAGAGTTTTGGAAATTTCGAAACCGGAGTTCGCGACGCTGAGAATGTTACAATTGAAAACTTTAAAATTATAGGAATTTGAGATTTTGGGATTTTTAAACGTTCGAGAATTTCAGATTTTGGCAATTTTGGCAATTTGGCAAATATAAGATTTTCAAAATTCTAGAAATTTTTTGATAATTTTAAAATTTTAAGAACTGGAATCTTATTAGTTAAAAAATTTCTTGAAATGTCGGGAAATTATAATTTTGAGATTCTTAAAATTTGTGTATATGGGATACTTACTGAAATCTTTAGTTCTAGATTTTGGAATTCTCAAAATTCTGAGAATTTTGGAAAATTTGAGAATCTGTGATTTTGGATTTTTCAAATTTTAGGGAAATTTAAACTTTTGAGTTTTCCAAAATTTTGTAAATTTTAGATTTTGAAGTTATTGAAAATCTCTAAATTTTATAGTTTTCTAAATTTGGGAATCTGTGATTTTGTTATTTTGAGAATTTGAGGATTGGATAATACTCCAAAAATTCTAATAAATTTCAACATTTTATTTCCCAAAATGTCAAATTTCCAAAACGTGAAGATCCTCATATCAAATTATCGAAATTTAAAAAATCCCAAAATGTTAAATTCCAAAAACTAAATCCCAAAATCTAAATTCTTCCAAATGTCAATATCTCTAAAATCTGAACTGTAAGAACTATCTCACATTCTCAAACAAACAAAATCCAAAAATCTGAAAAATTACTAAAGTTTCAAATTCTCAAAGTTACAAAAATCTCAAAAACTTAAATTCCCAACAATTTCAGATTTTGTGATATTTGACATGCTGAGCATTTGAATTTTTGGGAATTATGAAAAAACGATTTTAATTTTAAAATTTTAGGTCAAGATTTTGAAGTTTTGGAAAATTGAGATTTTTCGATTTTTGAAAAAAAGTTTAGAATTCTGAAATTTTGGGTATCTACGATTGTTGAAATTATTAAATTTTTTAAATGTTGGGCATTGTTTTTGGTATTTTGGATACCTTACCCTTTAAGGTTTTTTGAAATTTTTGAGCATTTAACTATTGGGATTTATAAAATTGTAAGAAATTAATTTTTTTTTTATTTCTGAAGTTTTTGTGAATTGAAATTTTGGAAAATTATTGAGATTTTTGCAAATTGCAGATTTGAGAAGTATTACAATTTTGAAGAATTTACATTTTGCGAAATAGTTTTTGGAATTTAACATTTTGAAATTTTGAAAATTTAAGATATGAGAATCTTTACATTTTGGGAATTTGACATTTTGAGAAATAAAAATGTTGACATTGATTAAAATTTGGATATTTCAGATTTTAGGAATATTAAAATCTTGGGTATATTTTGATTTTAAAATTTCAAAAACTATGGGAGTTAAAATATTGAGAATTTAGGATTTGAACTTTCTTAAAGAAACATTAGATTTTAAGTACTTAGAATGCTGGGCATTTGAATTTTTGGGATTTATGAAAAAAAGATTTTAATTTTAAAATTTTAGGTCAAGATTTTGAGGTTTTGAAAAGTTGAGATATTTCGATTTTTGAACTTTTTAGAAAAATTTAGAATTCTAAAATTTTGGGAATCTATGATTGTTGAAATTATTAAATTTTTGAAATGTTGGGCATTTGTGGATTTCAAATTTGAGTTTTTGGTATTTTGGATACCTTACCCTTTAAAGTTTTTTGAAATTTGGAGCATTTAACCATTGGGACTTTTAAATTTTAAGAAATTAAATTTTTTTTGAATTTCTGAAGTTCTTGGGATTTGAAATTTTGGAAATGAGAGAAATTAGAAATGCTCTAATTTTTGAGATTTTTGGATTTTGTTAGTATGAGAATGTAAGATTATGTCTTGGAAGTTTTGAAAATTGCAGGAGTATTAAAATTTTGAAGAATTTAGATTTTGCGATATAGTTTTTGGAATTTAACATTTTGAGATTTTGAAAATTTAAGATATGAAAATCTTTACATTGTGGGAATTTGACATTTTGAGAAATAAAAATGTTGACATTGATTAAAATTTGGATATTTCAGATTTTAGGAATAATAAAATCTTGGGAATTTTTTGAAATTTTGTAAATTTTAGATTTTATAGTTTTGTAAATTTGGGAATATGATATGAAAAAACGATTTTAATTTTAAAATTTAAGGTCAAGGTTTTGAGGGTGTGGAAAATTGAGATTTTTCGATTTTTGAACTTTTTAGAAAAATTTAGATTTCTGAAATTTTGGGAATCTACGATTGTTGAAATTATTAAATTTTTGAAATATTGGGCATTGTTTTTGGTATTTTGGATACCTTACCCTTTAAGGTTTTGTGAAATTTTGAGCATTTAACTAATATTGGGATTTATAAAATTTTAAGAAATTAAATTTTTTTAAATTTCTGAAGTTTTTGGAAATTAGAGATGCTCTAATTTTTGAGATCTTTGGATTTTGTTAGTTTGAGAATGTAAGATTATGTCTTGAAGTTTTGAAAATTGCAGATTTTAGGGATATTAAAATTTTGAAGAATTTAGATTTTGCGATGTGGTTTTTTGAATTTAACATTTTGAGATTTTGAAAATTTAAGTTATGAGAATCTTCACATTTTGGGAATTTGACATTTATGAGAAAAAAAAATGTTGACACTGATTAAAATTTGGATATTTCAGATTTTAGGAATAATAAAATATTGGGAATTTTTTGATTTTAAAATTTCAAAAACTATGGGAGATAAAATATTGAGAAATTAGGATTTGAAATTTCTTAAAGAATCATTAGATTTTAGGTACATTGAATTTTGGGATTTTAAAGTTTTGGAAATTTCGAATCGAGAGTCCGCGACGCTGAGAATGTTACAATTGGAAACTTTAAAATTATAGGAATTTGAGAGTTTGGGATTTTTAAACGTTCGAGAATTTCAGATTTTGGCAATTTAAAATTTTGGAAATATAGACTTTCAAAATTCTAGAAATTTTGGGTTTTGATAATTTTAAAATCTTAAGAACTGGAATCTTTGAAAATTATAAGTTGAAAATTGTCTGAAATATCAGGAAATTAAAATTTTGAGATTTTTGAGATTTGGGTACATGGAATACATACTGAAATCTTTAGTTCTAGATTTTGAAATTCTCAAAATTCTAGGAATTTTGGAAAATTTGGGAATCTATGATTTTGGATCTTTGAAATTTTGAGGAATTTAATCTTTTGAGTTTTCCAAAATTTTGTAAATTTTAGATTTTGAAGTTTTTGAAAATTTCTAAATTTTAGATTTTATAGTTTTGTAAATTTGGGAATCTGGGATTTTGTTATCTTGAGAATTTGAGGTTTGGAAATTGTAATACTCCAAAAATTTTATTTCCCAAAATGTGAAATTTCCAAAACGTGAAGATCCTCATATCAAGTTTTCAAAATTTTAAAAATCCCAAAATGTTAAATTCCAGAAACTATATCGCAAAATCTAAATTCTTCCAAATGTCAATATCCCTAAAATCTGAAATGTAAGAACTACTATCTTACATTCTCAAACAAACAAAATCCAAAAATCTCAAAAATTACAAAATATAAAATTTCCAAAGTTTCAAATTCCCAAATTTACAAAAATCTCAAACACTCAAATTCCCAATATTTAAAACATCTCAAACTCTCAAAATTCAAACATTTATATTTAAATATTTTAAGTCACCCAAATTTTTAAAAAAACCTTAAAGGCTTAGGTGCCAAAAATACCAAAAATCTGTTTCATAATTTTATATTTTTCAAAAAACGTTTTGCAAAATTCTCGCCAACTACAATCGGATATTCCCAAATTTTAAAAAATTCCAAAACCTCCAATTTTAAAAATAACCAGATATCGAATTCCTAGAATTTTAAAATTAACAAAATTCTCGTTTTTTCAAAAATCCTAATAGTCCCAAATTTCAAAAATCTTTAGTACTTACCCAAAATTTCAAAAACTTTAAAGTGTAAAATTGTCAAATTTAACGCAATTATTAAGTTTCAAAATCTAAAATGTAAAAAAAAACAAAATCTCAAATTCCCGGAACTTCAAAAATTCGAATAGTCCAAATCCTCATAATTTAAAAGATCGCAAGAGCTTAAATGCCCAAAGTTCCCAAATTTAAACTTCTAAAACACCTAATGTTTCAGTCGAGATTTCAGCAATCTAAAAATTTCAAAAATCATAAATTCCCAAAATTTCAAAATTCTAATTTTTTTAATATTCCAAAACCCTTGAATTCTCAACGTTAAAAATTCTCTACATCTAAAATTTTCAAAAACTTTAAAACTTCTCAAAACAACAAAATTCCAAAATTTCAAATGCCAAATGAAATCTCAAATTCGTAAAATTTCAAAATTAACATAATCTATAAATTTCCCTTTTTTAAAAATCCCAAAATCTGACACGCCCAGAATTTCAAATATTACAAAATCTAAAATTCAAAAATTTCAAAACCCTCAAATCTTCAAATACCAAGTTTAAAAAATTTCAGTATCCGATATACACTAATTTTAAAATCCCAAAACCTCTACTTCCTGAAATTTCAAAATTTTTCAATTTATAATTGACAAACTTTTTAAAGTTTCGAAATCCAACATTCTAAAAATCCTAAAATCTTTTATGTATTTCCAACATTTTAAAAATGCCAAGATCGTGCCGAACGTTTAAAAGTCTCACCGACTAAAATCCAAAATTCCTACAATTTTAAAAACTCGCAACATCTCAAATTCCCGAAACAACAAAATTTCAAAATCGTTAACATTTGAAATTTCCAAAGATTCACAACGTCGAAATTCTTAGTTTCTAAAATTCAAATGTCCAAAATCAAAATTTCTAAGAGTTCAAAGATTTCAAATTCTTAAAATTCCAAATTGCAAAAATCCAAAATTTCTAGAATCAAAAATCTTATACATATTTCAAAAAACACCTAGATCTGAAATTCTCGAACGGTTAAAAATCGGAAAATCTCAATTCCAATTTCCTAATTTTAAATTTCCCAATAAAGCGAACTCCCATTTAGAGTATTTAAAAAAACATTAAAAACTCAAATTCACAAAATTGGAAATCCCCAAGTTTAAGGTTTCTAATCTTTCACAAATTTCAAATATTAAAATTTTCAAAATAAGTAACTAGAACTTTAAAAATGTTAAAATCAGAAAATTCACAAAATTTTAATATTCCTAGTATCTAAAATTTCCAAATTTTAATAATCTTCAAAATTTAGAAAACCCAAAATCTAAAATGCTCAAATCAAAAAAAAATTCCCAAATTTCCAAAATTTTAAAAATCTCAAAATGTTACATTCCGAAAACTAAACCCCAAAATCTAAATTTTTAGTTTGGTTTTAATTTTCAAATTCTTAAAATTTCAAAATAACCAAAGCCCAAAATTTCCAGATCTTAAACATCCTATACACATTTCCAAAATTTTAATAGGCCAAGATTTCAAATTCTTATAAAATTATAAAAATTCCAAAATCGTACAATTTCAAGAGTTTCTAATTGTAAAACGTCCCGAACTCTAATTTCAAAAATCTCAAAAACTCTTAAGATCTCAAATTGAGAAAATTTGAAATACCTACCTGCAACCTAAAGATTTTAGTCTCTCAATTATTTTAAGTCCTTACAATTTTTAAAATTCTCAAATAAAAAAAATCACAAAATGTTTAATTTTAAAATCTCAATATTTCCAATATCAATATTAATATCAAAATTTTATTTCTCAAAATATCAAATTTCAAAAACTAAATCCCAAAATCTAAATTATACGAAGTTTCAATTCAAATTCCAAAAATTTTAAAAATCTCAAGAACTCAAAACTCCAAAAATTTCAGAAATTAATCTAACATTTATATTATAAAATCCTAAATTCCCAAAAAAGTCCTAAAATTTCGAAACTAACCAAATCCAAAATTTCCGTTTTTTTCAAAAATCCCAAAATCTCAAATGCCCAGCATTTCAAATATCATAAAATCTAAACTTCAGAAAAACTCCAAAATTTCAAATTTACAAGATTTAAAAAACCCAAAATCCAAAATTCTCAAATTTCCAAAGTTTCAAAAAACTCAAATTTTCGAAAATCTCAATTTCTAAAATTTTCAAAAATCTACAATGCTTCATAGTTATTGTGTATTGCAATAGGTGGCCTTGTAACACTTGTCTTTCAATATCCTACCTTCGCCTCGATATCCGGAGACAACAATTTTGGCGCCATAAACTCCTGAATCTTCTCCAAAAACGCCTCCTTCGCTTTATCGTAGTACATATTTTCGAAGACCCGCCCAAGACAAACGGCGGCGATAGTCCGAGTCGACGACGTTATACTGAGCGAACTCTCGAACTTGTACTCCTCCAGCTCGCTGGCGCACTCCATCAGCCGCTGGACGCCGCCAATCTCCACGAGCCTCTCGGCCCAACTCAACGTGGTGTAGTGTATGTTACGAATGAGCAGTTCGATGATGGCATCGCGAGCCAGTCCGGATATCGTGTGATTGTTGATCGAGTAGACGAGACACGAGAGTAGGGTGTCGATTTGAAACTTGTGCGTCTCGCACAGCTCCTTGTTCGGTTTCGTATCCGCCTTGTTCTCCATGCCGGAGAGCGTGTTTAATATCGTTTGCATGCAGTGTTCGGCCACGTTTACTTGGTTCGAGTCTTCGCTGTCGATCATCTCGAGGAACCACGGCAGACCGAGGTCCTTCAGTACGACTTTGGTGTTCTCGACCGAATGCTTGCACAGCTCGCCGACTATCCGAATGGCGCATATGAAGATGACGCGGTTCTTCTCCACCTTCACCAGCTGCTTGATTTTGTGTAGCACTCCCGTTTTTAGAATAATCTCCGAACCGATTTTCTCGCGGGCCAATACCAGCAAGTTGTTCATGGCGGTCTCGCGCTTTTCCCTGTCGGTGGTAGGATCAAAGGTGAGTTTGGTCATGCTGTCAATTTTCGTCGATATTTGCGCGTTTTCTTTAGCTCGCTGCTGCACAATTGGGTACAGTCGTTCTAAGGTGGGCTGTAGCACCTTATTTGTTGGCTCTAACTTTAACACTTCCCTCGCGTCGACGTAGGCCTCTTCGTAGCGTTCCAGGTTTTCGTAAGCTTGCGATCGCCTGAATAGCGCTTTGGGATCGGCCGGTGTCAACTCTAACGATTTGCTGCAGTCGTTGACGGCCTGCTGATAGCCGCCTCGTTTCAGATGGGCCGCCGCACGGTTCTTCAAATATACGGCTTTGTCGCCGTCCTCCGATGATAACTTGATAGCACTCGTGTATAGGGCGATTGCGTTTTCGTAGTCACCATTTTTAAAGGCCTCATTGCCTTTTTCTTTCAATTCGGATGCTTCAATTGAGGCACTCATAGTTTAGTGTTCGTGGTAGTTACTAAAATAAAATGGTAAAAAGACAGAATATTCTGGAACATCTAATTATAAAATATCTATTATTAGTTAGTCACTTTCTTTCAATGGTCTTAAATTGGAACATTTTGTAGGTTAGGTTGTCTGTTTTGAGTAGAAGTCGGTGTCACACCATGTAACAATTTTAAAGTCATGTTTACACAGATCTATTATAAGAATCTTATTTATTGGAACATAAATGATAAAGATATTAAACATTAAAGATGATGGTGGAGTTCTCATCTGACGTCACAAATACTGATGGTACCTACTACTGCTTGCCTTCAAACAGAAGTGCTTGACTCTTATACTCGATTTCCCTCACCTTTAAACTTGCAAAAACCTTTAAAAAATGCACAGATGACTCATCAATGGAGGAGCGAACGCGAGAACCTGCCGAAAATTGACTTTTTGGAGCGTTAATTTACGGTAGGTAAAAATCATCCGCTTTTTAATACTGTGATGATCTTAGCCTCCTACTATCTTGGCGGCTAACGCCAACTTCAAGTCACACCTGTATATATGATCATGTTCTGTAATATTGGGAATGCCAAACTAACATGGCTGCTTATTTGAATATTCTCGCTTAAGTTTCCCGCGAGAATCTGTCACTCGGGGGCCACTCCGAGTGAACTAATCGTGATCGTCATGTAGAACACCTATGTTGTGTAATAACTGGGTTCTCAGCAGGCACTGAGGGCGTTTTATGGGTAAGGAACACCAAAAGCAATAGCTGATTAAGTTTATATTGAATCTAATACCAATACGATTACAGAGTGACCCGCATAATGGTTTTTTAGCGGCGCCCCTGCAGAGGGTCTTAAGTGGTTGTATATTACTTCGGCATTTAGCTTACGAATTAGGAAAACTGCAGGAAAACCTAATTCGGAGTAGTCCTATAATGAACAACATCCAATGTACAGCACTTTTGAGCCCTCTCGAAACCGAGGTAACTACTACAAACACGCTATGAGTAACCAAAATGGATTCGAGCCATTTCCCAGGTATTACAACACATACATCAAACAAAACTAAAAGATATTAACTATGCCTCGCCGGGCGGTAGGATTACCCAGGCCCAGTGGGGTGCCTGTAGACGTGGGTTAAAATTGTTGGGTTTCGGAACGAGTGAAAATGTTAGTGTTAAGTTCACCAAGGCCCGTATAAACTTGAATAACTTGATCCCCTCTAAACAAGCACACTTCCCTCTTGATTACTCACAGCTCCAAATAAGCAAATATAATGAAATGCAATGAAATAATCGAAAGTGACTAAAAAGCACAATACACATATATGTACACATGCAAGTATGTACAGCATAGATACAACCCTACCGACAATGAAACATGATTCCCAATACCAACAAAGGTTACACATTAAGAGGTACAAGTGGTTGAATCCAGTAAGTACAGAAGTAAAGCGTTACAATCTACATTCAAGTTACACACATTTATAGATTAATTGAATAAAGCAAATACCTCATCTGATATAAAAAAGCAAAAGTACACAGCAATGATTTAAGGTATAACAAAATATTTCAAGACAAGCCGTACTTTACACTTCAGCCGGTTACAAGACAAAGACCATGAACACACATGTTAAATCCTATTTATTGACCACCCCAAGCCACGCTGTAATTTGATCTGCTAATACCCCTAAAAACCACCCGAAAATCGCCCATTCCCTGCATTTCACGCATTTCTAGGAAAAAACTGGACTGCAGGTGTTTGAAATGGTAAACATATGTGGCCTTCCAAGAAATTCCATCCGTCTCATCTTTGCTCTCTTTCCCTTTTCTGTAATCCCACCAGATTTCGGTTGGCAGCTTGTGTAACAAACATGATGTATAGGGTGCTTCGGGTCGACAATGACATCTACAGGACGTTGCTAAGGTTTGGTATCTCCATACGTATAACCGCGTTTTAAATTTGCATAAACGACTTTCTACGGACTTCGGTGAAGCTAAATAAATCGTTAATACAAACGTTGACAATTCCTATTCCAGTTTCGTCGAATTTCCTCCAGTATCATCGAAAATCGTCGAGTCTGCGCGAGTTTCATTTTGAGATTTGGAAATGTTGAAATTCCGAATCTTTGGAGATTCTCCGAAAGTAGTCGATTGCCGTTGAAATTCGCCAATTTGATCGAGGTTTCGTTGTTGATTTTGATGATAATCGGCGAATTTCGTAAAGATAGTAAAGATTCGGTGAATTTCGCCGAATCTCGAGATCTTGCAAACTTCAATTTCAATTCTTGACCCGACAGCGAAAACATCATTAAGATGTGGATTTATTTCGAAGTAAGTACAGAACATAAGTTATACAAATACTTCCCCTTATAATAATCTATGAATTCTTAGAGACGTTTTATACTCAAAAAATCCCTTTCTTGAATTTTACATTTTATATTTGAAATGTTGGGCATTTGACTTTTAGGATTTTTGGAAAAACTGGAATTTTAGATTTTGTTAATATTCCAATTTTAGAAATTCGAGATTTTGGAAAATTGAAATTTTTGTAATTTTGAGCATTAGGATATTATAAATTTAGATTCTGCAATTTCTGAAATGTGGGAATTTTGAGAATTTGTAGTTTTTAAAAATTTGGGAATTTCCGATTGCAGTCGGTGAGAATTTTAAACGTTTAGTATTCAACTTTTTTTTTGAAATATTTTGGGAGACTAATTTTTGAAATTATGGGCGTTTAAATATTTTTAGTTTGCGAACTTTTGAAATTTTGGGCATTTAAAATATTTAAATATTGGGATTTCGTTTTTGGAACCCAACTTTTCAGATTCATAAAATTTACGATTTTTAGATTTCAGGAATTCATATTAAAATTTTGGGAATGTTTACATTTTAACATTTTTAAAATTTAAGATTTATTGTATTTGAAATTTTTTCAATATTAGAAACCTTAGATTTTTGGGGATTTCAAATTTTGTGAATATGAGATTTTAGGAGTTTTTGAATTCAGAGATTGTTGAGAAGAAAGTTCGCGACGTTGAGAACTTTTCAATTGGAAACTTTTCGAATTGTATGAACGTGAGATTTTGGGGTTTTTGAAAATTCGAGAATTTCAGATCTTGGCTTTTTTAAAATTTTGAAAATATGTATAAGATTTTAGGATTGTTAAAATTTTGAAATGTTAACAATTTTAAACTTTGGAAATCAAATTAAAATCTCTTTGAAATTCGAGGAAATTTAAATTTCGGGGTTTTTGAAATTTAGGAATATGCGATACGTACTGAAATCTTTGAAATTTAGTAATTTTCGATTTTGGGAATTAGCTGTGGACACTTTTGAAAATTTGTGCGTTTGAGATTTTGGGATGTTCGAACTTTTGGGAATTTTAAATTTTTGAGTTTTTCTCAAATTTTCTAAATTTGAGATTTTGAGGTTTTTGGATATCCTCAAATTTTAAACTTTATTGTTTTTGAAATTCTGGGTGTTTGAAATTTTGAGATTTTTCAAAACCTAAATTTTGAGAGGTGGGTCGGTGTGAATATCGGGATACTTGTACACGAGCAAAACGAATTAAAAAGGGTACTATAATAATAATAAACCAGATAGAGGCTTAGTCTTTAGTACAGGAGAGAGGAGAGAATACTTACTAACAGGGGAAACAAGGCAGACTAAGAGATCCATGTTCTGGCCTTGACAAGCTAAAGAAGTAAAATACTTGATAGGGACATAACATGAGAGGTTCTACCCTGTATATCTAACGTACGACGATACATACATTTTTGAGAGTTGGCAACCATGCCATTTCTAGGTGGGGAAAAGCTGCCTGCGCCATCTGGTAAGCACGAACGGGGGTTACGTTTGGCAATTGGCATCTTGTGTTGAATGGCAGTCGTGAACGCGTCGCTCTATAAATGTTTGTTATTATATCGTGTTATTTAATGCAGGTAGTAATTTTTGCATTTCTTTATATCGTATTTGTGTTTTGTATGCCGCATTTTATATTTTGTGTGTTTGAATCTTTGTTTTTGAAATTTATTTGATTTAACCGCAATGCAGAATGACGTGATACCGTGATGCTATTGTTTGTAATTGTTTACGTTTTTGGTTAATTTATGTTTATTGATGTTGATTACTTGGTCTTGTCCTTGATGTAACATTCATGTAAGTTTTGATAATTTTATTTTAATATGTGGAAATTACCGATGCGTTTGATGTATGTACTGACTTGTTGTTTGTTACAAACAAATTTCTCCGTGAACGAAGCAGTCACGGGGGTGGAAAAAAAACTGTAGTCAAAATTGAAGTACGACACCTAATTCCGTGATTGTCTTCACCATCCAACTGTAGGCTCGAAACTCCGAAACCAGGGGCGGGCTACCTATCTTGCAGGTGCGATAAATGAGTGGCGATTCAATAATTTCCATTTATCTTGTTTTTAGTTAAATTTACCTACAAGGCCATGTATAAATTTTCCATCTTGCTTTTAACAAAAGGACTTTATTGCACCAGAGATGAGTCACATCCTGTGTATTTCACCCTTTCTTAGAATTTTGGTACCTGCTTACCTGACCCATAATTCCCAACACTTGTTTTCAACCTCTTTGTTACCTCTTGAAGTTTACCTGTTACTTTTTGTGATGTTATAATTTTATGTTACGCATTCACATCATTACAAACCATTAATTTTACAACACAATTTGATATTAATTTGACGGCTGGTTTTTTTATTGGTAAGTTCTTTTTTTGCCAGCCTATTTCTATTTTGATTCGGTGAACTACCATTTTCAAAGTTTTTTTTTGCAATGTAATTTATTTGGACTTAAATTTCCGAGCTTTCACACTCTTAATAATTGCGATCTTTATTAAACAAACTTTTCACAATTTGAGTGTTTTATTTTACGTTCCTTCCCTACTGTGCTTCAGGTCAAAGCGTTGTCTACAACTTAACGTAAGGTGGCTTGCCTTAGATGTTTTATCACGTGCCACTTTTCAAATTTAAGCGGGATCTTGTTTAGTTTCGGAGGAATAGCCATTTTTAAACGTTGCCGGGTTGACTTTATTTCCGTGTTTTTGTAGTGTGAAGTTAGCGTAGAACCTAGGGGTTAAGTACACTACAATTGTAAGTATTTGATAGTGGTTTTATATAATTTTGTGTTAATTAGTTGCCTACTTTTATATAATTATTTAAAAACAGAACCCGGAAGTTGTTTTGTAATAAATTGTGATGCAGTTTATATCCTCAAAAACAAGGATATTAAAACAGAAACGTTTTTCGCGTAAGCAAAAGGTTAATTCGGTTCCTTCAATTTTACCGAATTCATCAATTGAATATGTCGATAGTTTCTCCGACCAAGAACAACTTGAAGAAATGACAGTAGATGAAAATGTAAACACTTTCTCTGATCATCAAAATATGGATCTTAATCGTTGTGTAACACCCTCTGAACATTAATAAAACGTCTTGAGCTTCAAAATAATAGAAAAATAAAGAAGTTCATAAATGTCATTCAATATTCATCATATATTAATTTAACATCTACACACTTTATAATTTATAAAATATTTTATGATCGTACTTCAACACCCTCGCCGTCATGTACTACGTTATCCTGGAGATTGGTTAGATGCTGCAATACACATGTACATTTGTTAAATAAAAACTTATTCTACGACCGTTATCACTATCCAAGTATAAAGTTAAACAGTTATTGTATAAATATTTTGTGTGGATATATTTGTCTAGCAAATTTCATATTTAGCGCCTCACATTTAGTTTTAATTTTAGTCATACCCAGTGATGGCGCTGCAGATGTTGGCTTCAAGCTACGAGTAAATTTAGCACTTAGCACTAGCAAGGTTTAAATGGTCGAAGCTTAAGAGATGTTCCTAGCGTTGTCATGTCACTACCTCTCTTCTGAAACTTCTGTGAACTGTTCTTTACATTGTCCCAAAGGTTTGATTGTACTCATTGAAACGCAATGAACGCAACCTATGTTAGTATTTTTGAAAGTCACTCCCTAACCCTAGCGATTTTCTTCACTTCAGTGTTTAAATTAAAGATTGAGGAATTCTAAACTATACGTGCTCACGGAAACTTTAAAACTAGACCAAAATGGTACGTTAAACTAATTGTAATTATTGTCTAATTAGTTTTAATCTGCATTGTTCTTTGTTGTCTGTGTCTAATGCGCCGCCCCTTCATCTTTCAAGTTGTTTTTAAATTCTCCAGAAATGTTGTAGTCAGATGTAGAATGATAAAAAAATGAACAAGGAGCGATTTTTGAGAGACTTTCACGCAGTCTTAGCGCACCACGTAAGCTGCGTGTTAAAATCGGGAATGCTCCTGGACGAAGACATGAGCCTGTTGACGACTTTCTGGGATCCGAACTTTTACCAAGACACCGTGCGGTTTGACCGTCGATTGCTGGTTACGTCGGCCGCGCTTACGACTGTCGGCCTCGCTACGACCGTTAAACTGAACAGCATTTACCCGTTTTTGATCTCCGCACTGCCGACGAGCATGCAGCTAATGTCACGGTCGATTGTGTGCTATCGCACGAGGCGGTACAAGAGACGGTTCGAACGCCTTCTTTGCCTGATCAAATCTACGTATTCGATCACCAAGGAAATTGCCCAGTACTATAAGAAGCGCGACGCCGCCGTCAAGAGTCACAAGCTTCAAGTTGGCGCGTTTAACATACTGGTGGAGCCCGGCGAGGTGTTTCTGAAATTCGTGGCGAGCAGTCTGCACGAGGTCGTCGATCAAATTCGAAATTGCATGGTGCAAGTTTGCCTATCGGTCCCGATTACCGAGGGGGACTTCGTTGCGTCGATCGATTGGAACTTGGACGATCTGCGAGTGACCGCCGACTTCGGTTTTAAAGAGGTGCGAGCTCGGTTCGACAAACTGTCCGATCTCTTCCTGCTGATAACCTCGAATTTTCTCGGCTGCGTCGGTTTAAGCTGCTGCGTGCAGTTGTGGAGGGAGCGGTGTGACTTGCCGCACGTGCTCGATTGTTTGTTACCGGAGCTGGTGGGCAAGTTAGACGGGTTGTTAAACGAAGTTCGCGCTCAATTTAATCGGATTCGCTTCAATTTGTGCGACGGCGTGATCGACACTGAGGGACGGGCCGTACGAAGTTCTCGACTGGAGCGGCCCATTATGGATCTCCTCCTTTCTTTGCAGATTACGTTCGAAACGGCTCGACGTTTGCAAGTGCTCGAGGCCGAGGGAAGGACGGAGGAGTGCGTCACGATACTCGACGACGTTAGCAAGCAACTGGAGGAAAGTCGAGACATGTTGAGCATTTTGACCCGCAGGTTTTCAGTTGCGAGGCCGATACCGACGAAGCCGCCCGTTGAAATTGTGCCACTCGCGGACGATCAAATGGAAATTGTTGACGGTTACGAAACCGATGCGGAGTTAGAGGACGAGGAGTACAATTTGTCGATGCACGGAAGCGAGCCCGACGATTCTCCCTACCTGCAGGACGACGCTGACGACTCCGTTGAGAACCTCGGCATCGTCCTGCTCGAGCTGAAAACCAAGCTCCTGCAAGACGAAGGCAAAGTAGGCAAGCAGGCTCGAGAGGAGCTGAATCGCGGCGACATAGTACGGTCGGTCCCGGCGGACGAACCGCCGCCACGGTTACCTACAATACCCGACATCGGCGATGTCGGCGGTCTAGTTCGGGCGATAACGTTTACCGCTAGAAAATTGAACCGATCCGAAGAGGTATTTGGTTCTGGAAGCATAAGTAGTTGCGATTCTGTCGAATCCTCTAGCGTTGCTTAATTCATTTTGTATTAGCCTAGCATTTCTCACCTCGATAATTTTTGCAGTTTCAGTTCGGATTCAATATGTTCCCGGAAATTCCGAGACCGTTTAACACCACTTACAAATGTTTCTCGGTGGCCATGCTTCCCGGAAACGAAAGGCAGGATGTGGAGAAGGGGGGCAAAAGTAAGTACCGGCTCTCATTTTATATTTATACAATTGTAACACGAGTGCGAATTTCAGTATTTATCATTTCAACATCAATGTTAAGAGTAAGACTAAACACAATGCAAATTGCTTATATAGCTTATTATGTAGAAAGTTCGTTACAATATATGTTAAATTGAAACCTGTGGTATGTATGCTGAATAGTCACCGGCGATAAGGAATTTTTTGAGGTTTATTGTTGGCAATTTGAATTGTGTCTTAGTCTTAGTCTTAACATTGATGTTGAAATGATAAATACTGACATTCGCACTCGTGTTATAAAAATGAATGCAAGTAATTGATAAGGAAAGTTATAAACTATGAAGATGCGTACGGTATGTTGTAAAAGTGAGCTGCTTATAAGGTTTTTCGGCCAAAATATCTAAATTTTAAGCTGTTCACATATATTAAAATAAACCGAATTCTGCCTTCACTTGCAACCCCCAAACTATTCCCTTTGCTAGCAGTTAACAACCCTTATAAATTAAACTCAGCTAGAAGATTCTCCACATTTAATATTAAAATCAAATTTCTTAAACTGGCCGAATCTTTAAGAGTTTTTCCTTACTATTAATCAAAATCTGAATTTCCAACACCTTTAAAGAAATGAGTTTATTTGGAATATAAAAATATGATTACATTATTATGGCCAAATAAGAATGCGAGGTACTGTATCTGGGAACCTGTCCATCGTGGAGGCTTGCGGTAAAAAAATTTATTACTAAAACGGCCACGAGAAAAACCTGGAAAATATTTTTAAGTTTCTGCAATGGTCGCTAGGGGGCGTAACTGGAATCTGGAATCTAAAAAAGTGATTTTTCTGTGAATTCCGCCATATTAACCTAACAAAAAATGTCCGGTCTTTGAAGTTGACGATAATCTGAACCTTTTTTGTTTGACAATTGTTCCTGTATCTCTAAAAATGAAGTGGTGGGGGGTATTCAAAGGTTTCTGTAAAGAACACCCTGTATCTTCGAAACGATTGAGCCGATTTTAACAAACTTGGGTTAATTGAAAAGAGCTATTCTTCGGCTAGGTCCAAATATTATAATATTTGAAGTTTTGTTAATAATAATAATAATAGTGATTTATTCTTAGAATTGTGAATTACAATTATCGAAACATCAAATGATATTATATAACAAACATATTAGGATAAACAAACGACATAAAAACTGTATATATAGACTATACTATAAAATATCAAGCGAACCTAGAATAGCAATATGTTCTTTGAATTCCTGTACAGAATAAAATGAGTTGCTTTGTAATATTTTCTTAAGACTAGTTTTGAATTCGTGATGGTTGAGATTTCTTAAATGTTTTGGGAGGAGATTAAACAATACCGAGGCTCTATGAAATGGAGAGGTTTTGTAGTTTCACATATCGCCGCTTGAGGGCCTTTTTAGACTTTCCGACAGAAATGGTTAATTTTCCCAAAAAAATTAAATGCGTTGGTTTGATTTTTTTTTTCATAAAAAAGTAGCTAAATGATGCCTAAACAAGCTTCGCGAAAACCGCATTTAATTTTTTTGAGAAAATTAACCATTTCTGTCGGAACGTCGAAAAAAGCCCTCAAGCGGTGATATGTGAAATTAACGAAACTTCAAATAGTATAATATTTGTAGGTGAAGAGTAGTTTTTTTGAACTAACCCGACTTTGTTTAAATCGGCTCAGCCGTTTCGAAGATACGGGGTGTTCTTTACAGAAACCTTTGAATACCCCCCCCCCCCCCACCACTTCATTTTTAGAGATGCAGGAAAAATTGTCAAACAAAAATTGTTCAGATTATCGTCAACTTCGAAGACAGGACATTTTTTTGTTAGGTTAATATAGCGGAATTCACAGAAACATCACTTTTTTAGATTCCAGATTGCAGTTACGCCCCCTAGCGGCCATTGCAGAAACTTAAAAATATTTTCCAGGTTTTTCTCGTGGCTCGTAATAAATTTTTTTACCGCAAGCCTCTGCGATGGATAGATTCTCAGATACAGTACCTCGCATTCTTAATTGGCCACCCTGTACATAGCATATGATATTAAGTAAGTTTCAATATAAACAAATAAACTTTCTATATTGCATTTTAATCCAACATCAGAAATACCTAAATAATGTTTATTGTTATTCCTCTCAACGTCCTTCTCATCCAGCCGATTCCTCTTCCATCTTCCTGTAATATTTCCTTTTCTGTTTTGCTCGTCTTGGTTTTGCTGCATCTGTACCGGGTGACCCTATAAGACTGTTCCTCGGGATATCTCGAGAACCGTTCGTCATATGATTTAGGGGTAAAAAAATTATTGAGTAAATCGGTCATGAAGGAACGCTGGAAAATATTTTCAAGTTCTAAAAATTACCAGCAGAGGGCGTAACTGCCATCTTAAATTTTAAAATTGCATTTTCTTTCAATTTCGCATAATAAACTTTTTTTTTACATTTTTAAAGAGAACCAGTTTATCTATCCTTTTCGTAAAAACAAAAACTCATTTATTTCAAAAACAAGGATGGTGTGGGGCGTTCAATTGTTTTTGTGATAACCTGGTTTAACTTGTTAACGGTTTGACCGATTTTAACAAATTTGGTTGAGTTAAAAAGAACATTCCTTGGGCAATGAGAATCAACCAAAATTTAGTGGAATCCTTCTCCGCCAGGGGGCTAGTTTTGGCACTGACCCGAAATCCTAAAAAAATCAAATGGAATGATATGACTTTTTCTTTATGAAAAAGTAGCCAAATGACATCCAAAGCGGCCAGTGGAAAACCGTTTTTCAAAATTTTGTTCCTAACCTCAAATATTTAATGTCTTCTGATTTGCTGTTTCACGTTTTCCGGGCGCATGTATTATCATCTCATTTGTTATTTGGTCTGGTCCAGGAGCTTTCTTTTTTTTCACCTTTGCTATTTCTGCTTCCATTTCTTCTTCCCCTATTTCTTCATACTTCTTTTTGTTTTTTCTCCTCTGAGCCTTATCTGTCCGTTTAAACTTTGTATAAAGTAGTTTTTCCCTTCTTCTTCTCCAATGTCGTCTGGTATTCCTTCTTTATTTTTCCTCCCTTTGTTTATAAATTTTCACACTTAATTTTCGTTTTTGATGCTTTGTATTTCTCTTATTTCCTCATTTTGTAAGTCTTCTTTTTTGTGTTTGCATGTATCCTTATATTCTTTCTTCTTTGTTCTGTACTCTTCGCCTGTTTCATTTCCTGTTTTCCAATCCATTAGGGCTTCTTCCTGATGTCCAGTTGTATATTTTTGATTTTTTTTCTGTCACCGCTCTAGCCTTTTTGATTTCTTCTAGTGCAGCATCACATTCAGTTTCTTTGAATTCTATCTGCTTTAGATGTATTTTGTATTGTTTGTTCTCTCCAGATTTTTCGTTTTTTCAGTTTCTATCGTTTTTCTTACACCTGTCAATATTCCTCCTTTGGCTCTTCTTTTCTTGTTTTCCCTTCTGGCGTATTGATATTCCCATTCTTTTTGTTTGTCTATTCTCTCCGCTAGTTCTCGTTTTTCTTTGTTCCATTTTTCTTCCTTCTCTTGATTTTGCCTCTTCAGTTCCCGCATTTCCTTTTTAAACTCTTCTCTCATTTCCGTTATTTCATTTCTGACGTCATTTCTTATTTCTATCGTACTCTTGTTAAGGTTTATCATCACGTTTTTAATTTCCTCCATATTTGCGGGCTTTTCTCCTGTTTTTTCTTTCTCTTCTGTCTTTGTTGTGGGCGGTGACCGCTAGATTTTGCTGTTTTTTTTTGTAATTGTTCTAGTTCGGCTTCTAACTGTTTCCTTGCTTCTTCTCTTCCTCTTTTCTTTATTAAAAATTCTTTGAGATTTCCTATGCTATTGGCTCGTGAATGTCCGACATACGCTGACCAATTTGAATAAATTCCAGTTTTTGCTATATGTGGTTTCAGCTTTCCTTATGTTAAGGATATCGTACATATTCGGGTAAGTACGACAGAAATTAATGCTCATTAAAATATGCGCGAATTAATGAATTTCCATTTCCTCGTGTCATAATTCGAGGGTGATTCAATTTTTTCCAAGGTTGGACGACTCGAGGGTAGTTTTAGACTTCGAATAAATAAGGTATAGTTGTATTTTTATATTTATATTCAATGCGGATCGTGTTCTTTAATAAATTTGACGAGTGAAAAAGGAAATTTGTCTTATGTTACGTGGATACATTTTGTGGTAAAAATTCTAACAGTAACATTAATTAAAACGATCAGGTATTGCGCCACCCTGAAATGTAACCCCGGTTACAGGACTGTTACAAGATTCTTCGTCTCGCATAATGAATGGCTACTACGATTTGAAGTACAAAATTGAGGTATTCTGACGGTAAGCCTCAGAGTATTACCTTGATTTCTATTAAAAGCAGGACACAGAGTTTCCATATTTCTACTTATAGAAATGCAGTCATGGTACAACAACTACTACACGTTAATTGGGCATTGTTGCCAACTAGCTCTACTTATTTGAGTTACACATGACAAAAATGTAGTAATTATCAACAATTTCTTTCCAAGCGTCTAGTTTTACGCCGCGCGTACCAGTCCCACTTAAGGTCCCAAACTGATTTAAATTACTTTGTGGGTTAAACTTCCACTATTGCTCGTATTTAACGTAATAGCTTCAAGGCCGTAAAGTATCCCTTGAATATGAAGGTCACTACGCGTTTAATTTACACGATTGTTGAACTTCGCTACCGTAATGTGCCGTTTAATATTACAACATTATTCTTTTTCGCAACTAATTTGTTACGTCGTAGTTATTTAAGGTTATGCAATTTTAATTTTTATGGATTAAAAACTTCCACTATTGCTCGTATTTAACGTAATATTTGTCTTTGTGTCTTTCAGTAATCATGCCCCCATCCGCCTTGGAGCAACTAACAAGGTTAAATATAAACTATCCCATGCAGTTTAAGATTGTAAACAAAAACACTAACCGCACAAGTCACTGTGGCGTTCTCGAATTCGTCGCGGACGAGGGAAAGGTCTATCTGCCATTGTGGGTACGGTACACCTCGACGAAGGCGAATTCGCCACTAATCCGCTTCGGCCTTAGATGATGCACAATCTGGTACTGGAAGAAAACGACTCGATCCAGATAGAAAGCGTTTCGCTACCGGTTGGAACGTTCGCCAAGTTTCAGCCGCTCTCCCCCGAATTCTTGGACATTACGAATCCGAAGGCCGTGCTGGAGAACTGCCTGAGGACTTTTTCGTGTCTGACGTCCGGAGACGTGATTGCGGTGCAGTACAATCAGCGCGTTTACGAGCTGTGCGTTTTGGAAACGCAGCCCGGTAAAGCGATCAGTATCATCGAGTGCGATATGAACGTAAGTATCGATTGATATTGATTGATATGAGAACTGGCCCGTTAGGTCGAGTTCGCCGCGCCGGTCGGGTATAAGGAGACCGAGGAGGTGAAGCCGCCCGAAGAGGACATGGCGGTCGATCCGGCCGATCTGATGCCCGAGTCGGCCGGTTTCGTCGCCTTTCGCGGCGCCGGCAATCGGCTCGACGGGAAGCGTCGCAAGGATTCGGGATCGATGGACGCGGCGAATCCGAAGCCGGCGTACAAGCGCGGCATACCCGACTACGATTATAAGGTCGGCACGCTGAGATTCATGCGAATGATTCCGAAGTCGGACGAGAACAGCAAGGAGGAGAGCGAGGAGTTCAAGGCGTTCAGCGGGGAAGGTTTCAGTCTGAGGCGGCGGGATTAGATTTAATTAATTTGTGTTGTATTTTTTTATCAGTTGTTGGCTGTTTCAAGTTATTGAGGTCGTCATGATAGGTTTTGTTTTTCGCGTCTTATAAAGGTTTCAAAAGAAAAGGAAATTATTGATATCGCCCAACAATCCTTTTAAATTTTTACTCGTCGCCAAATTATCAATAAAATTCATATAAACTTTGTTTGTTTTGGGCAGTGAAGTCATATCACATGTATGATATTTACACCATCTAAATTTTTGAAAATTTTAGAAATTAGATTTTCAAAAAATTGGGAATTAGAAAATTTTGGCTTTCCGAAACTATGTAACCTTTTTAAATCTTTAATTTTAGATTTTATGATATTTGACATGCTGGGCATTTGAATTTTTGGGATGAAATGTTTTAGAAGTTTAAATTTGGGAACTTTGGGCATTTAAGCTCTTGCGATCTTTTAAATTTTGAGGATTTGGACTATTAGGATTTTTAAAGTTCCGGCAATTTGAGATTTTGTTTTTTTTTTAATTTTAGATTTTGAAACTTAATAATTGCGGAATTTAAGTTTGACAATTTTACATTTTCAAATTTTTGAAATTTTGGGTAAGTATTAAAGATTTTTAAATTTTGGACTTTCAGGATTTTTGAAAAAATGGGAATTTTGTTAATTTCAAAATTCTAGGAATTCGAGATCTGGTTATTTTGAGAATTGGAGGTTTTGGAATTTTAAAAATTTGGGAATGTCCGATTGTAGTAGGCAAAACGTTTTTTGAAAAACATAGAATTTTAAAATTTTGAAACTGAGATTTTTTTATATTTTGGGCACCTTAGACTTTAAGGTTTTTTTTTTAAAATTTGGGTCACTTAAAATATTTAAACATTGGGATTTATAAAGTATTGAGAAATTAAAGTTTTTTGAAATGTTTGGATTGGAGATTTTGAGATTTTTTAAATGTTGGGAATTTAAGTTTTTGAGATTTTTGTAAATTTGAGAATTTGAAACTTTGGAAATTTTATATTTTGAGATTTTTGCATTTTGTTTGTTTGAGAATGTAAGATAGTAGTTCTTACATTTCAGATTTTAGGGATATTGTCATTTGGAAGAATTTAGATTTTGAGATTTAGTTTTTGGACTTTAAAATTTTGGGATTTTTAAAATTTCGAAAATTTGATATGAGGATCTTCACGTTTTGGAAAATTTGACATTTTGGGAAATAAAATGTTGAAATTTATTAGAATTTTTGGAGTATTACAATTTCCAAACCTCAAATTCTCAAGACAACAAAATCGCCGATTCCCAAATTTACAAAACTATAAAATCTAAAATTTAGAGATTTTCAAAATCTAAAATTTACAAAATTTTGGAAAACTCAAAAGTTTAAATTTCCCAAAATTTCAAAAATCCAAAATCAAAGATTCTCAAATTTTCCAAAATTCCCAGAATTTTGAGAATTCCAAAATCTAGAACTAAAGATTTCAGTAAGTATCCCATACACCCAAAATCAAAAATCTCAAAATTTGAATTTCTTGACATTTCAGTAATTTGCAAAGATTCCAGTTCTTAAAATTTCAAAATTATCAAAACACAAAATTTCTAGAATTTTGAAAATCTTATATTTCCAAAATTACCAAAATCTGAAATTATCGAACGTTTAAAAATCCCAAAATCTCAAATTCCTATAATTTTATAGTTACCAATTGTAACATTCTCAGCGTCGCGGACTCTCGTTTCGAAATTTCCAAAACTCAAATCTCAAAATACCTAAAATCTAATGTTTCTTAAAGAAATTTCAAACTAAATTCTCAATATTTTGACTCCCATAGTTTTTGAAATTTTAAAATCAAAAAATTCCAAAGATTTTATTATTCCTAAAATCTGATCTGAAATATCCAAATTTTAATCAATGTCAACATTTTTATTTCTCAAAATGTGAAATTCCCAAAATGTAAAGGTTTTCATACCTTACATTTTCAAAATCTCAAAATGTTAAATTCCAAAAACTATATCGCAAAATCTAAATTCTTCAAAATTGTAATACCCCTAAAATCTGCAATTTTCATAACTTCAAGACATAATCTTACATTCTCAAAGTAACAAAATGCAAAAATCTCAAAAATTAGAGCATTTCTAATTTCCAAAATTTTAAACCCCAAGAACTTCAGAAATTTAAAAAAATTTAATTTCTTAAAATTTTATAAATCCCAATATTAGTTAAATGATCCAAATTTCACAAAACCTTAAAGGGTGTATCCAAAATACCAAAAACAATGCCCAACATTTCAAAAATTTAGTAATTTCAACAATCACAGATTCCCAAAATTTCAGAATTTAAATTTTTCTAAAAAGTTCAAAAATCGAAAAACCTCAATTTTCCACAACCTCAAAATCTTAACCTAAAATTTTAAAAGTAAAATCGTTTTTTCATAAATCCCAAAAATTCAAATGCCCAGCATGTCAAATATCACAAAATCTGAAATTGTTGGGAATTTAAGTTTTTGAGATTTTTGTAACTTTGAGAATTTGAAACTTTGGAGATTTTGTATTTTGTAATTTTTGAGATTTTTGGATTTTGTTTGTTTGAGAATGTAAGATAGTTCTTACATCTCAGATTTTAGGGATATTGACATTTGGAAGAATTTAGATTTTGGGATTTAGTGTTTGGAATTTAACATTTTGGGACTTTTAAAATTTCGAAAATTTGATATGAGGATCTTCACGTTTTGGAAATTTGACATTTTGGGAAATAAAATGTTGAAATTTATTAGAATTTTTGGAGTATTACAATTTCCAAACCTGAAATTCTCAAGATAACAAAATTCCAGATTCCCAAATTTACAAAACTATAAACTCTAAAATTTAGAGATTTTCAAAATCTAAAATTTACAAAATTTTGGGAAACTCAAAAGTTTAAATTCCCCAAAATTTCAAAAATCCAAAATCACAGATTCTCAAATTTTCCCAAATTCCCAGAATGTTGAGAATTCCAAAATCTAGAACTAAACATTTCAGTAAGTATGCCATACACTCAAAATCAAAAATCTCAAGATTTTAATTTCTGGACATTTCAGAAATTTTTTAACTTATATTTCCAAAATTAGCAAAATCTTAAATTCTCGAACGTTTAAAAATAACAAAATTTCAAATTCCTATAATTTTAAAGTTTCCAATTGTAATTCTGAGCGTCGCGGACTCCCGTTACGAAATTTCCAAAACTCTAAAATCCCAAAATTCTATGTACCTAAAATCTAATGTTTCTTTAAGAAATTTCAAATGCCTAATTCTCAGTATTTTAACTCCCCTAGTTTTTGAAATTTTAAAATAAAAAAATTCCCAAGATTTGTTCCTAAAATCTGAAATATCCAAATTTTAATCAATGTCAACATTTTTATTTCTCAAAATGTCAAATTTCCAAAATGTAATGATTCTCATATCTTAAATATTCAAAATTTCAAAATGTTAAATTCCAAAAGCTATATCGCAAAATTTAAATTCTTCAAAATTGAAATACTCCTAAAATCTGCAATTTTCATAACTTCCAAGACATAATCTTACATTCTCAAACTAACAAAATCCCAAGATCTCAAAATTAGAACACCTCTATTTTCCAAAATTTCAAAACCCACACTTCAGAAATTAAAAAAAAAATTTAATTTCTTAAAATTTTCTTAAAGGGTAAGTTATCCAAAATACCATAAACTCAAATTTGAAATTCACAAATACCCAACATTTCAAAAATTTAATAATTTCAACAATTCATAAATCACAAAAATTACAAAATATAAAACTTCCAGTTTCAAATTCTCAAATTTACAAAAATCTCAAAAACTTAAATTCTCAACATTTAAAAAATCTCAAAATCTCCAATCCAAACATTTCAAAAAAACTTTAATTTCTCAATACTTTATAAATCCCAATATTTTAAGTGATCTAAATTTAAAAAAATCCTTACAGGCTAAGGTACCCAAAATATCAAAAATCGCAGTTTCAAAATTTTAAAATTCTATGTTTCAAAAAACGTTTTGCAAAATTCTCGCCAACTACAATCGGATATTCCCAAGTTTTTAAAATTCCCAAAACCTACAATTCTCAAAATAACTAGATTTCGAATTCCTAGAATTTGAAATTAACAAAATTCCCGTTTTCCAAAAATCCTAAAAGTCCCAAATTGCAAAAATCTTTTGTACTTAACCAAAATTTCAAAAATTTTAAAGTGTAAAATTGTCAAACTTAAATTCCGCAATTATTAAGTTTCAAAAGCCGACCTGCGTAGCTCAGATGAGCTTACGTTAGAAGCTCTAACTTTGGGTACAAGGGTCCTGGGTTCGAATCCCAGGTAAGGCATGGCTGTTTGTGATTGTATAGTGGGTTGAGTGGGAAGAGTAGCAAATTGCTAACACTCCGCCCACTATAAAATAAAATTTAAAAAAAAATCTAAAATTTAAAAAAACCAAAATCTCAAATTTCCTGAACTTTAAAAATTCGGATAGTCCAAATCTTCAAAATTTAAAAGATCGCAAGAGCTCAAATGCCCAAAGTTCCCAAATTTAAACTTCTAACACATTTCATCCCAAAAATTCTAATGCCCAGCACGTCAAATATCATAAAAACAAATTAAAAATTTAAAAAAAAACTCCCAGACATACATAGTTTCGGAAAGCCAAAATTTTCTAATTCCCAATTTTTTGAAAATCTAATTTCTAAAATTTTCAATAATTTAAGTACAACACCTTCCATCAATAATAATTAATGTAAGTAATCAGCTCGAGATCAATTTTGTAAGTTTAATTAATTTATAGTTTACATGATGATGGAGATTATCGCCGAAACTATAGTCGTGTTTTAATAGTACAACTATAAATGTATGGGGAAGGCTTTGAGATCCGATTTTCTTAATCTTTGATATCACTCAACCCCATTTAGAGGAACGATGGATAATGTTCAAAAGTAACCTATAACGTTTGTATCATAAAGAAAGCAAAAAACTGTCTACACCCGTCTTTGCACTTTCCAGCGTTAGTACTTCTTTGAAACTTGGGGAGGTATTTAGAAAACTGGCGAGCGTAAAGAAGACTTCATCAGGGCACAGAAGTACTAGAAACCATAGACAGCTCTGAAAAGTACTGGAAAGGAAAGATGATGTAATTGTAAATGCTCCATACGTCACTAGATTGCTCAGGAAAGTTAATGCAGACTTTTAAAAACTTTCGTATTAGGGATGTGCTAACGGTGATGGAGTTCTATTCTCGCCATCCAGTCCGAGCCGACTGCTACTGAGATTTGAAAATGGCGCGAAACGTTCAACATTTCCACATGAAAGTTAGATGGCTTTGCTTGTAATCGTTCCACAGGGCTGCCAGGTGTAAGTATAGGGAAAGTCAAGCTTACAGTGCCGCATGGGGGACCGTCACATTACATTTTATTGTATAGAATGACTTTGTTATAGAAAGAGTTTCTTTGGTTTACCAGTTCCTGGCACATATAAACCCACGTTTTACGTACACCTGCATCTGTGCTATGCGTACACTACGTCTGCACTATATCTATAAGAACTTTTTTTAATGATTATATTTGGTGACTATTGTACTACCCTGTATATTAGTTAAAACAAATGCAACTCGTTAAACAGATTAAAAGTTTTGAGAATAGCCACAGCCAATCAAGGAATGTAAGGTTATGAAGTTATTTATTCCCAAGCCGGTAGTCAAAGGCCTGTTGCACATAGCATTTGTGGAAAATCTATAATTTTCGTGCTTCTCTTCCCTGGTGAGTATTTCTTTGGTTATAATTATGCAAGTCTTCTTTTGCAGTTGTGGGGGTGATGTCTACAATTGTTAAGGTCGAACCAAACCAAGAAGAAGAGATAAACACATTAATCGCTGAAAAGGTTTTTCTTAGCAATACTTTCCCCTCGATAAAGCGGGAGCTTAACGAAATGACGATCAATGCCCATCAAAACGAAGTGAATCAGAAAGATCAATTTGTTTTACTAGAAAATTGTGATTTTCCACATAATAAACCCCTACAAACTGCTGGAATTGATATCGAATCAATTAAACGTCGCACAGTTTTTAAGAAATGCACAAATAGACGTCTCTTCGTACACAAAGGTCCCAACGAATTTAAATGTGCTCATTGCGATTACGCAACAAGTATCAAAGGCTCTCTGAAACAACATCTACTAATCCACAATGCAAAGAATCTTAAATGTGACCAGTGTGATTTTGCAACGAGCATCCAAAGCAAACTCAAACGACACCTCGTAATTCACACGGCATCATCCACCAAGAACTTTAAATGTGACCTGTGCAATTACGCAACAAACTTAAAAGACTATCTCAAACAACACCTTTTAATCCACAAAGTTTCTAAAGATTTCAAATGTACCCAGTGTGATTATGCATCAAGCAGTGCGTCCTATCTAAAGAGACATCTCATAAAACACAAAGCTTCAAAAGATTATACATGTCACATGTGTAATTATGCGACAAATTACAAGTTTGCCCTAGCACAACATCTTTTTACGCACGATGCTTCGAAGAATTTTAAATGTGACCAGTGTGATTATGCGACAACTACCAAAGGCGCCTACCAACAACATCTTCTAGTACACAAGATAACGAAGGACTTTAAATGTAACCAGTGCGGTTTTGCGACAAATGTTAAGGGCACGCTTAGACGACATCTCTCGATACATAAAGCGTCCAAAGATTTCAAATGTGACCAGTGCGATTTTGCTACAAATCACAAATCGTATATAAAACAGCATCTTGTACTACTACACAACAATGGTAAGGATTTTAAATGTGTTCAATGCGATTTTGCAACACAATATAAGTCCTCTTTCAATCGGCATCTTTTATTGCACAAGATCCGCAAGGAATTTGAATGTGATCGGTGTGATTACGCCACGAGTATTAAAAGCTCGCTCGAACAGCATCGACTGACACACAACGCCAAGGATTTTAAATGCGGCCAGTGTGATTTTGCAACAAGTGTCAAGGGTAACCTCAAACGACATCTCTTAATTCACACTGCATCGTCCATCAAGAACTGATACACAAAGACCTAGATGAATGTGTTTTACTTCCATTAAATCCTTGTTGCGTTGCACGGGCACAGAAGGCAAGAGCTGAGAAGAGAATATTTTTATTGATAACCAATCTTTCTTTTGAAATTGACTTGATTTAACCTCACGTGTTTGATACCGTTAACCTTTATTGTTTCAAATCACTTTCATTTTTTATGTAAACGTTTGCTTAATTTATGTTTTGATTACATGGTCTTGGCCCCAAGTTAAATTTATATGATCATTAATTTAAATTTGTGGAACTAGCTGCATTGTTTGCTGTATGTATTTTTCCATGTTGCGTTTAACAAGATGATTTAATTGCAACAAAGATGAGTCACATACTTTGCACTTCGCCCTGTTCCGAAAGCGGTGTGGCGTGCTTGTGTCTAATTCAAATGCATAATTATTTGTTACATTACATAGCTAATAAAATTGAGCTCATTTATAGAAATATTGCCATTTAAATGATTGAAAACACCCAAGATTCTTTCTAGATGAGTTCAATTATAGTTATTAAATATGATAGAAATTTGTTCCATGCATCAATTTTTTAATAGAACATCAGTATTTTTTATACAAATCAAAAAAGTGGTACGTTACCTTAATTATAGCGTTTCCTAAAAATGCTCGCTCTACCGCGGCTCAAAACAACCGTATTTCTAATTACGTACTCGCAAATAGCGCACTTCGAACCGACTAGTCCCCCCATTACTTCAGTAAAATATGCAGTATTTTTCCAAGGTTTACGTACGATCAGATTTCTCATGATAAATTTCTGTTATAATAAAAAATTCTAATTTATTTGAAAATTATTAACGAAAACATTGATCCCTAATTTTGGGATGTAGAACCACCCACCTAATACTGAGAAGCCACCCATCGTAAATTACAAATGCCCAGAATTTCAAATACCAAAGAACTAACATTTTCAAAATCCCAAATTTGCAAAATTTAAAAAAAACTCAATTTAAAATTCCCAAAATTTCAAACATCCTAAAATCTTAAATTCCCAAAACTATTACTAAGATTCAAAGAGATCAGTATCCCATATACTCAAATTTCAAAAATCCCAATTTCCTAATATTTCAAAAATGTTAATTTATAATTTCCAAATAAATTCTTAAAATTTCCAGAATTCTAAAAATCCTAAAATTTCATATTTTTAAAATGCCAAGATCTTAAATTATTGAACTTTTAAAAATCTCAAAATGTGAAAATTCCCAAATTTTCGAAAAACAAAGAATTCCAAAATTCTAATTTCAAAGGTTTCGATGTCTCAAATAACCTAATCCCAAAATCTCAATTTCCTGATATTGAAAAAACTTAAATTTATAATTTCCAAATTTTCAAGTTTTTAAAATTCCAAAACCACTCAAATCCAAGTCTTCCATAATTTCGAATTTCAAAGGTTTCTAATTGTAAAATTTTCAACGTAGCGACTTTCCTTTTCGAACATCCGAAAATTAAAATTCCTAAAATTCAAAATTTCCAAATTTTAAATCTGTTATTATTTCCCAAAATCTCAAATTCCCAAAATGTAAAGATTCTTATATCTTAAATTTTCAAAATTTTTAAATGCTAAATTCAAAAATCTAAATTAATCAAAAATTGAATAACCCTATAATCATCCTCAAACTAGCAAACTCCACAAATCTCAAACATTACATAATCTAAAAGTTTCAAAAACCACAAAATCTCAAATTATCAAAATTTTAAGAATTCCAAAATCTAAGATCAAATTTCAAAGATTTTAGTAAGTTTGAAAAATCTTAAATCTCAATTTCCTGAAATTTCAAAAAGTTTTATATTCTTAAAATTTGAAAGTTCCCAGAAACCAAACTTTCCAAAGTTTGAAAAAATCTTATACCTATTTCAAAACTTTTAAAAATGCTACGATCGGAAATTCTCGAGCTTTTAGAAATACCAAAATCTCAAATTCTTAGAATTTCTAATGATAACATTCTCAACATCGTGAACTCCCATTTTAAAAATGTCAAGCTTTCAAGAACTCTCAACTCCACTAAATTTGGAATACCTAAAATCTAAGGATTTCTAATCTTTTGGAAATTTCAATGTTTCAACTTTTCGTATTTCTAAAATTTAAAAAAAAAAAAAAAAAAAAATTTCAAAATTTTAATATCCCTAAAATATAAAATTCTCCAAATTTTAGAAATCTCAAAATGTTAAATTTCAAAAACTAAATCACAAAATCTAAATTATTCAAATCTTCAAAGCCCCTAAATCCTAAAATTCTCAAAACTTCATGTACTACAATCCTACATTCTCAAACTAACAAAATCTCAAAAGTTACACCTAAAACATCCAGTTTCTAATTCCCAAAATTTTGAAAATCTCAGAATCTAATCTAATCTAATATTTAAATATTTTAAATGCCCAAAATGTCAAAAAACCTTAAGGCCAAGGTACCTAAACTATCAAAAATCTCAAATAATCAAATTTTCAGAAATTCCCAAATTTAACTTTTTTTCAAACTTGGTGAATGAATGTACTTGAAAGGTTCCACCCTGTATATACTTACGACTATACATACATTTTTGAGAGTTGGCAACCATGCAATTTCTAGGTGGGAAAAAGCTGCCTGCGCCATCTAAAAAGCACGAATGGGGGTTACGTACTTGGTCTTGTCCCTGAAGTTACATTCATATAAGTTTTGACCATTTTATTTTAATATGTGGAAATTACCGATTCGTTTGATGTATGTCACGGGGTGGAAAAAACTGTAGTCAAAATTGAGCTACGACACCTAATTCCGTGATTGTCTTCGACTTTCAACTATAGGATCGAAACTAGGGGCGGGTTACCTATCTTACACAAGCATCTATGTGCGATAAATGAGTGGCGATTCAATAATTTCCACATATCTTGTTTTTAGTTAATTTTGCCTACAAGGCCATGTAATTTTCCATCTTGCTTTTAACAAAAGGACTTTATTGCACCAAAGATGAGTCGCATCCTGTGTATTTCACCCTTTCTTAGAATCTTGGTACCTGCTTACCTGACCCATAATTCCCAAAACTTGTTTTTAACCTATATGTTACCTCTAGAAGTTTACCTGCTAGTTTTTGTGATGTTATAATTTTATGATACGCATTCACATCATTACAAACAATAATTTTACAACACAATTTGGTATTAATTTGACGGATGGTTTTTTTTATTGGTAAGTTCTTTTTTCCCCAGCCCATTTCTATTTTTATTCGGCGAACTACCATTTTCAAAGTTTATTTTTGCAATGTAATTTATTTCGACTTAAATTTCGGAGCTTTCACAATCTTAATACGAGTAATTACGATCATTATTAAGATTAGATGTTTGATCACGTGCCATTTTTCAAATTTAAGCGGGATCTTGTTTAGTTTTAGAGGGAATAGCTTAGACCTAAGACCATATAGTACATATAGTACTATATGGTCTAAGGGGAATAGTCATTCGGGTTGCCATTTTTAAACGTTGCCGGGTTGACTGTATTTCCGTGTTCTTGTAGTGTGAAGTAAGTGTAGAACCTGGGGGTTAAGTCATATATGTTAAGTACACTACATACTCCATTACAAAATTGAGAAACAAATCCCATACGAGTCCTGCTTTAAATTCAAATTTTTAGCTCCGCGTGCCGCAGACTAGGCGAATTTGGAACGGCAATTTACCATATGTACTTGTTTTCTTTGTATCATGGCTGAATGCAACCTATAACAATATCTAACAAACCTAACTTCAGAGTGATGGATAAGCAAACGTCAAATTTAAAAACGTCAACAACGAAATTAGGTTATGGTTACCTAATGCCCCAGTTTAGTACTATTAATATTAGAAAGCACACAAAATAGCCAGCATGGAATTAGCTCGACAAACGGTAAAGAAACCTTCTTGCAATTTTGCAGCTAAGTTTAAAGTTACCATGACACTTTCAATTGAGCGTTCTACTTTTATTAGGCCCTATAGTTAAGATTACCTTAATCGTTCTGTGGTCCGCTCACTCTACACCCTTATCTTATTTTTGTAGAGTATACCGACTATTATACCGATAGGTAATAATTTTACGCCAGGCAAAGGGATAAAGATACGATGCGCCGTACCGCAGGGATCGTCAAGGTAAAACTTGTACGTTTAGGCTTTTGTTGGGCTATGGACGTTGGTGTCTTTAATTCGCGAGAATTGTAAATAACCACACGACATTTTTTAATATGCGCTTACCGGCTTTCTCATCGTCATCTTTATTAACAACTTGTACCATCGTACTTTTACCTTGCGCCTATTGTTCCGGCAACTCACTTCGATTATTTACAGATTTACGGTCACTTTGTACTGCGGCTCGGACGTGCGGGTACAAACGGACGCCGCCTTACACGTCGTCTTCAATTTGTCGAATAATAACACGACGTTTAATTGGAAGGAGAGAGACAGCTGGGGGAAGGAGTGCACCGTGCCCGGTATTCCCTTCGATTACGGCGAGAACTTTGAGATTTTAATTTTGTGCGATCAGTTTCACTATAAGGTAGGTTCAGGTGGTCGTACTGGGTGTTTTAGCTTATGATATACAGGGTGTTCCATTCCATACATTGTCAAAATCTTCTGAGGTCACCTTAAGATATACATAGATGGCATTAGCCGTGGGACACCCTTTATATACAAATCTAACATTATTGGATGTTTCAGATTTTTATCAACGGCCGTCCCTACAGCGATTTTCCGCAGACCGTTAATTACTCTCTGGTTACATTTTTAGCGATAGAAGGAGGTGTTGGTGTGGAACAAATTTTGTTCGAAAATTTCCAAGTGTTCATACCGTCATATTCACTACCCGGAAATGTGACTTGTGCGTCGAATGATCCCACCATTCCGTTAAATTTTAGCAGGTGTGACTGGGAAAATGTAAGTTTTGGTTGACCTCTATGTCAAAACGCTACTTTTTCACTATAAGGAAGGTTAGAAAAATTCAAAATTAGAAAATTCATGAAATCAAAAATTGAAGAATTAAAGTTATTAAATTCAGAAAATTAATACCATTCCAAGAGTTGCATAAAAAAAGTTTTAAAGAGGAATTGAAAATTAATAAAGATTAAATTCAGTGAGACCTCTGGCGGCAGCACTTGTAATTACTATTGGTGGTATAAGACCGCCATTTTGTTTGTTTACAATGGCCAAACGTAATCAATATTATAGTGTTTAGGGCTGTAAAGTAAATACAATTGCAATAATTACTCTTTAAAGAGAGAGGATAGTTTAAAACGTCTCATTTTATCACCTTACTTTCAAGAACTTTAATTGTGAACAGTGCAATTACACAACACAAAATCACCTCGTTCTTTGTCACACTCCACCTTAAATAACCTTCTATCTCTACTATTAGTGTAATGAAGCGTTCACTTAAAGCGTCACCTAATAACACACAACCTTCTCAAACATTTGATTTGTGAACAGTGTAATTGCTCCTGCTTAGTATAACTTAAAGCGGCACATTACGTTCACTCTATGATGTTAAGAAAAATTTAAATCGTCATTTATTAACGCACGACACATTGAAAAGTAGGATTGTTTAATTTGTGGTCAGTGTAATTATGCTACAAATAGTGAGGATGTTTTAAAGCATAATCGACGTAAGGAAATGTCAGTGAGCCAAACACCACAGTCCCCAGTATACAAACATTATTGCTGACTACAATAATAATAATATTGCCTTTATTATTAAAAAAAAAAAGAGTAAATCAAATTATCATCATAAAATCATTCGTGTACGGGGGGGGATTTCAACCCCCCGGTTCTATATTTTCAACCAACATTCAAAGTGCCCCCTACTATACCCTCCCCCCCTTCCCCCCCACACATTTCAGGAAGGGGCCTTTGAACGTATGCAATATTTGTACAGAAAGCAAAATTAAATTGTTCGTTTAAATGTAATGAGAGTCCTTAGGGATGAAAGTTTTAATGCAGGAGGCAGTTCCGGGGAGTCTGGGGGTATTTTATACCGCTCGTCCAAACAGCATACTCCCCAGTACAGAATCATTTGAGCATTTTCTTTCTCTACAATCATCATCATGAAATCATTCATATATTAGGATGAGTTTTAATGGGGGTGGGGGGGGTCTAATACTCCCCCAGTCAAATACCATACTCCTCAGTGCAGAAACGTTTCATGAGTCTCTTTATCTACAATCATTATTATACTGTAGCCAATTTCGGGGTGGTGGTGGGGGGAGGGATAATACCCCCAGCCAAACACCATACAACATACTCCCCAGTACAGAAACATTTGATGACTGTCTTTCTCAACAATCATAATCATGAAATCATTCGTATATAGGGGGGGGGGATATTGAGACCCACCAGTAAAATACCATACTCCTCAGTACAGAAACGTTTCATGAGTCTCTTATCTACAATCATTATTATACAGGAGCAAATTTCGGGTTGGAGGGGAGGGGGCTAATACCCCAGCCGAACACCATACTCCCCAGTACAGAAACGTTTGATGACTCTCTTTCTCTAGAATCATCATCATGAAATCATTTATATTCCATACCGGTCGACGGGGAGGGGGTATAGAAGACCCCCAAGCCAAACACCATATTCTCTAGTAAGTACAGACACATTCGTTGACTCTTTTTCTCTGCAATCATCATCATGAAAGCATTCATATACTGGGGCTATTCATACCACCACCCCCCCATCCGGGGTTATAAAATACCTCCTGATCAAACACCATGCTTCCCAGTACAGAAATGTTTGATGACTATTTCCCTACAATCATCATCATGAAATCATTCGTATACCCGGTTCTATATTTTCTACCAACATGCGAAGTGCCATATCTTACTACTCGCACTATACATTTCAGGAAAGGGTCTGTGAACGTATGGAATATTTGCGCAGAAAAGAAATTAAATCGTTTTTTAAGTGGTCTTTAGGATGAAGTTTTAAGGCAGGGCGGCAACTACGGGAGGGGGGGGGGATAGAATACCCCCCCCCCCCCGCCAAACACAACACTCCCCTGTACAGACGCATTCGATTACTCTTTCTGCAATCATCCTCATGAAATCAATCATATGGGGGGGGGGGGGGTCCAAACCCCCCGGTTTTATATTTTCAACCAACATGAGAAGTGCCCTTTAGTACTCGCGCTATACATGTCAGGAAAGGGCCTTCGAATGTATGGAATATTTGTCCAAAAATTAAATTGTTTTTCTTAAGAGGTCATGGTGTGAAGGTTTAAGGGGGAGGGGGGGTTATAGAAAACCCCCAGTCAAACCCCTACTCCCCAGTACAGTAACGTTTGATGACTCTCTCTACAATCATCATTCGTGTATAGAGAGGGGGGGGGGGTATGGTGACCCCTCAGTCAAATACCATACTCCTCAATACAGAAACGTTTCATGAGTCTCTTTATCTACAATCATTATTATACAGGAGCCAATTTCAGATGGGGGGGGGCTAATAGCCCCAGCCAAAGCCCCATACTCCCCAGTACAGTAACGTTTGATGACTCTCTTTCTCTACAATCATTCGTGTATAGGGCCCGTTAGGGGAGGGGGGGGGGCGGGAAGTATTGAGACCCCTCGGTCAAATACCATACTCCTCAATACAGAAACGTTTCATGAGTCTCTTTATCTACAATCATTATTATACAGGAGTCAATTTCGGGTTGGGAGCGGTTCGATATTGTCAACCAACATGAGAAGTGCCCTTTACTACTCGCCTTATACATTTCTGGAAAGGGCCTTCGAATGTATGGAGGAATATTTGTTCAGAAATTATTATTTTTCTTAAAGAGGCCCTGTTGTGAAGTTTTAATTGGGGGGGGGGGGTTATAGAAAACCCCCCAGTCAAACCCCATACTCCCTAGTACAGAAACGTTTGGCGACTCTCTTTCTCTACAATCATCATCATGAAATCATTCGTATATAGGGGGGGGGGGGGTTATTGCGACTCCTTTACCCTTTACTACTCAGAAGAGTCCTTTGAACGTATGAAAATTTTTATCCAGAATGGAAAATTAAATTGTTTTTTAAGTGCAATGAGAGTCCTTATCGCTCTTCTAGAATGAAAACAGTCACTTCAATGATCGCAGGTGGCCGCCCACTTTAAAACTGGTCGCCTATGATGTGTGCACAAATTATGCTGTTATATTTTCATCTCTATCTAGCCCATGCGAAGAAAGAGACATAAGTTTTGCAGTGGGCGGCTACCTTCGTCTGTTTTTATACTAATCGACGAAAACGACTACAGAAAAATTAAAAAAAACTTGCAAAATTTGGAGAGTTTTCCAAATTAATAGAGTTAAAAAAAAACGAGAAATCATTAACTAGTGAAAATCGTGGCGCATGGTAAACTCATGAAATTTCGGAAAATTTGAAATAGTAAAATATTGAAAAAAGAAACAATTACAAGGAGGCATTTAAAAAATCAAAAAAATTAAAAGATCAAGTTTGTAGAGAACTATTGATTGAGACCTTTCATTAGAATACCATGAAGGGCAGAACATGAAAATGAAAAATTCGAAATTCAGAATATTGGAAAGAGAAATTAAAAGAAATTTGATTCTCATAATGGATTAGAAAAATTATGACGAAATTTCAGAAAAATCAATTCTCATAAGATTCGTGGAAGCAAATGTACACCAAAATTCAAAGCCATTTTTTAAACTAGCGGTCCTATATGAATTTATTTTTAGGCACAACGGTCCAAGAAGAAGCTCTATGGTATATACATATTCATAGCGTTTGCCGCCTTACTGATAGTTTTGTGTGGTATATTTTTCCCTCGCATGTTGGGGAAACACGAGTACGATTATGATTAAGATCTAATTTTACTTTTTTAACTGTTGGCTTTTATTATTGTAATTATGATGTAATATTTTTACCGATGTACTTACATTTTATTGTATAGAATGATGTTGTTAATAACCACTTTTTTTATTATAACAGTTGAATGAATCTAAATTTTATTTTAATCGACTGTAGTTTATACGGGAACAGCAATCTATGAGACAACAATCTAGTCAAGGATCGATTTTCACAAAAATGTTGTCTGCCTTTTTCAGAATAAGTATACGGGGTCGGTTTATCTGTGATCTTAATCTCATTTTTTTACAAATGGAAGAAAGTCTTGTAAATTTTAATCCAAAAAGTTAGTGTATTAAGTTCTCCTTTCCAAAATATAACACCAGGCATGAGGGATTATATTCAAAATAGATTCAAGTGGTCAGACGTATGTGGGCGTTGGTCGAAGTCAGTGGTAATTTTTACGTCTCGATTACCTAGTTACTGTGAGCATCTCAACTACTGTTTGGGTGCTGTATTTTTCTTCTTTTATCTTTACGTTTATTGCGTCCATCTAGTAATAATTATATGATCGTGCTAGAGTATTTGCCAAATTAATGACATTCCAGTACATCATGGGCATTATCAAATTGCTCTTTTAGAAGTATGCTGACTGTACTTTTAATTAAGTGCATAGGGATACCGCAAGATGCCATTGTGGTATTGGTATTTAAAATTCTGATGTCAGTGGCAAGGCCCCCCCCCCCCTCCCCACACCGTTCAGCTATAGAGACTCTTTCCAAAAATTATGGTTTTCTTCTGGAGGTGTTGGGTATTCCATACCCTCTAGACCACATCCGTTCCACATTCTTCTCTAAGAGGAGAAAATTGTCTGCCTGGGGGGTATTGACAATACTTTTAAATAGTAGTTAGGGCACATGGCCGTAGGCGCAATTTAAATTCGAATTTTTTAGTTGGAACGGTTTTAATGGTGGTTTCCTCAAATTAAGTTTCTTTATGGTTTCGCCATTTTTCTCTTGAGTACTTGTAAGATGTATACCTACTGTGATCTCATTTTAGGGCAGGTTTCTCCCTCTATTGTGTTTTAGGGTACGGCACTGGCCGATTAATTGCGTGCGAAAAGTTGGTACCGTCAGTCGAACCAAGGTGGCCGTTGAAACCAATTAGCAACTATTTTGAACGCGTATTTTTAATATAAAATCACGTGTGGGGATTAAGTCGGGAGAGAATTTCGGAAGTCATTCCGGGTGTGCGGTCCGCATAAAAAAATGAGCGTTTAGCGTGGAACCACGACGGAACTCGCCACGTTAGAACGCGTTAGAGCCCCTTTACACTGGGCGACTTAGCAGCGCTGCTTAGTCGCGCTGCTGAGCAGCGGAACGGAACGCAGTGCAGCGCGACGGAATCACCTTAACCCGCGACACAGTTGCACGTTCAAATCCAGTCGCGAGACGAAGCCGCTGAATGTGCGACTGTGTTGCGTGTTAAGGCGACTCAGTCGCGCTGCTAAGTGCCCCGGTGTGAAGGGACACTTAGTGCTGTGTAAGTGGCGACAGCATAGGCGTAATGACAAAAGAACACTAACAGACGCAAGCAAAATTGTCTTCGGTAACCCTTACAAGTTTGAGGAGGGAGGCTCAGGTTGATCATTACCAAGGATCAGTGTAAGTGTAAGTAAGTGTAATGTTTATTACATCACAGTGCTTTCTATTAGCAACACGGATCGAACAAAATGGGGCTGTGTTGCCAAACTACGCTTTTTCATTCCTTTCTACTTGGGCAATAGCTTGTCGAACGGAATCGCGGCAAATACGGCGTTAGCAATGCGATGAAACGCCGACGCGTACAGGTTCTCGTACCCTCCGACGTTGATGCTCGCCAACTTTCTAGAATCACCGGTCACCAACTCTCCCAATTTATCCCCGATTTGTTGGTTCTCCGTTTTGAACGTCATTTCAAACGAATGCAATCTCACCATGCTCAGGTCGGTTCGAGTAATTTCGGCGTACTCGACGTCGCCTCTCTTGATTAAATCGCCGTCCAACTTGACGAAGAATTTGTGGTCATCTACGGATCCCAAAGTATAGCTTCCGACGCCCGGCAGGATACTTACCGTATTTCCATTCCGTTTTGCCCTTGCTGCTAAGGTCTTCTCCTTTCGCTTGTTTATCCAGGTAGTACTCGTAGTCGCCTTGCGCCAGAAGTTTCGGAGCGGAACACATCAGGTGAATACTGAAGTACTCGTCGCCAAAATTCGTGCTGAAATTCACATTTAAAGCAATCGACTGAAAGTCAACTGCGATAATTACTAAACGTCTTCAATCTCAATGTCGGAATAACCGGCCAACGTAAGGTTTGCGTAGTTTTGTGCGTATGGCAGGGCGTCAGTCGCATGAATCGTCCATCTCTCGACTTCGATGGGGTCGATCGAGGGTATTTTCAAACTGGGAACGCCGCTGGCCAAAATCTTCAGAGCGCCTTTTATGGACGATTTTAGGCAGTCGTTCAGTTCCGGATCGGAACGTTTGCATATTTGTAGTTGTCCTGCAAAGTGATTTAATTTTAGTTATAACGGAGGAGGGTAACAAGAATATGCTGCCGAAGTACCGGGTGACCCAATAAGACTGTCCCTCGGCCATATCTCGAGAACCGTACGTTCGTGATATGACTTAGGGGTAAACAAATTATTGGGTAAATCGGTCATGAAGAATCGCTGGAAAATAGTTCGAAAAATGACCAACAGAGGGCGTAACTGCCATCTTAAATTTTAAAATTGCTTTTTCTTTCAATTTTGCATAATAAACTACAAAATTTTTTTCACATTTTAAAGAGAACCAGTTTATCTATCAATTTCGTAAAAACAAAAACTCAGTTATTTCAAAAACAAAGATGGCGTGGGACGTTCAATTGTTTTTGCAATAACCTGTTTTAACTTCTTAACCGTTTGATCGATTTTAACAAATTTGGTATGGTTGAAATGAGCATTCCTTGGGCAATGAGAATCAACCAAAATATAGTTAATTTAGTTGAATCCTTCTCCGCCAGGGGGCTAGTTTTGACACTTATGACCCAAAATCCTAAAAAAATCAAATGTAATGATATGACTTTTTCTTTATGTAAAAAGTAGCCAAATAACATCCAAAGAGGCCAGTGAAAACCGTTTTTAAAAATCTCGTTCTTAACCTCAAATATTGCGAAAATGAGATTAATTAATTAATTAATTAAAATGCTTAAATTGTATCTTTTAATTTACTTTTTACGTATTTCCGGTAATTGTCGATGGCGCGAAAGAAAAGAAAATACACCTTTAAGTAGGCCTTGGAAAATTAAACAAATGAAACACGATGCTTTATAAAATAATAACAGCCGTAATTTGTAAATTATTCTGCTGTGTTTACATTCAGAAAGTGCAGTTTTTTGAATTTGTAATCTTTCCTGAAATGCCGATTCGTGGTCGAATCGGATAACGCAAATGTGATTTTTTTAGGATTTTGGGTCATAAGTGTCAAAACTAGCCCCCTGGCGGAGAAGGATTCAACTAAATTAACTATATTTGATTCTTGTTGCCCAAGGAATGCTCTTTTCAACCATACCAAATTTGTTAAAATCGGTCAAACGGTTAACAAGTTAAAGCAGGTTATTGCAAAAACAATTGAACGCCCCACGCCATCTTTGTTTTTGAAATAACTGAGTTTTTGTTTTTACGAAAATGATGTGAGTATTCACAACGTCAGATTTAAAAAGTGACTCCAGTTAGCTCCCAGAAGATAACGAAAAACGACCTTTACCTTTGGATCAGGATTATGGCAGTTCACAGTCATGCCATTCGAACTGTGCAATGCACCATACACGGGGCTCAATCTCACGGCATCGAATGGATTCGGGATTTAGCCACCACAATAGTGAGGCCATTGCCCTTCCGTGGCCTTGAAAATGTTATTTGATACCACAAAAAATGGGTTCATTGCCATTGGGTGACCTCGAAATGTTAATTTGACAACACAAAAATTTGGCCTCTTTTGATAACCTTGAAAATAGATATTGATAGCATAACAAAAATGGCGTAATTGAAATTTGATAACATTGAAAATGCATCACAAAAATGTGACCATTAACCTTGGAAATAAAATCGGATGACCTTGAGAATGTACTTTGCACCTAGATTGACCTTGAAAATTTGAATTAGATTAGGGTCTTGGATGACCTTGAGTGTAGAAAGTAAATAAAAGTGATTTCATTGACCTTGTATGACCTCGAGAAAATAATTTGGGACCTCAAACCTTGTGTGCTCTTAGAATGTGATTTGACACCATAAGAAATGAACTCATTGACCTTGAATGACCTTGAGAATGTAATTAGACACCACATATCAAATGAGACCATTGGTCTTGGATCACCTCCAACATGTAACATGACGCCGCCAAAAAAATGGGTTTATTGACTTTGGATGACCTTTATAATTAATTATACACCACAAAAGTTGAAGAAAGTGCCCTTTTATGACCTTGAAAATGTAGTCTGTCATCCCCCATTAAATTAAATTCATTGACATTGATTTGAGGTCGCAATACATGGGGGGCGTTAACCTTCTATGTCCTTGAAAATATAATTTGATACCACAAAGAATGGGTTCATTGACCTTGGATCAGCTCAGTAATGTAATTAAACACCACTTGAAAATGAGGCCATTGCCCTGCTATGACCTGGAAATATGTAATTTGACACCACAAAAATGGGTTCATTGCCCTTAGGGTGACCTTGAGAATGTAATTAGACACCACATAAAAATTAGATAATTGACCGCGGATGACCTTGAAAATATATGTTGACACCGCAAACAATGAGTCTGTTGACCTTGGATGACCTATTTAATTAAATGTTATTAGACACTACAAGAGATGAGATCTATGACCTTGAACAAGTAATCCGACATTTAAAAAAATGGGCTCATTGTCCTTGGATGATTTCGACACCACATAAAAATGCCGGCATCGACCTTGGATGTCCTTGAAATTGTAATTTGACGACACAAAAATGGATGACATTGAAAATGTATTTTGACGCCACAATTCAGGTCATCGGCCATAGATGGCATTGAAAACGTAATTTGTCACAAGAATTGAGGTCATTATCCGTGGATGACATCTAACATGTAATTTGACACCTCACAACTTTGCCATTGACCTTGTATGTCCTTGAAAATGTCATTTAACACCACATCATTACTTCAAGGGAGGCCATCGATTTTTCTTCTTTTGCGTCCCTTAGCCAATATCATGACCGCCCGGACCCACTTCTGGCGTTTCGAACTACTTCTAGGGGAATGTCCCTAGAATCCTGGAAGGTGTGCCAGACGGCCATCAAATTTCGCTGTCTAAAAGCCCCCCCCCCCCACGAATTATTTCTTGAGATTTTGTTTTTGAAAGTAAAACGTGCATAACTTTTACATACGCAACCAATTGGTCTCAGATTTTGCATACGCATGCCTTTAATGGTGCCAAGTTAAACTATAAAAAAATGTTGGGGGCGGGGGGGGAAACCCCTTCATGGTATTCTAATGAAAGGTCTCATCGAAATAAATTGGTTTGTACAAAGTATAACTTTCCCGTTCGACTCTTTTTCGAGATCAGTGAGCGACGGGTCCTGAGGGGTGGGGGGGGGGGGATTAAAATTAATGTTATCTCTCATTGTATTCTAATTAAAGGTCTCAACGAAAGGAACCGTTTACTATCAAAGTACGGGGTGGAGGGGGAGGGGTGGGGGGAGTGGGACTAGTCTAATGAACGGTCTCAACGAAAGGAATTAATTTCTACTAATCATAGCCCTCCTCCTCGACCTCTTATCGTGATCGGGTATATTCCCTTAAACCTCAAGAACGGATTGTCGGAAGAGGGTACTCACAAAGGGCGATTGAGACGTCTGCAAGAAATATATCCATTGGTGATGTCAAAACAAAAGCTATTTCGGTAAAAAATAATGCGCTTTATCTGCACAAGAGTTGTGCACAATTTATACTTGTTTGTATATTATATATATTTAAATAAATGAAGTTTGTAACGAAATGATACGAATTCAATTAGTTATTTAAATTGGACTTGTTCCATTTATATTCGTGGGAACGAAAAACACAAATTTTAAGTTTGATTTCCAGGCCATACTGTTTACGTGTGTTACTAAATTAATTCCCCTTGAGTAGTTTTTATTGCGCATTATTAAATTTTCAAAACTGCTCTCCTGGTACCTTTGCCCCTAAGACATACGTTTCTCAATCCGTGTTCTGCTTCTTTCGCTTGTTAGAATAGATGAAATATCTCTACACTAATGTTGGTACCTAGTGAATTAGTTATGGCCGATGGTGTTTCTTGCAGTTACAATTATCAGGAGAACATGAACCGCTAGCATCTAGCTTTAGACATAATATCCAAGCCTTTACCGAGAATTTTTTTGGCAAAAGATTCTTTTCGGATACGTTTTGAGCTATCTTGTGCACACCCCTGCCATTTATACCCTCCCGATATAACAGTTAATGTCAAAAATGCACTTACCCAAAATATCCGCCTGACCGTGTACTGATGCAACAAGTACAAAGAGTAGAACGAAGCGGTACATCTCTGAAGGTAAAGATTGTCTATTAATTAGCTCGCGTAAATGATCACCAGCTGCCTACGCACCAATCTGGAAAAGTGGGAGACCAGTGAAAAAAATAGCAATTAACTATGCATTTTCACATTGATTTGCGTTGTAAATTACGTTATTACCATGGGTTATTTTATTATCAATTACTGGATCACTAACACTTTTACTACTGCCGATGGACACACAATTTATAAACATAACAAACAGAACTAATTCTACTTCACATATTTGTCTGTAAGACGAATAAATTTGCAGCAGTAATTTTATAAACGGCACCAAAATAAAGGGAGGAGGACTCTGGGAAAAAATACGAAACGTTCTGTACAAATTAATCGTGATAAGACTTAGATTTTGCTTGAGCTTTCCGCAATACGTTGCTTGTTATCACCGGACATACTACCTTTCACGTTCGATCTGAAGCGGTACATGTGAAAACTTCCCTATGTGATGTAAAACAAATGCGTAAGGTTTAAAAGCGAGAATTTATAAAGGATAATTTAAGATACAGGAACAATTACGGTAAATACGAACAATAGCGGATGTTTAAACGCACAAAATTAAAAGTGTGTGATCCTAATATTTAAATGTTTATTACTTCACAGTGCTTTCTATTAGCAACACGCATTGAACTAAATGCAAATGCGTTGCTAAACTACGCTTTAACATTTCTTTCTACTTAGGCCATAGCTTGTTGCACGGGTACGCAGCAAATACGGCCTTGGCAATGCGATGAAAAGCCGACGCGTACATGTTCTCGTACTCTCCGATGTTGACGCTCGCCAACTTTCGAGAACCACCATTCACCAACTCTCCCAATTTATCCCCGATTTGTTGGTCCTCCGTCATAAACGTCATTTCAAACGAATGCAATCTCACCATGCTGAAGTCGGTCTGAGTAATTTCGGCGTACTCGACGTCGTCTCTTTCGATGAAATCACCGTCCAACTTTACGAAGAATTTGTGCTGATCTACGGATGCCCAAGCCTGTTTAGCTTACCGCCGCCCTCGAGGATACTTACCGTATTTGTACTCCATTGTGCCCTGACTGCTAAGGTCTTCTTTCGTTTGCTTAACCAGGTAGTACGTATAGTCACCTTGCACCAGCAGTTTCGGAGCGGAACACATCAGGTGAATACTGAAGTACTCGTCGCCAATATTCGTGCTGAAATTCACATTTAAATCTATGGACTGAAAATCAACTATGACACTTACTAAACGTCTTCAATCTCAATGTTCGAGTAACCGGTCAAATTGAGGTTTTCGTAGTTTTGCTCGTACGGCAAGGCGTCGCTCGCATGAATCGTCCATTTGTCGATTTGGATGGGTTCGATCGAGGGTATCTTCAAATTGGGAACGCCGCTGGCCAAAATCTTCAGCGCGCCTTTGATGGACGATTTTAGGCAGTCGTTCAATTTCGGATCGGAACGTTTGCATATGTGTATTTGTCCTGCAAAGTGATTTCATTTTAGTTACAACGGACTAGAAAGACAAACATTGCTGCCCGAAGCACCAAAGTGTTACGCCACTGGAATTCTGGAAGGCGCAGTCAAAGAGAGCGGATTGACTATTTATAACATAACGCGTCGATGTTGGAACTTATACAGCATTCTTTCTAGAATGTTCTCGATTGCTTAAGGACGCTTCAGAATGTTCTTGAACAAACTCGTCATATTTCCATGAAAGATTACGTCACATCCGCCTTCATTCTTTATCGCTCCTTGATGGCGCCTCGATGTCTATCGGGATTTCTGGACTATTCGCTAAAATATATATCACCGATCGTAAGGACAATCCGTGGCCGAGTCAAAATTTTGCTTTTGTTTATTAATTGAATTATTGATTCTTATTGTACCGCACTATTCACTACCCTTCTTGTTTGTTTGTGTTGTTATCTGTTACAGATTAGGCAGAGCGTGCTCTTCTAAGCTCACACGGCCGTTGCGACTTGAATTTTGCATAATAATTTTTTCGGGGGTCTGGGGGATATAGAACTCCCCCTTCCCCCTTTCATTCCCCCAGACCACCCCGCATCTATGTTTTCTTCAAAACGGAGGGTGAATGACATCCCTCAGTTGATATTCTGTCTAGTGAGTGTTTTGAGCATTTTTGGGGACAGGATAAAACCGGGGGGTCTGGGGGGTATTGAATACCCCCCAGCAACTCAAGATGGAATGGACCTCCCGCGAAAATTACCATAACTGTGAGTGAGAGTTCTAGGATAATCTTTGGGGTAAAACCATCTATATTTCAGTTTGCTGAATACTCCCCAGACCCCTCGGAGCGCTGAGTTTTCTCCAAAACGATTAAAAATGCAATTTCTTTCATCATAATTTTTCAAGGAAGGCTATCGATTTTTCGGGGGGTGAGTGATATTCCTCCGTCGATATCATGACTAGTGAGTGTTGTAGGCATTTTTGGGTACAACGTAAAACTTGGGGGTTGCAACGCAGGATGCAATGGTCGATTGGAATACTCTGGAAATTAAAAAAACTCTGGAAATCCAAAAATGTGAAGAATTTTAAATAAAGTAGATAAACTTACACAGTTAAAAGGAGAAATTTTAAAAAACAATGGAAACATTAAAAAAAACTCGGGAAAGATGTGAAAGTTCAAAAATGTTTTTAAAACATTTCATGAGTACCTATTTTAAAAAATTAAAATAAATTTCTGAGAATTCGTGAAATTTTAAATATAAATATTTTAGGTTTTAGAATTTAAAGAATCGCGTAAACCTTCGGACATTTTAAAAAATTTGAAAAATTAAAAAAAATTAAGTAAATTCGGATGAGGAAGACAAGAAAATTGATGAAAATGCTTTTTCAATCTAAACATAGAAGTTTTTTTTTAAGAAAAGGTTACAATATTAAAATATTACAAATAAAATTGTTAGAAAAAAAAAAATTTAGCGTATACTTAAAATATAAAAAATTTCAGTAAATGCTGTCTGTTGCGGTAAAGTGCCTAAAATACAATAAAATAGAAGTTTTTAGTTATACGGTGGAACTAAAAATCTGACGTTTGGAAAATTTATTAAAAATTTGGAAAAAAAACTTTAAAAAAACCCACACCCGGATTTAAAGGAACACAAACAATCGGAAATTTGAGAAAAATGAAAGATCTTTAAAGTGAATTCTAATGCAAAAAAATATATAAAGAATTATAAGGGCATAGAATGTATAAATAAATTTTAAATTTGGAATTTTCGAGGTAAGTCGACGGAGTACCATAAAAAATCAAAAAAGACCATTTAAAAATTCCAAAAAATCGGAGAATACAAACGGAATAAGGTCCAAAAGGTTAGAAAAGCTTATGTAAAAATTGGGAAAACTGAAAATTTAAGAAAAAATTTGGGAAAGTAGAAAATACAAAAAAATTCTCCTAGATAAATAAATACTTAGATAAAAAACATGAACATTTGGAAAATCAAAAAATTGTAAAATTCGTAAAATTAAAAAAGAAAGAAAAAACTGCAATTTCACTATTATTACGTAAACAAAATTTTTGTTATCTAAATCCCTTAACATTTTCTACGAAAACAAAGCTTACCAAACAATAAGGAAAATCTACACAAAGAAAACATCTGCAAACCTTATCATCATAGAATGTCTTATGGATTTAAATAAAAACAATAATTTTGAATTTTGATCTAATAATGATCTTTAAAGCTGAGTTATTGCGTAGTCAATTTTTCTAAATAAACACGAAATAATTGGGCAAACTACGAGTACTAAAGTTGATTAAATTTGACTTGTGTAACTATCCCATTTGTGTTCGTGGGAACGAGACGGACATAAACAACTGCTTTCCGCACCATATCGTTTATGCTTACATTACTAAATTAATTCACCTGAGTCAGTTCTTGTTGAACATTTACATTTTGAGCCTTTGCGGAGAATTTACCTACCACAAAATGCTCTTCGTATATGTTTTCAGGTGCTAGAAGGTTCACTTACACCTCCTGCCATTTACACTCTCCTGCTTAACAGTTAATGTTAAAAATCCACTTACCCAAAATATCCGTCTGGCTGTGTGCTGATGCAAAAAGTACAAATAGCAGAACGAAGCGATACATTTCTGTAAGCGTCTAAAAGTAAAGACTGCTCGCTTTAATAACCACTATCAACAAAGAACAGTGGAAGAACAGCGAAAAATAACAATTAGCTATTCATTTTCACACAGATTTGCGTTGTAAATTAAGTTATTACCATAGGTTAGGTTTTTTATAACAATTTTACTGCAGCCGAGTCGGCTCGATATGGATGGGTGGATATGTTGGGACGTGAGACATAATCGGGAAGGGAATTAAATAAAAGACAGAACTTTTGTGCGTAAGAAATGACAAGATCAAATAAATATATTACTCACACAACAAGATCATGCCAGGGAAACCTTCTACGGGACAAAAACCCCGGCATAGGCCACTAAATCACCGACAGGAATAAAATGCAAGAGAAAATACACATAAATAAATCATCTCAAATTGTATGATAAAAATCAGATAAATCAAATGCAATTAAACAAGTTCATAAAAACGAAATACACAAGACATCATAAATGCAGTGGAAAACATGATAAATATATTCAGTACAAAAACCCATCAAAATACTTGTACAATAAATAAATGGCATGAACATAGGAAACATGTAAATGTTGTGGCTCTACTCCAGCCTTCAGTTAACATAATTTTATTTAACACGAAAAGTACATGTGGGAATGCCAATAGCAAGTATTCATCTGAAAATCGATTATCGCTCAAGCAGAACATATTTTAAATAGTGGAAATGTTAATGAGAGAGCCTCTACTCGCATTGCTAAGATGCTAAGAACTGCAATCCGCACGAGACGAGTAGGTAGGCAACAGATATAGCGAACAATCAAACTGTATTAAGGTACTTCCGTCGCGGAATAGTTACGAATCAATCGGACAGAGCAACATCGCACTGATAATCAACTCCTCGTGAATACAGAAATAAATTCACTTTTTAAGAGATCACAGGAAATTCCTTCCCCCCTCCCCCTCGGTGTTAAACAGCACTGACAACCGGTTTAGTAAGTGATCAACGACGGAGCGAGCGTAACCTCAGGTAATTGCTGTTTTGCGCATTTGTCCCAAAGAGGATTAGGCTTTGTGCAGTACCATTTTCACTAAAAGTCACTAAAGTAGATGATGAAAGATTGCAGGAAAATCACTCCCGCAGAATTGTACACTCATAAAATGGTTTCCAATTCTTTTTCATGATGTGTTTGATGATTCAAAAAATTCTGAAAAATAAGTTCAAAAATTCACGTTAAGTAATTATTTATATCCGATCACGATAAGGAGGCGAGGAGGAGGCTATGGGTTGAGACCTTTCATTAGAGTACCATGAAGGATAGAACCAGTTCCTTTTTTGATGAGGAGTTAGAAAGTAGGGCAGGTGGTTGGTAGAAAACAGTTCCTTTTGTTGAGACCTTTAGTTGGAATACCATGAAAGACAAAATTAATTTCCTCCCTCCTCCCAGGCTCCCACTGATCTCGGAAAGGAGTCGCGCAGGAAAGTTATAGTTTGTACAAGCCAATTCATTTCCGTAAGGCCTTTCATTAGAATCCCATGAAGGGTAGAACGTGGGTTGACCTCCCGCCCCCCCCCCTATTTTCAAAAATTTTATTTGGTACCACTAAAGGCATGCGTATGCAAATTCTGAGACCAGTTGGTTATGTCGTATGTAAAAGTTATGCACGTTTTTATTCTTAAAAAATACGCCAAAAATCAGAAACATTTCAAATAAAAACAAACTGTAAACCGGAAACTGTAAAATGTAGACCGTAAACGGTATACCGTAAACTCTAGACCGTAATCTGTAAACCGTCAACTGTCTCCGTCAACCATAATCTGCAAACCATAAACTGTAGACCGTAAATTATAAACTGTAATTTGTAGATTGTAAGCTGTAGACTGTAAGCTGTGGACTGTATACCGTAAGCCATAAACCGTAAATGTACACTGTAAACGGTGAACTGCGGCCTGTGAACCGTGAACCGTAAATGTAAACTGCGAACTGAGAACTGTAAACTGTGACCTGTGAACCGTGAGCCATAAACTGTATACTGGAAACAGGAGAGTGGGAGAGTTAAGTGTTTGACTTTTAGGGCTATGGTGAGCTTTACATGATTTTTGTAATGCTACAGAAATCTAGTGTAATAATCGGGGTAAAGGGGAGGGGGGGAACTAGTTTTTATCCTTCATGGTACTCTAATGAAAGGTCTCAACGAAAGAAATTAATTTCTACCAACCATAGCCCTCCTCATCGACCTCTTATCGTGATCGGGTATATTCCCTTATACCTCAAGAATGGATTGTCGGAAGAGGGTACTCACAAAGGGCGATTGAGACATCTGCAAGAAATATATCCGTTGGTTATGTCAAAATAAAAGCTATTTCGGTTTAAAAAAATGCGCAAGGGTTGTGCACAATTTATACCTTGTTTGTTTTGTTTCTGCAACTTTCACAGCACAACTTTTTTTTTAATTTTCCCCTTATTCTAATCATTTTTTATTTGTTGTTTCACTTTCAAGTCTACACATTCCACACCCTATTTTGCAGTTTTCCACCCGATAATCTCTCTAACAAGATCAAAAAATAAAAATAAAATATGGAACAATAAAAAATTAAAAAAATTATTTTACAAAATATGTTTGGTATGTTTTGGCAGTGCCATCTAACGTTTCTTTTTTGAGGATCAGTGGAAATGCAAAGTGAAAAAACGTAAAAATTAAAAATTGTTGATTTTTTTATTTACGATATTTTTTGTTCCGCTTTTTTTGAATTTTTACTAGTGCACGCCACAATTTGTAATTTTCGTCATAGCAATTAAAAACCTAATCGAAGAAATTTTTAAAAAATAAAAACGCAGTCAAAAAATGTAAAACAAACTTTTTTTAAAACCTGCGTTAGATTTTTCTTTTGGTTTTGATTCTATATCCGACTTACCTTCCATTATCTTGACAGTTCAATTTGCCTCCCAATTTTTTTCTGCAGATTTCGGAAGCCATTTTGTCAAAAATTAATAAAATAAAAAAATTCAAAATTTCAATTTTTTTACTTTATATGATTTGGTATTTTATTCGTTTGTTTTCTTTCACTTATTTTATTTAAAAAGGAATTAAAATATATAAAAATAAACATTTTTTTCATTTCTTGAAATTCGGACTTGATATTTTTTGGGTTTGTTTCTCTCACTTTTCGTTCATTTCTGCCCATCCACAACCCAAAATATTTGATTTTTGACATATGTATTTAGCATTGTCTCTAATGCTTCCTTCAGTTTTGCAGATTTCATCTCTCAATTTGTAACTTTCTGCTTATTTCTTCAAGAAAAAATGTAAACCCAAATTCAAAAAATGTTGAAACAATTGTTAATTTCTTGTAATTGGTGTTTGTTCCTCTCCCATTTCTGCATATTTCACAGCTCAGTTTGTAATTTTTAACGTATCTTTAAAAAGAAAATTAAAAAAAACAAATACAGCAAAAAAATTCAAAAATTGTTGATTTTTTGAAACTTGTGTTAAGTTTTGCTTTGGTTTGAATTCTATCTCACTATCTACACATGATACTCATAAATAATAAGAATTTAATTTGAAATTTCTGATTTTTTGAGATTTGTATGTAAATGTACAGTAAAACATGAATTACTTATTGACTTTTTTTAAAATCATATGCTAATTTTTTCAGCAAAAATGAAAATACAAAATCAAAAAATAACAATAAGACATCAAAAACTATTAATTTTTTAAAATGTATGGAATGTTTTGGTTAGTTCCTTCTCACCTTTTTTATTTTTGCAGATTTCACATACGATTTTGTAATTTTTAAATTTTTTTCAGAATCAGTGAAAATTCAAAGTAAAAATATAAAACTTGTGACCGGTATTTTCAGTAGTTTAGTCTCCCTTTTCTTTCATTCTTGTAGATTTGACACGCTAATTTGAAATTTCGGAATTTTTTCCCACAAAAAACCTTTTTTTGAATGTTTGAAATTCGTGTTTTTTGCGGTTTGTTTGTTTGGCTTCCCCTTCATTCCTGTAGGTTTCACAGCCCCTCAATTTTAATTTTAAAACGCAAACAATAGCACATTTTTTTTATTCTTAAAAAATGCGCTACAAATCAGAAACATTTCCAATAAAAACAAACTGTAAACCGTAAACTGTAAAATGTAGACGGTAAACTGTAGACCGTAAACTTTCGACCGTCAACTGCCAACCGTCAACTGCCTCCGTCAACCGTAAATCGTAAACCATAAACTGTAATCCATAAACCGTAAACTGTAGAGCGTAAATTGTAACCTGTAATCTATTGACTGTAACTTGTAGACTGTAAGCTGTAGACTGTAAACCGTAAGCCGTAAATGTAACCTGTAAACGGTGAACTGTGAGCTGCGAACTGGGAACCGTAAACTGTGAACCGTGAACCGTGAGCCATAAACTGTAAACTGGAAACAAGAGAATGGGAGAGTTAAATGTTTTACTTTTATGGCTTTCCATGATATTTGTAAAGCTACGAACAGAAATCTAGTGTAATAACCTTCATTCAATTTCTGTAAAGATCTTCAAGGAAGGGCCAAAGTAAGGGCTACGTATACAAAACTGGAAAGCGTTCGGAGGTTCCAAAGCGTTCTAGATGCTTTCTAGAGATTTGCGTCGCCTTTCCAGGCACTTCGCAAACATGTTTAAGGTCGCCTAACTAAAAATGCAGTAAAACGCAAGCAAAATTGTCTTCGGTAACCCTTACGAAATTGAGGAGAGGGGCTCAGGGTGATCATTACCAAGGATCAGTTACCATATTTTTAAGGAAAAAAGTAAGTGCAAGTGAAATGTTTATTACTTCACAGTGCTTTCTATTAGCAACACGGATCGAACTAAGTGGGATTGTGTTGCCAAACTACGCTTTAACATTCCTTTCTACTTAGGCAATAGCTTTTCGGACGGATTCGAAGCAAATACGGCGTTAGCAATGCGTTGAAAAGCCGCAGCGTACATTTCCTCATACTCTCCCATGTTGATGGTCGCCAACTTTCTAGTACCACCATTCACCAACTCTCCCAATTTATCACCGATTCTTTGGTGGTCCGTCTGAAACGTCATTTCGAACGAACGCAATCTCACCATGCTGAAGTCGGTCCGAATAATTTCGGAGTACTCGACGCCACCTTTCTTGATTATATCACCGTCGAACTTGACGAAGAATTTGTGCGCATCTACGCATCCCAAAGTTTGTATAGATTCCGACGGCCGCGAGGATACTTACCGTATTTGTACTCCACTGTGCCCTGACTGCTAAGGTCTTCTCCTTTCGTTGGCCTAACCAGGTAGTACGCGTAGTCACCTTGCACCAGAAGTTTCGGAGCGGAACACATCAGGTGAATACTGAAGTACTCGTCGCCAACATTCGTGCTGAAATTCGCGGTTAAAGCTATCGACTGAAAGTCAACTGCGATATTTACTAAACGTCTTCAATCTCAATGTCCGAGTAACCAGTCAAATTAAGGTTTTCGTAGTATTGCTCGTATGGCAGGACGTCAGACGCATGAATCGTCCATCTCTCGACTTCGATGGGATCGATCGAGGGTATTTTCAAACTGGGGACGCCGCTGGCCAAAATCTTCAGAGCGCCTTTTATGGACGATTTTAGGCAGTCGTTCAATTTGGGATCGGAACGCTTGCATATGTGTAGTTGTCCTGCAAAGTGATTTCATTTTAGTTATAACGGACGAGAAAATCGAACATTACTGTCAGAGACACATATGACCAAAGTTCTACGCCACTGGAATTCTGGAAGGTTGCAGATTGACTAACACATTTCGCGCTAAAATTAGTATTTAGAAAAATTTATGCTTAAAGGGACTGTGCCCCGCACAACGTATAAATGACAGTACTCAGGACTTACTAACTACGAGAACGTGAACTCGTTTTAAGGGTCAAAGTGGAGAGTGGTTTTACAGAACCAAGTTGGGGGCTCTATTTGTTCCACAATCGCGTTACTGTCAGCCTTAGTAAACAATTCAAACCCCGCCCCAAACCAGTACGCTTCAATGCATATTCATGAAGTGATAAAATTAAAATATGAGTCAATTACAAGGGGAGAAGTAATTAATTAATCCTTTCAGATAAGTTAATATAATTTACTAGTAGCTTGCGTAATTAGCATTATAATTCCATTTCTCATTTACAAATAATTGACAGCCGAACGCATAGTTTCGCGCGGCTTAATTAAGCACATTCACAAATCTGTAACTCCTAACTTTAATTTATTAAGCCCCCACACGGATTCATTTAGGATTATAGCTAGTTGTAAATATGATTTCTATTTCAATTAATTGATGTTAATTGGAAAGAATTTAACTTGTAGGGCAGTATTCCAATAGGTAATGGTTCGCACTGAATATAAGTAACAAAATCTTCTGAACCGCACATTTCTAAGCAAATGGTGCCAACTATCTTGCACATTTCCTAACTGGAATAGGAAAATTTCATTCAACGAGTAACTTGCACTCCCTTTTACAAAGTAAGGTACTTCCTCACTCTGCAGTGAAAGGTTTTTAACTGTCACCCCTACTCTTTCCTCACAAGTAAAATATTGCCTTGTTTATGAAGATATTTTTTGGCATTTTAACCACACATGCTTCCAGTAAAGACAAGCATATCACATATTTTAAACAACAAGTGTGCGCATGCGTAATGCTAAGTTTCCTATTTATAAAAATATTGCCATAACTTATTTTCCTTTGTACACATAAATAGTAGTAGTTATACAGGGGCGATCCTGGACCACTTCAAGGTGAAAGTCGCGTGTCACCTGGTGGTGACCTTGGAAAGTAGGACAATGAAAATTATGTCAAGGTGACGGTCGCGTGACTCGTGGAGACGACCTTGAAAATTAGTCAAGGTTGAAAGTCGCGTGCCACGTGGGCGGTGACCTTGGAAAGTAGGGCACGGTGAATCTCAAAGGGCAAGCTGCAGTTATCATATTGCATTTTTTGGGATGTCAAATTACATTTACAAGGTCAATGACCTCAATTAGTGTGGTGTTAAATTACATTTTTAAGGACGTACAAGGTCATTTGCCCCATGCTGTTAAATTACATGTTCGAGGTCATCCCAGTTTTCAACGTCATCCAAGGTCAATGGCCCCCATTTTTGTGTTGTCAAATTACAATTTCAATGGCATATAAAGTCAATGACCTCGGACGACCTTGAAAATTTATAACGTCAATGAGGTAATGCAGTCATTGACTTTATATGCTAGTTTTATCCTTCATGGTACTCTAATGAAAGGTCTCAACGAAAGGAAGTAATTTCTATCAACCATAGCCCTCCTCCTCGACCTCTTATCGCAATCGGGTATAGTCTCTTATATACATCAAGAACGGATTGTCGGAAGAGGGTACTCACAAAGGGTGACTGAGACGTCTGCAAGAAATATATCCATTGGTGATGTCAAAACAAAAGCTATTTCGGTTAAAAAAATGCGCTTTGTGTCTTTCCCTCGATCCTTCCTCGGGACCATACAATATAGACAGCACAATTTATGCCGAACTCGTCTTCGGCTTGCCCGGCATCGGTATAGCCTTTTATGAAATGGAAAAAACACAAATTTGGGCAACTTTAGATGGATCTGAAAGCCGAGCGAGCCGAAGGCTTACTTTTGCTTAGTGTTTTTTCTAAGATATCGCTGGACTTTGTGTCTATAGCCTTAGAACATCTTCAAAAATATAATAGAGAGAATTGAGGAAAATTAAAAAACAAGCAAGAATTCAAATAGAACAATAAAAAAAATGAGCAAAATTAAAAGAGAATAAAAGAAAACAACTTAAAAGTTCGACGCAATTGAAAAAATGCACAAGCAATAAAAAAGAATCAGAAAAAAATTAAAAAATTTCGAACGCAAAGATTCAATTGAATTTAAGGAAATTTTAAAAACTTGGACAAAGTCAGAAAAACTATAGCATGAGGTGAAACAATTTAAAAACTAAAAAACTTTAGAAAATGAAAAATTCCAAAAAATGCAAAAAAATTCTGCATGTTTAATTTTTTTTGCATTTTTTGGAATTCTTCATTTTCTAAAGTTTTTTAGTTTAGTTAGACTTTGGAAATGTAAAAAAAAATTGACCAATTGTACACTAACCGTGAAATAATAATTTTTGAAAGTACAATAAATTTAGGTATACTCAGAAGTTAACAATGCTACCAAATTTACAAGCATCCAAAACTCGAAATGGTTCAGAAATATTTCAAAAAACTTTGTTTACAAATTCTTTCATTTGACAATTCAAAAATAAAAAAAATCGAAAGGTTCAGGCAAAATTAAAACATTTTAAGGAATTAGTAAAATTTGAATTCTGAAAATTAAAAAATTGTGCAAAAAAATTAAAAAATGTGAAATCCTACACATTCAAAATTTTGAAAATTTGCACAACTCATACAAAAGACGTTCAGAAATACTAAACAAAGTTTTAAAAAATGTATAAACATTTTAAAAATAAAAAAATTAGATAAAGTGGAGATGTACAAAAATTTGTGTTGTTTTCCGAGCGGAGGAAATAACCAAGAAATAAGGTTAATATTCTGAAAAGAATATTTACGAACAATTGAAAACTTTCTGAAAAAATGCAGGAAAATGTGGCAAAGTTAGGTACATGCACTCCAAAAATTAATCTTGGGAATAAGTAGATAACCTTACACAGATAAACTTACACATTTTAGAGCCATGGAGAAATTAAAAAAAATTTTGAAAAGTTTGAAAAGTGAAAATTCAACTTAAAATAATAATAATAAATTTCTGAGCATTTGTGAAATTCAAACAATTAAAATTTAAAATTTTAGAATTTAAAAAATCGCGTAAACCTTCAGAGGGGGCAATCGAAAATTAAAAAAGAAATAATTAAAAAAAATTGAATAAATTCAAATAATCGAAGGATAAAAGAAAATTGATGATCCAAACACACAACTTTTTAGTTATGGAATTAAACTTAATTTAGAACATTGAAAATTTTAAAAAACGAAAATTCCAGAAAATCATATAATACTGAAACATTCGAACATTGCAAACGCAAGCAGCTTATGCAATAATTGGAAAAACTGAAAATTTTAGGAAAAAGATTTGAATAATTTAGTTCATAGAATGCGAAAAATTCTTATAGACTACGTTTACATGGTAAGATAACGCCGCAACTGCAGACCTTATCATCTTACAAGGTCTTATCAATTTAAATAAAAGCAATAATTTTGTATTTTTGTCTAGCAATGGCCGTTAATCAATCGTTCTGAATACACATTAAATAATTGCGCACACTACATTATGTTTATGAAACGGTAAAATTAAAGTTGTTGAAATTGGACTTGTAAGTAGCCCATTTATATTCGTGGGAACCGGACAAGCATAAAACAGCTACTTTTAAGTATGATTTCCGCACTATATTGTTTCACATGGGGCAGTTTTTGTTGAATATTTTTAAATTTTCAAAACTGCTCTCCTGCTACCTTTGCTCTTGAAATTCCCCTAGACTAATGCTGGCCGTGAATTAATTATTGCCGATTTGTTATCAAGTTTTTTTTGACAATGATTACCAGGAGAACATAAAATGCCAGTACCTAGGCTTTGGTACAATATCAAAGCCTTTCCTGCCACAAAACACTTTTTGTACACGTTTTGAGGTGCTAGAAGGAATCTTATGCGCCATTTATACTCTCCTAATATAGTCAATGCCAAAAATTCACTTACCCAAAATATCCGTCTGGCTGTGTACTGATGCAAAAAATACAAAGACTAGAACGAAGCGATGCATTTCTTTAAGCGTCTGAAAGTCTATTAATCAGTTCGTCTTAATGATCACTAGGTGCCCAATCATCGACCAAAAAAAGTGGGAGACCAGTGAAAAAATAACACTTAGCTATTCATTTTCACACAAATTTACCGGTGTAAATAACGTCGTTAGACCTTGGTTGTTAAATTATTATTCTTTACATACAGGACGACTTTTTTTTAAATCAACAATAAAGCCTTCCTGCTACGATTCGGAATTCACTCTCAACAATTTTCTGTTCCATTCCAATATTGGACAACCTAAGGGGTAGTTTTAGGCGCTGTATAACTAAGGTAAAGTGTAATTTTCTGTAAGTTTTCCAATAAATTCAATATTAAGTAACAAAAGTCTTCTAACTAAGTTAACTGTACAGATTTTAAAATTTCGATTTCTTTGCAAAAAAAAGCAAATGGCAAAAATCTAACACTACCGTAAAAAAATTAAAATGATACATTTGCAACTCTGTATTGTAACTGACGGTTACAAAGCGCTAAAAAACACTAACACGGCCTTTGTAAAAGACCTTTAAAGCTTTGAGGATGGTTTAAAAGCCCTGGAAAGGACCTAAAACGAAAAGATGCATATCCCTTACTGAATATTGCTTAATATTCAACAACCCAAAAAAAAGATGCCTATCCTTTACCGAATATTCCTAACATACGTGATCGTTTACTGACTGCTGAATGCGCTGTTATTCTGGATATCCGGTTTGTGATACTATTTGACCAGGCTGCAGGTAAAACCTAATCGTAGACTTACTAAGGAGATCAAATGCCAAATTGGTAGCAACAATTTGAGTGAGTAATATTAAAAATCAAAACAAGGTGTTTAATAGGCCTAGGGGAAAATCTGAAAAAACTCTTCTAGCGACCTCTGTAAATTTATCCGAGTAGTTTCGTTTCTATCTCTCTCGATTGTCGTTGATTAATTCATTCCAAATGTTTTTAGAGAGACCCCTAAGCACCTGCCCTTTTCGAACGAAGAGAACGGCATTAAAAAGCGCTGTAAAGTGTCCAAATTCTTTAGAGGACTATCGAGGAATTTGGACCTCTACTACCACGGCCTCTAGAAACTGCTAGGCGGAAAGAACCGAAGGTATTAATCCACAACCCAAAAGAGATGCTTATCCCTTACCGAACATTATTGTCTTAATCAATAACCCAAAAAGGATGCTTACCCTTTACCGAATATTGCTGTCATACTTGACTGGCTTCTGAATGCTTTGTTATTCTCGACTTGTTACACCACCTTTAACAACGTTTTTTTAGAAAACTACATCCAAAGTAAAAATATAAACTTAGAAATATATTTTATTAGCTAATTCTTCGGGAGCAGTTTGTCGTAAGGAAACGCTGAAAAACACTGAGTACATCCCTCTCGATTATCGACGGTTTATAACTTTGCGTGAGTTAAGTTCTCATTACATCCCTTTTCACCGATCCTCCAATTTCTATTCTAAGGAAAATTGCTTCCAACTCTTGTTTTAAACATTTAGATACACGCCTAGGCACTGGCATGGTCTCCAGAAACTGCTAGGCAGAATGAAGCCGAGGTTTTAATCGATAACCCAAAAAGGATGCGTATCCCTTACCTAATATTGTCTTAATCCAAACCCAAAAAAGATGCTTATCCGTTGCCGAAGGTTGGTGTTATACGTGATGGGTTACTAGTTGCTGAATGCGATATTCCCATCAAAGTTTTTGAGGCAAGAAGCGGTCTCCAAAAAGAGCTAGGCAGAATAAAGCCGATGTCTTAACCTATAATCCAAAAAGGATGCTTATCCCTTACCGAATATTCCTGTCATACGTGATCGTCTATTGGCTGTTGAATGCCAATCTTTCACATAAGGCTAATAATTTTGCGTGAGTTAAGTTCTCATTACATTCTGTAGGGTTTTTTGCGCATTCGTTCACCGATCCTCAAATTTCTATTCTAAGGAAAATTGCTTCCAACTCCTGTTTTAAACATTTAGAGAGACCCCTAAGCCTTCTCGTCCTTCTCGACGCAAGAGAACGGGGTTAGAAAGCGCTGTCTGGAAAATTTTTTACCCTTCGAAAGGATCATCGAGGAATTTGGACCTTTACTTTCCCAAGTTTGAGCATAAATGTCATGATTTAAGCTCAGATTTTCTCACAGATCCCCAAGCACGGTCTCCAGATAGGGCTAGGCAGAATAAAGCCGAGGTTTTAATCTATGATCCAAAAAGGATGCTTATCCCTTACCGAATATTGTCTTAATCCATAACCCAAAAAAAGATGCTTATCCGTTACCGAAGGTTCGTGTTATACGTGATCAGTTACTGGTTGCTGTTTTTGTTTTTGGGGCAAGAAGCGCCCCAATTTTTATTCTAAGGAAACTTATCTGAGCAGGCTGCAGTTAAAACCTTACCGTAGGATTACTCAAAGGATGAAATGTTAAAATGGAAGAAACAATTATAGAAATCTAGAGTTTAGTTTGATAGGTTTAATAGATCCAGAGTAAAAATAAACCTTTAAAAATACATTTTCTTAACTAATTCTTCGGAAGTAGTTTGTCATATCGAAACGCTGAAAAGACGCTACTGGCGACCTCCTTAAATTTCTCCGAGTACATCCGTTCGTATCCCTCCCGATTGTCGCTGATTAGTTCCTTCCAAATGTTGTTGAACTTCGTCGTGATCACGTCGTCCAACTCCGGATTTTCACTCCTGAATTCTATCCTTAGGAGATCCAAGCTCAAGACGTCGACAGTACATGCTGTAATGTCGACGTATTCTACGCCATTCCGTTTGACAATTTTACCAAATAGGTCGACGTAAAACTTGTACCCGGCTGAAATCGTTTAGTTTAAACATCCGATCGACTTTTGTCGTAAAACTTACTGTAATAATACTCGATTTTGCCTTTGCTGGTCAGATTAACGCCATTTAGGATTGCGTCGTAGTACTCATAGCGTCCATCGACGTACATATGGGGACCGAGAGCTATTATTTCCACATAAAAATTCTCATCGTCAAATTTCGAGCTAAAATACGCACTTGATATTGTGCCTAAGACACCTGCGAAATAGTCACCTGACTGACTCGATGACGATGTCGGAGTAGTTATGCAGTTTCATGTCGTAATAGTCTTGGTCGAAGGGAAGGACGCTTCCCTTAGTGACATTCCACCCTCCAACTTTCAAAGGCTCTAGGGGTTGAATGCCATGCTCGGGATAACCTAGTGGAAACTGTAACTTTGCCTCATTTCGAATTCACCCACTTACCGTCGGCCAGAAGCTTTACTGCTTGACTTACGGCATTTTTTAGGCAGCTGTCGATGTTGCGGTCGTTGCGTTTGCAGACTTGAAGATTTCCTGCAACATTGTCGTGTAAAGTCGCGACAAACACTAAAAACTCAAAATTTCATTTACGACGAATCAATTTAATTGACCTTGATTGACCCCGCGAATAAAATCCAAGATGGCGAAAAAGTGGCTCCATTCTACTAGCGTATGGTAGCTCGAGACCGAAGTACTTTTCCATGTCGGATGGCTCTCGTAACCATTACAGTTTCATATTTATGTTGAAAGAGACAAGTAACCGCTAGTATCAGGAGAACATGACAATGACAATAGAGGCTTAAATTTCTAATGTTGGTAAAACATGGTCCAATAAAAACAGATTATACGTGAGAATCTCTTGTGTTGCTCTTCTGAAATTCCAATACAAATAATGGTATCAGGACAGCAAGGTACCAGAAGATCGTTTCAATCAGGGGAGAATTTCTTGCGTTGCTGTAATCCTGATACAATTATTTGCGCGGAGCTCTTGGTATCAGAAGAACGTAGTTCTCAAGAAATGCTTCCAATTTAAAATCGTTTCTGAAGCTTCCAAAGTATCTGTTAGGAAACTTTAGCACCAAGACAGTGTCTTGGTAGATATTTAAAAACTAGAATTGGGGACTGAAGTATACGGGGAACAATACGTGAAAACCTTCTCATCGTAAGTGTAATCCCGATACAGAGGAGGTCTCACAATTCAAAACATTGACGTTTCGGAAATTCCGTTTTCATGAATATTTGGTATCAGGAGAACAGACTCTTGTTACAACAATTATCGGTGAATGTGGCATCGGAAAAGTAATGGATTTCTGTTATCCTATTAGACATATTTGCCCATAGCATTTAGTGACAAACGAACCTATCGATTTGAATTTTGCAGGTTTCTGTAACCCTGATACAAGTAAATGCGCAGAGAATTTTGAATTTAAACCCCGCAAGACCTGACAAGGTTTTCGCCAATGGAGTTCAACCAATTTGAAATGTTGCGCTTAGGCAAACCCAACAGTTGTAGTAGCTTGAAAAAAAGTTCAATACCAGGAGAACAGGTGCAAAAATATCAGCGCGTAGGTGCAATTTCACCATTTCATGTGATACTGGGAAAACAGCATGTGGAAACCTTATTGTAACGCAACTATAATCGGAGGAAGTCTCAAGAAAACGACACGTAAAGATTTCTGTAGTCCTGATACAATTAAGAGGAATTGGTACCAGAAGATCACAACCTCTCAAAGCATTTCTGAAATGCTGTCAAAAGTAATTTTCAACTTACGTTTGGTATCAGGAGAACATAATGCGAGAAGTTTTCCGTAACCCTGATGCAAATAACTACAGCGAGAATATTATGTACCAGAGGCACATTCGTGAGAATGTCTTTGTAATTCAAAATTGCCTCGTTTTCGAAATTCCCAAAGAAATTTTAACAGATAAGTATGAGGCCCACATGATACTTGGAAAAATCTCATGTGCCTGTTCTCCTGATACAAATAATTGGCAAAAAGGAATTGGTACCAGATCTCAATATGCGAGAAGACCCTATCAATTCCAATCGTTGCCCTTCAGTAGGAGTCTTTCAGTATCAGGAGAGTACGATACAAAAACATTTCTTCAATAAAATATGTCTTTATGTTATAGCAATTTTATAAGAGGAGAATACACGGTTCTGCGATCCGGATACAATTATTTGTGCGCAGATTTTGGTATCAGTAGTTTGTAGTTAAATTAAAAACGTGGAATAGCTACAGTATCTAAAGGGGAAATTGGTATCAGGGCAACATAAACGTAGTATCAGGGAAACAATGCACAAAATCTTCCCAAGTTTCTATAACTCTGATACCATCTGTTGCGCAGAGAATTTGGCGGTAAAAGATCGCAACATTTGAGGAGGTTGTCATCAATGAAAATCCGCCCAATTAAAAATTCCTGCTCTTTTGCAGTTATTATACAAAAAAAATCGAAAAAATGATGCTTAGAATCAGGAGAACATGATACGAAAATGTTAGAATTTGCATTAATTACCTATAGGACAATACGTCAAAATCACTCACGTTTCTGCAACCCTGATATTTAAAAATATTTACGCTGGAAATTCAGTATCAGGTGAACATAATGAGGAGATGCTTGTCCTTGAACTTAATTAAATTTAAATGTTTGTGTTTCTAAAATTCCTAAAAAGAATTAAAGTTTGGTATCAGGAGCGCATGAAACGTGATATGCTCGGTATATATCTAAAATCTCTTTTGGCTAAAGTAAAAATTTAGAGAGAGAGAGTGCATTTAAAATCTTACTGCGTGGCAATTATTATGTAATATCAGCAAGAAATTTGAAGGAATTTTTCTATAATCCTGATACTTCTATATCCCCCACATTCATGGTGTTACGTTGGATGGTCCCATTCCAAAAAATGATGTGTCAGTGTTATGGGCATTGTCCGTTTTGGGTAAGAATGCAGAACCGGGGGGGGGGGGGGGGGGAAATTTACGACCCCCCCCACCCCGGTGCTACATTTTCTCTAAAAACGTACAGCTCAGAGGACTCTCGTGATATCGATATCGTGCGAATTTGTCAGGTTTCTTTTGCCCTGATGCAAGTGGTAACAGGAGGCCATGATACATGAACATTTTCTCAGTGACAGTTTAAAAGGTCCTTGAGAAGATACCGGAGAGTGTAGTATAAAGGAAACAATACTTGACAATATTCCACGTATTCCAATAGGTGGAACTTTTATGTGATACTGGTTTTAAAGGTTTTAAAATCTCTTGCTTGGTACAATAAATTGTTATCGGAGAATGTGAGACAGTATGCGAGAGCCATATGGTTCTGTACGCCTGGTACAATTACGACGAAATTTTGGTACGACACGATACGTGAGAAAGTCAAAATCGTATGGTTTCTGACATTCCTAAAGTATGAGGAGAGCATGATACAATAATGAATTAAAATCTCTTTGTTGACCCAGCTATACTTAGTATGTTTGCTCCTGATACAATGGCATATTCCAATAAAGAATATTGATACCTACCAGACGATCACAATACGCGAGAATCCCTTACCAATACAAATCTTGGCGTTTTCGAAATCATTTGAAAGAAAAATCGGTATTAGGAAAGCATAATACGTGATTTTCTCAAGGTTTTCGTCAATCAGGTGCTTTGAATTTAAACCAGTAGATTTTCTGGAATTACTGAAGACACCATTTTTAAGAAAATCGTATCAGGGAAGCATAATTTATGACAATTTTCCTAGTAAATATTTAAAATGAGGAAATATGTTAGCAAATATGGTAAATGCCCTATTGGTCATCCTATCATCCATTCACATTTGCGAGGCGTGTAAACCGATATAGAAATCGTAGCTACATTGAAATAACTCGAAAGGTTTAAGTATCAGGAGAACTGGATGCGAGAAGGTAATGATTGAAAATATCTTTGCGTTGATCCAATTTCATTAGGGAATCTGTTATCAGGGGAACATGCGGCTACGAAGAACACAATGCGGAAGAATTAGCGATGAGGAGAACATGATGTTTCTGTCAGTGAAATCCTTTCAATTTAAATCAAGTTTTTGAAATTCCCAAGAAGCTGTTTCAAAGGAAAGGTTGTGGTCAGGAGCGCATAACGTGATTGAATCTCCAAGGACTACTTAGAAGCAATGTTTAGTATCAGGAAAGCATATTAGGCGGTGACGATTTAAAATCTCCTCGCGTGGCAATCGAGAAATGTAGAAGTAAAAAATTCGTGAGAATGTTTTTCTTATCATCAATCATTTCGAAAAAAAATTAGGTATCAGAATCGGATAATACGTGGGATTCTTTTAGTTAAAAAAAAATTCGTGAGAACTCATCACGGCCTTCACTCAAGTATTTGAGTAATTGAGCAGACACAATAACAGAAGATTGAAGGATTGAAAATCTTCTTGCGTTGACGCAATGTCGAGAATATGTTATCAGGAGAGCATACCGATCTGTAATCCTGATGCATTTGCTTGTCACGAACTTTAGAAGCAGAAGTACCCAGGTTTCCATCTTTGAAATCCTTCCAATCTAGGCCAGGAGGTCATGATCAAAGAAAACGCAGTGATTATTGCAGAATGTGATATCAGGAAAACAGTATTGGAGAATGCTATCGTTCTATAAATAACGACGCAGGGAATTTGGTACCAGAAAAACACAATACGCTCTTCTTCAATGAAGTCGTTCCAAATGCGTTGCGTTCCCGGAATTCTCAAAGACATTGTTTCGAGGTATCAGGAGAACACGACATGAAACAGTTTCTGCGATAAAATAAAGATTGAACTCCTTGTGTTGGTTCTGTAACCCTGATACGCAGAAAATTTGGCACGAGCGTGTGTGTGAAGCCAAAAGGCAGTGAATTCAGTGATACTTACCAAGAAAATCTTCACTGCAGTGAGCTACAGCTAAAGCACTTAACACTGATATTAGAACGAGCATGATTAAAGTGAGGCCAGAAGGCATGTACCATCAAATTTAAGGTTTATCTACGTTTTAATTTGAGATGCAAATCGAACATTGTTGTTAAAGCATTCGTAGAACGCACTGAATAAAGAATTCCCAACGCAGTGATGGGCCATTGTGCAAAGTTGTTAGTCCATTAAGGATGTGCGATAAATATGAATATTAAAGTGCGAACTCTAATTCCAAAATTATATGAGCAATTAGAGGTCTAGGTGGGAATGTTCTATGACGGGGAGAAATTCTGAAAACCTATTCTTGGGAAATGTTGTTATTGTATTAGAGTTTTTTCTCTTACCTCGCCGTTTAAAGTCCACATTTACCGTTGCGCTCTGAGACTCAAATCGAAAATAGTACAGGCGTGAATCACGACTTTGAGTTACAGGAGGATTTACAAGGACAAGACTCTGTAAAATAAAGGAGCCGAGACTATGAAGAGCTGAAAAGTGGAAGGTTTATGGTTTTCAGATCTGAAGTGTCTGAACTGCTGGCACGAATGAACTCCTACACGTTGTGTAATCGGTTCTGTTATTTGTTGGGACGTGAGGAATTGAATAAAATATAGAATTTTGTGCGTAAGAAAAGACAAGAACACAAAATATATTACGTTCACATAAAAAAGGCGACACCAGGAAAACCTTTTGTGGACAAAAACCCTGGTACACAAATACACGAAATAAATCAACTACGACAACAAAATGCCAAAGAGCACAAACGAATTAAACATCTCAAGTTGTACAATACAAGTCAGGTATCGAGTAAAGTGCAGTAAATCAGAACGAAACACAAATACATGTGAGAATGCCAATAGCAAGGATTCATATCATTATCGCCCTAAAAAACATATTATAAATAGAGGAAATGCTAATTAGCGGATCCCCTTATCGTATATACTGACACAACCCCCCAGACACCCCCCCTCCCAGTGCTACATTCAGCTCTGAGGACTCTCGTCTCAACACCACAAAAAAATAGCTCATCGATCTTGGATTACTCGAAATGTGTAATTTGACACCACAAAAATGGGGTCATTGACCTTGTATGGCCCTGAGAGTGTAATTAGATATGACATAAAAATGAGGTGATTGACCTTGGACGACTTCGAACATCTACTTATAGTTAGTAGGCACCGCAAAAATGAGACCATTGACCTTGTATGCCCTTGAAAATGTAATTTAACGCCACAAGAACTAAGCTCATTGATCTTGAATGGCCTTGAGAATGTAATTAGACATCACATATCAATGAGGTCTTGGATCACCTGGAACATCTAATTTGACACCGCAAAAAAACGGTTCATTGACCTTGAAGGACCTCACAAATGCAATTAGCCACCACAAAAGATGCAGTCATGGCTCTTCTATGGCCTTAAAAATGTAATTTCGTACCACAGTAAATGGGTTCATTGTCCTTGGATGCCCTCGACAATGTAATTCGACACCACATAGAAATGCAGCCATGAAATGGTAATTTAACAACGCAATGAGGTCATTGACCTTGGATGACTATTTATTTTTTGGATATTTTTATTTTTTATTTATTTTTTGAAATTAGTTTATGAAAATGTATTCAGACACCACAATTTAGTTCTTTGACCTTAAATGACATTGAAAATGTAATTTGACACCACAATTAGGGTCATAATTCAACACCATGGGACCAATGACCTTGTATGCTCTTAAAAATGCAATTTAAAAATACATCATTTGAAGCCATTGACCTTGTAAATATAATTTGACATTCCAAAAATGGGGGAAGGACATTGGAAACCAAAAAGGGGTCAAGGACCTAGCGTGATTTTGAACATTTATGAGGTCAATGACCTTGGATGACACCACAAAAGTCAATAACCTCGAAAATGTAATTCGATACCATAACAAAAGAGGTGGAGTGACCTCGGGTGATTTTGAAAATCTAATATGGGACCAATGACTTTGTATTCTCTTAAAAATGTAATTTAACGCTACATCATTTAAGGCCATTAACCTTGTATGACCTTGTAAATTTAATTTGACACCCCAAAAATGAAATACGATTATTACAGCCTGCCATTTGAGCTATACCGCTTGAAAATTTATGGTGTCAATGACCTCGTATGTCCTTGGAAATGTAATTGCACACCACAAAAAAAAATGAGTTAGTGATCTCGCCTGACCTTGAAAATTTATGGGAGTCAGTAACCTAGAATGACATTAATAAGTAAATTGACACCCTAAAAATGGGATCAATAACTTCGGAGTCCAATGTAGGGGTTAAGGACCCCGGGGCAAAATTGAACATTTATGGGGGGTCAATGTTCTCGGATGACCTTGAACATGTAATTTGACATCCTGACAATGCGGCCAATGAGCTCGGTCGACCTTGAAAATTTATAGTACACGATCTCGCACGACCTTGTACATTTATGGGGTCAATGACCTCGGATCATTTGGGGCCACTGACCTTGTATAACCATGTAAATGTAATTTGACACCCCAAAAATGAAATACGATCACCACAGCTTGCCATGTGCGCTTCACTGCTTGAAAATGATCTCTGATGACCTTTGAAATATAATTCTACACCACAAAAGAGCGTCATGATCTCGCATCACCTTGAAAATTTATCCGGATGACATTAAAACGTAATTTGACACTCCAAAAATGGTGTCAATGACCTCGGATGACTTTGGAAATGTAATTCTACACCACAAAAAAAGGGTCAAAGATCTCGCATGATCTTGAAAATGTATCGGGTCAATGACCTCGGATGAAGTTATTTGATACCCCAAAAATGAGGTCATGACCTCCTAGTCCAAAAAAGGGGTAAAGGCCCCCGGGCAAAATTGAACATTTATGCGGTCAATGATCTCGAATGACCTTGAAAATGTAATTTGACATCCCAACAATGGGGTTAATGAGCTGGGGAGACCTTGAAAATATATGAAGTCTATGACCTTCATCTTGAACCTTTAGGGGGTCAATGAACTCGGATTATTTGAGGTGATGGACCTTGTATGATCGTTTAAATGTAATTTGACACCGCAAAAATGAAATACGATCACCACAGCTTGGCATTTGAGCTTCACCTCGGATGACCTTGAAGTTTTATCGGGTCAATGACTTCGGATGACATAAAAAAGTTATTTGACACCCCAAAAATGAGGTCAATCACTTGGGAGTCGAAAGAGGGATCAAGGTCTATGTCCATAACCTCCGACGACCTTGAACGTTTTTGGGGTCAATGATCTCGGATGACCCTGAAAGTGAAATTCGATACCAGAACAACGGAGAGCGACTGACCTTTAAGCTTCACCTTAGAACACGTTTCCTAGGTCAACGTCATTCACCTTGATCTACTTTTCAAGGTTACCTTGAACTGAGCCAGGTCCGGGCTTCTATACCATACCATTAAATCTTTCTTTCCAAACGACGCGACGATTCCATACTCCACGGATTTCTGGTATTACCTCGGATGGTCTCTTTCCAAAAATTATAGTATAAGCACTTTACATTTTGGGGAAGAACGTAGAATCAAGGGGTGTGGAATACTCTCCAGTCACCCCTTCCCCGGTTCTAGATTTTCCCCCAAAACGTACAAGGTTAAGGGTTTAAAAATTCAACATGTTGAAGTTTCAAATGTGAGAAGCGAAAGGTCTGGGGGCTAAAGGTTTTGTTTCTGAAGGTCCAAGGTCTATGAAAACGAAGTTTAGAGATCTTGCTGCATTAGTTTAAGTACAATTTAAATTTGATCAAAAAAGGAGTTTGTAGCCCTCAAAGACTTTCATATCTTCAATATCTATTAAAGACTTTATGCGCTCCTGACCCCAAACTTTTCTTCGAAAAAGCTTTTTGGGAATTTCAAAAACACGATTTAAATTGAAAGGATTCCACTGATAATAACACTAGATGAAATAATAATATTGTAGTGGTAGAATAGTATAATTCGACTAAGTTCAATTTACTACACGCTTCTCCAATGTGGGTGGATTATGGGATGACCAATAGGGCATTTACCGTATTTGCTAAAGAAATTATGCTTTGCTGATATGATTTCCTTAAAAATAAACTAAAATACTACTTATATTTGATTTTGGTATTTATGTCCACTTGGCGTTGCAGGTAAAAGTGGCAAAGTTCCACCTGAGATACGCATGTATCTTAGAAAGGAGCGATGTTGCTGATATTGCGTTTTGTCACTCTTTTGTTAAACCAAGGCAAATATGTCAACTGTGCTATATAGATGCTGTATATTTTTTTGGTGATGGTTGCTCTGTTAATTTTTATGCTGTCATAATTTGTTTTGTGATCGGGCACAGGCAAGTGCCGGCCTCACTTACGCAGTGTACTACGTGTTCTCGGTGTGCCCTTTATTTTTTGTATCCTCTATGTGTGAAATGCTCTTCTGAGAGATCAACTCCTAGCGTTTTCATACTAGGCTGACATGTCATGACCAGAGCAACTAGAGACTACTCATCGTGGTATATTTGCACTGCCCACCCAATATCCAAGCCACGTAAATTTATTATAATGTTTTTTTGTGTTGTGTCCGATATAAATTCTTTAGGACTTCCAGTGGAGCCTATGATTCGACATTTCATTAATTTACTTGACAATCATTATAATATGCAGTCATGTCATTAAATTTTGCGATAAAGTTCAATATTAATTTGTTGGCTGGTTTTTTTTTTGGTCGGTCCATTTTTCCCCAGCCTATTGGTTCTAGTGTTTTGTTATTCAGGTTAGGTAGCTTTGTCTAGACGATCATGTCCCCTGGTTCCTTTTGACGCGAAAGCTCTACATAATTGGAAAACGGAGGCTTTCGCCAAGAATAAACAGCCAATTGAATTCAATACAAATTTATTACTTATTTCATTATCTTTAAATTGACATCAGTTTCCGTATCAAAGTCTACCTCTAATACTGATATTTCCTAACAGCTAAAAAGAGAAACTGTAAATATTGAGAAATCAAGGGATTTCCATGTTTATGTCTTGCTCTAAGATAATTGATAATTAAATGTACATCCACAAACATTTTAAATGTTTTATGTTTTAAAGCGTGCTGACATTTGCTATTTGTCCCATAATTACTTGTTTAGAATCGGAATGTTTCAAAAAGTGTCGTTTAAAGTAGTATATGTCACTTGTCTCGTAATCACAATTAGCACATTTAAAGTCTCTAGAATCACTATGTTTTAAAAGGTGTCGCTTTAAGTTGCGTTTGTTATTTGTCTCGTAATTGCAATTAGCACATTTTAGCATATTTACATTCCCAGGAAATTTGTGTGTTAAAATGTGATCTTTCAGATATTGTTTGCTACATGTTCCATAGTCACAATGAGCACATTTAAAATCCTTAGAATCGGTATGTTTCAAAAGGTGCTGTTTAAAGTAATATTTGTCATTTGTCTCGTAATTACAATGAGTACATTTAAACTCTTTAGCATCGGTATGATTAAAAAGGTGTCGCTTAAAGTAGTACTTGTCATTTGACTCGTAATCGCACTTAACACATTTAAAATCTTTAGAAGCGGTATGTCTTAAAATGTGTCGCCTTAAATTGCGTTTGTTATTGGTCTCGTACTTACAATTAACACATTTAAAATTGTTAGAAACGGTATGTTTTGGGAGGTGTTGTTGAAAGTAGTATTTGTTATTAGTCTTGTAATCACAATTGGCACATTTAAATTCTTTAGAATCGGTGTGTTTTAAAAGGTGTTGTTTAAAGTAGTATTTGTCATTTGTCTCGTAATTACAATTAGCACATTTAAAATTTTTGGAATTGATATGTTTTAAAAGGTGTCGTTTTAAATTGCGTTTGTCATTTGTCCTGTAATTACAATGTGCACATTTAAAATCTTTAGAATGCTTTAAAAAATGTTTAATTTGCAGCTTACTATTTGTTGTGTGTGGATCACAGTCACATTCAAGATCGTTGGGAATTTCAGTTTTAATATTCCATGCACAATCAGTTTGTTGTTGTACTTCTTCATTATCGAACGACTGTGGGGCATTGGTAATTTCGTCCTTTATTCTAACCAATGCCTCATTGCTTACTAACACGTTTTGTTGAAGATTAGAATAGATTTCTTCTTCATGTATTGGTTCGATTTTAATGACATCATTTCCCTCCATATCTTAACAGTTCATCAAATTGTTATTAAACAACACAAATTTCTACCAGTAGCCATATCAACACACATAAAGCTCCTGGATGTAGCTCAAGTACCGGTCAGGGTTTACTTTATTTCATAGCGTCTCACTTCCAGTGGCGGGGCGGTGGGTTTTTATTTTATACTGCATCTTCATCCCCAATTTAGATTAAATAAAAGCGAATCCAAATGCATCCGATGTCCGACATTCCTACCATGTTACCTACTTAAATGCTGTTCATTTAAGCGATAGCGATTGCTATTTTTTAGATAAATGATTGGTATTGAGGATTAAAAAGTCTAAACAGGGGTGCTCCCTTGACATGCTGAGCTGTGTTAGCGTTAGGGGGGGGGTTGTAATGTACTTAACCCCCAGGTTCTACGCTAATTGCACACTACAAGAACTCAAAAATAAAGTCAACTCGGCAACGTTTAAAAATGGCCAATCAAATAACTATTCCCTCCAAAACTAAACAAGATCCCGCTTAAATTTGAAAATGGCACGTGATCAAACATCTAAGGCAGGATCCCCTACGTTAGTTGTAAACAACGCTTTGACCTGAAGCACAGTAGGGAAGGAACGTAAAATGAAACACTCAAATTGTGAAAAGTTTGTTTAATAATGATCGCAATTATTAAGATTGTGAAAGCTCGGAAATTTAAGTCGAACTAAATTACATTGCAAAAATAAACTTTGAAAATCGTAGTTCACCGAATAAAAATAGGAATAGGCTGGGAAAAAAAGAACTTACCAATAAAAAAAACCAGCCGTCAAATTAATATCAAATTGTGTTGTAACATTAATTGTTTGTAATGATGTGAATGCGTAACATAAAATTATAACATCGCAAAAAGTAGCAGGTAGACTTCAAGAGGTAACAAAAAACAAGTTTTGGGAATAATGGGTTAGGTAAGCAGGTACCAAGATTTTAAGGAAGGGTGAAATACACAGGATGTGAGTTGTGACTCATCTTTGGTGCAATAAAGTCCTTACATTAAAAGCAAGATGGAAAATTACATGGCCTTGTAGGCAAATTTAACTAAAAACAAGATATGTGGAAATTATTGAATCGCCACTCATTTATCGCACATAGATTCTAAACTGAAGAGCTTTGATTAGCGTAATCCCGCTCCGGCAAGATAGGTAGCCCGCCCCTGGTTTCGGGGTTTTGAGCCTACAGTTGAATGTCGAAGATAATCACGGAATTATGTATCGTAACTCAATTTTGACTGCAGTTTTTTTTACCACCCCCGTGACTGCTTCATTCACGGAGAAAAATGTTAGTTACAAACAACAAGTCAGTACATACCTACATCAAACGAATCGGTAATTTCCACATATTAAAATAAAATGATCAAAACTTATATAAATGTTACTTCAGGGACAAGACCAAGTAATCAACATCAATACACATAAATTACCCAAGAATTAGACCAAAAACGTAAACAATTAAAAACAATAGCATAACGGTATTAAACATGATTCTGCATTGCGGTTAAATCAAGTAAATTTCAAAAACAAAGATTGAAACACACAAAAATGTAAAATGCGGCATACAAAACACAAATACGATATAAAGTAATGCAAAAATTACTACCTGCATTAAGTAACACAAAATAACAACCAACATTTATGGAGCGACGCGTTCACGACCGCCATTCAAGACAAGATTCCAAACGTAACCGTTCGTGGTTGTTAGATGGCGCAGGCAGCTTTTCCCCATTAAAGTCACTATATTTAGTGACTTTATTCCCCATCTAGAAATTGCATGGTTGCCAACTCTCAAAAATGTATGTATCGTTCGGAAGTTGTATATACAGGGTGGAACCTCTCACTTTGAATAGAAAGTTTGAGGTTCGATACACGATTGCGCCAAAACCCGCTACAGAATGTAATGAGATCTTAATTCAGGAAAAATGACTAGTATTCTAAGAGCCCGCGACGCAAACCATTACCATTCAAATAGCAGCATAAAACGTATACATGAACAAGTATTGGAGGTCCCCATACACGAAACGCTCGGTCTGTCGGACCGTATTTAGCCGGAGGTAAACAAATTCAATTGTTTATTTGTATATTTCATAAGAAATCATTACTTTTAAGAAAAGCAGGTCATATGTGGTACCAAATTAAAGCTCTTGACGTCAGCTGCACAAATAACTCGGTCTGTCGGCAGGCAAATAGCCGGAAGTCCTTGACAGACCGACATTTAGTCTGCTGCTAGAAGCCGACATTTCAGTAGTTAGTTATAAATTTCTACACTCACTCTGATCCAAGCATTTTAGTTCTGTACCAAAGAGTAAATAACCATAAACCTCTACAGTGGATCTAAAAAAGCGGCTGAGCTCCTTGGTTTGACCCTACGGGGTCATTGAACATTTAGTCTGCTGCTGGAATCAGTAAACTGTCAAGTATGACAGCAATATTCGGTAAGAGATAAGCATCTCATTTGGGTTATGGATTAAGACCTCCGGTTTCCGCCTAGCAGTTTTTAGAGGTCGTGTTTCGGAAAGTAAAAGTCCAATTCCCTCGATAGTCCTTTAAAACGGTATACAATTTGAACACTTTACAGTGCTTTGTAATGCCGTTCTCTTCCTTCGAAAAGAGCAGGTGCTTAGCGGGTCTCTCTAACACCACTTGATGCCTTCCGTCGGCCTCGTCGCCATCTTCTTCCTTCTCCCCTAGCTTCGTTACGAAAATCCCCTAGTATTCGGCATCTGCGCAAAACGTTCGATTGGTTATATACAGAGCATATCATATTTTTGTTTCAGATGTAAAGGTGTGTTGCCTAACCATAAGGGTGGATTATCACATACTAACGGCATTCATCTCCAAATACAACTTTAGTCTAAGGTTACCGTATCCAGGACCGTCAGATACATTGCGGATTGGAGATGATCCGACTAATTTAACGATGCATTTTATGTACTTTTTGCGAGACTTCGGAATGCTATTTTTCACAAATGGGAAGGGATTGGAGGTGCTTTTAAATCTACCTCAATCATGTTTTGTGTTAAATTAACGTCAGATTTAAATTATTCAAATTCAAGAGTTACTTCTTCGGACTGGTTGTGCGAGTTCCCGATCTATACGTTGAGAGTCAAGATCGGCCCTGGCATTAGGTGTCGTAACTATTGTGGATGTAGTTATCTAAATGGTAGTTCTTGCAATTCAACAATAAAATTCAGTACTTTCAACGTCCAAACTGATTTTAGACAAATGAACTGTATTTGCAATAGTCCTTTAATCTTCATCGACGTAATTCACAGAAAACGCGACTCTATAATGTTTGTAACGTCGGTAATACACAAAACGCATGTATTTAATCCAAAACGTATATACATACATTATAATCCCATGTATATACATAGAATATCATCGCGAGGAGATATAATAAGGTATATGATCAAGTCTACTTTTAATATACATAAAAGATACATACAATTTGCATGATACACTTTGTGTGCCTAAACATCCATGTCACATCCAAAATGTGTATTTACAGAATATCCATAATGGACATAAAATACATATGTCCATAATGAATGTACATAGTATATACATAAGATGAACAGGACATATCATAAGAATTGATATTTAACATTTTTTTGAAATTTGTTTCATTTAACAGTTTGTGTGCTTTAAAAGATGTTGTTTAAGACTAGCTTTGTAATGTGACTCATAATCGCAATGAGGACATTTAAATGCTTTAGAAGCGGTATGTTTTAAGAGGTGTTGTTTAAAATGGTATTTGACATTTGTCTTGTAATTACAATGATCACATTCATAATCTTTAGATTCTGCATGTTTTAAAAGATGTCTTTTTAAGTTGCGTTTGTTAATTGTCTCGTAATTACAATTGGCACATTTAAAATCGTTAGAATCGGTATGTTTTAAAACGTGTTGTTTAAAGTTGTATTCGTTATTTGTCTTGTAATCACAATAAGGACATTTAAATACGTTAGAATCGGTATGTTTTAACATGTGTCGCTTAAAGTTGTATTTGTTATTTGACTTGTAATCACAATGAGCACATTTGAAATCTTTAGTATCGGTGTGTCTTAAAAGATGTCGTTTTAAGTTGCGTTTCTTCTTTGTCTCATAATCACACTTAGCACATTTAAATTGTTTAGAATCGGTATGTTTTAAGAGGTGTTGTTTGAAGTTATAGTCGTTATTTGTCATGTAGTCACAATGAGCACATTTAAAATCTTTAGAATCCGTATGTTTTAAAAGGTGTTGTATGAAGTTATATTTGTTATTTGTCTTGTAATCACAATTAGCACATTTAAAATCTGAAGAATGGGTGCGTTTTAAAAAATGTCGTTTTAATTTACGTTTGTTATTTGTCTCATAATTACAATTAGCACATTTAAAATCATTAGAGTCGGTATGTTTCAAAAGGTGTTGTTTAAAGTTATATTCGTTATTTGTACTATAATCACAATGAGCACATTTTAAATCTTTAGAATCGGTATGTTTTAAAAGATGTCGTTTTAAGTTGTGTTTGTTATTTGTCTCGTAATTACAATTACCACATTTAAAATCGTTAGAATCAGTATGTTTTAGAAGGTGTCGTTTAAAGTAGTATTTGTCATTTGTCTCGTAATCACAAATAGCACATTTAAAATCTTTAAAATCAATATGTTTCATAAGGTGTCGTTTAAAGTTGAATTTACTATTCGTGTCATAATCACAAAAAGTACACTGTAGCGCATTGAGTTTGGGTGTTAAAATGTGCCGTTGAAGCAGTTGTTTTTTCATTGGTCCATAATCACAATCTTCTGAAACATGATGCTTTAAAAAATGTTGTTTAACTTGTAGCTTACTATTTGTTGTTTGTTGACTGAAGCCACTTTTGAAATCGTTGGAAGTTTGAGTTTTGATATTCCATCCACAATCAGTTTGTTGTTGTACATCTTCATTATCGAGCGATTTGGAGCACTGTGCAATAATGGTAATTTCGTCCTTTATTGTAATCAATGCTTCGTTGCTTACTAAAATGTTTTCTTTAAGATCGGAATGGATTTCTTCTTCTTGCTTTGGTTCAATTTTAATTAGCGGTATGACATCATTTCCGTCCATATCTAACGGTATTATGCTGTTACAATTACGTTATGTATCAAAAATAAAATTTGATATTAAACAATACCAGTTAACAGTCCCTCTTCTCCATATATATGCTCTTCTCTAGGAACAGACCAACCATGAAGCTCTGGCTGTATCTCAAGTACCGACGAGACCGCCGGACGACGGCTTTGGTAAGAGACAGATTACACGCAGTATTGTTCAAAATCAAAGATAATTTCAAAATTAATCTAGATAAAGATAAGATGAATAAGAATTTGCCTAATCTAGATAAGATAACGATGCTCGTGCATTATCTTTTAATAGTTACTGATCTTACCCTAACCCCAGGTTCGAAGTGAACTTGACAGATCTTAGGGCAAAGTGGCAACGTTGCAATCCCAGCATCAAAACAAAGTTTCCGCCTAAATTTAAAACAAAAAAATGACGAATGATCGGATCGTCGCAAAGCCTAAACATGCCGCATTCTCGCAAAAGCAGCTTGCCAAGGGGCGACTAAAGAAACACCTCGGCATCGAATAAAACCCAAATTATGTTAATCACAAAGCGAATTAAAACACCAAACACCTAAGCAGAACTCCTGGCTTAATTAACAAATGATGGACGGAGTTTCAGTAGCAGGAGACATTTTATGCGTAAAATATTCGTTACGACATGTCGGGGACTTTTCTTTAATCGTTGCTAGAAGGCAACTCACTCTTTAGTTAGTCATTGGATGATCAACCTTTGTTATTTGTTAGATTTGGGTCAGCGTATTCGGTAGGTTACTCTGCTATTTCACGGTTATATTGTTAAGGATTGGGCTGGCATGGTTGCCTGTTAACCCGTAGCGCAGTTAAGATTGTTAGAGACAACTCATTCATGCGTTTATTGATGTAAGTCACCTTATTAGTAGGGGTTGAAACCTATATGAAATGGGTTCAGAGATTTTCGGTTTCGGTTCCGGTTCCAGTTTTTTTTCGGTTCTTAAGGGTTCCAACATAAATAAATAATACACAAAGTTAAAGTGCGAGAGGTTCCACTCTGTATATACAACTTACGGCGATGCACACATTTTTGAGAGTTGGCAACCCCACAACTTTTAGGTGAAGATACAGTGACTTGGTGAAGATAGTAATCTAGGGACTTTAGGTGAAGATAAAGTCCCTAGATTACTAGGTGAAGAAAGCTGTTTGCGCCATCTGGCGAGCACGAATGTTTGTTACGTCTATAATGGCGGTCGCGTTTGCAATTCTATATTCGTATTTGTGTTTGTATGCACCATTTTATATCTTTGTGAGTTTCAATGTCATCATTTAACCTTAATGCAGAATCACATATTTGATACCGTTATCCTTTTGTTTGTAATCGTTTACGTTTTTGGTGTAATGCTTGTTAGAATTTTGTTTCGCATTCACTGTACAAATTTGTTTTGATTTTTGCTATAGTTCTAATACTTATTAATTAATGCCCTTCGATATCACTAACGCTCCTGCAACTTTTGCATATTAGTTTCATTAAACTCCGGCAAAACCCTCAACAAAAGCACATACTTCCAACATCTACACGTTCTCCAAAATACTCCTCTCCTAGGAATATTGCTAGAAATATTCTTGGCAACCTTTCGTGCTCTAAATTTCCACGGCCAGAAATAGGGGGAGGAGGGGGGGTACGAAGAAATCACTCTCTTCCAAGCCTTTCTTCTAAATTGTAAAGGGAGAATATTCCAAGAGCGAACTTTCGTGGGGCAAGTTTCCGAAACCAGTGTACTTGGAGGGGGAGGGAGATGGGGAAGATGTCCTTTAGCGTTCAAGGAAAATTCACTCTTCGTTTCGTGAGTGTGTTTGAATGCAATTGAAAACCATGTTTGTTACGAATGCATTTCGGTATCACTAATGCTCCTGCAAACTTTCGTTCAAACTTTTGTATCAAAAAGGCATAATGCGCATGTGCGAGAAGGTGTTTCTGCTCCTAAATCACGAAAATGTAAATTGTCTCTGACTACCAGGAGCACATAATCCATACAGAGGTCCGTTTCTGTGCACTGAAGTGTACCAAGTGAGTATAATGGGCATATGCTAGGTGTATCTCCTCCTAATTCACTGCTTCTCTTTTACGAAATTGTGGTAAATTTTTAGCTGACTACCAGGAGAATATAATCCATGTAGAGGTCCTTTTCTGCACACGAAGAATTTTCGTTCAAACTTTTGTATCAAGAGTGTATAATGGGTATGTGGCTATGTGCGAGGAAGTGTTTCCGCTCCTAATGCACTGAGTCTCTTTTAGGAAAATGTAAATTTTCTTGGACTAGGTACCAGGAAAACATATTCCATGAAGAGGCCCTTTGTGGACATACAAGGGATTTTCCTCGGGATTTTCGTTCAAACTTTTGTATCAATAGGGTATAACAGGCCAGTGCGAGGAGGTGTTTCTGCTCCTAATTCCGAGAGTATCTAAGAAACTTTTGTATCAAGAGGGCATGTGCGAGGAGGTGTTTCTGCTGGTAATTCACTGAGTATCTTTTAGGGAAGTCTAGTACATTTTTTCTTTTGTATCAAGAGAGAATAATGGGGATGTGGGAGAGGAGATGTTTCTGCTCCTAATTCAGTGAGTTTCAGATAGGAAAGGTTTTTTTTTGTCATTAGGATCCAAAGTTTACGGCGAAACACTGTTCAGGAGTTTCAAATTTTTGAGTGTTTGTTATAACAACATAAGGTTAGTTAAGCCCATCACACAATGAATAAAATAAGGAATAAGAAATAAGGAATAACAATTTTCAATCTACTGATCTTTATGGATTTGCACACAACACTGAAATATGAAATAAGCCTTGAGATGCCCCAACCTTAGCAATGTCCTGTGAATATGATTGTCGATACGAAGCACCACAAGCTGCCAACCGAAATCTGGTGGGATTACAGAAAAGGGAAAGAGAGCGAAGATGAGACGGTTGGAATTTCGCGGAAGACCACATGTGTTTACAATTTTAAACACCTGCAGTCCACTTTTTTCTTAGAAATGCGTGAAATGCAGGGAATGGGCGATTTTCGGGTGGTTTTTAGGGGTATTAGCAGATCAAATTACCGCGTGGCTTGGGTTGGTCAAATAAATAGGATTTAACATGTGTGTTCATGGTCTTTGTCTTGTAACCGGCTGAAGTGTAAAGTACGGCTTGTCTTGAAATATTTTGTTATACCTTAATCATTGCTGTGTGCTTTTGCTTTTTTATATCAGGTGAGGTATTTGCTTTATTCAATTAATCTATAAATGTGTGTAACTTGAATGCAGCTTGTAACCCTTTACTTATGTACTTACTGAATTCAATCACTTGTACCTTTAATGTGTAACCTCTGTTGGTATTGGCAATCATGTTTCATTGTCGGTAGGGCTGTATCTGTGCTGTACATACTTGCATGTGTACATATTTAATTTGTGTATTGTGCTTTTTAGTCACTCTCGATTATTTCATTGTATTTCATTATATTTGCTTATTTGGGACTGTGAGTAATCAAGAGGGAAGTGTGCTTGTTTAGAGGGGATCGAGCTATTCAAGTTTATACGGCCTTGGTGAACCTAACACTAACATTTTCACTCGTTCCGAACCCAACAACTTTAGCCCAGGACTACAGGGTCTCCACTGGTCCTGGGTAATCCTCCCGCCCGGCGAGGTATATTTGACATCTCTTAGTTTTGTCCGATGTATGTGTTGTAATACCTGGGGAATGGTTCGATCCCATTTTGGTTACTCATCGCGTGTTTGTAGTAGTTACCCCGGTTTCGAGAGGGCTCAAAAGTGCTGTACATTAGATGTTGTTCATTATAGGACTACTCCGAATTAGGTTTTGCTGCAGTTTTCCTAATTCGTAAGGTAAATGCCGGAGTAGTATAGAACCACTTAAGACCCTCTGCAGGGGCACCGTTTTGGTATTAGCTGCAATATAAACTTAATCAACTATTGCTTTTGGTGTCCCTTACCCATAAAACGCCCTCAGTGCCTGCTGAGAACCCAGTTATTACACAACGTAGGTGTCCTACATGACGATCACGATCTTAGTGCACTCAGGGTGACCCCGAGTGACAGATTTTCGCGGAAAACTTAAGCGAGAATATTCAAATAGGCAGCCAAGCCATGTTAGTTTGGCATTCCCGCTACTAAAGAATATGGTCCAATATCCCGGTGTGACTTGAAGTTGGCGTTATCCCGCCGAGATAGGAGGCTAATATCATCACAATATCAAATTTTGTGGCAAGAAATTCCATGATTAATAGTTAGTACAAGAAAGAATAAAATGGTTACTACCTGTAATTACACCTTCAAAACACCACAACCAAAATAATCAAGAATAAAAACCGGGAACGCGTGATGCCTTCCGTCGACCCCGTCGCCATCTTCTTTCTTTCGCCACGCAGGCCACGCCACGCTTTTTTCCCCTAGCTTCGTTACGAAAATCCCCTAGTATTCGGCATTTGCGCAAAACGGTCGATTGGTTATATACAGAGCATATCATATTTTTGTTTCAGATGTAAAGGTGTGTTGCCTAATCATAAGGGTGGATTATCCATGTTTTCTGAAGAAATTAAGCAGCCCAAGAACAAAAACGTAATGGACAGGCGAAGTAAACAAGCGAAATTAGCACCATATCTCAACGATGATCGGCTGTTATGGAAACATCTCGTGAAACCCCCCTTAAGACAACCAAATCTGAGGACCGTCTTGCATTACCTTCAAGACTACCCACTGCAAAATATTCCAGGACTCCAGGCCGAACTAAATATATTGAAAACTGATGGAAAATTCGCAAAATGTGTATATTGGCAACACACTATACACTTCAATCGTGGTTACATGTAAACGGTACAGTTATGATAGTTTAGTTGCCTATCATCTGCACCGTGGTAACCAAACGCTCACAATTGACTTTCTTCACACGTAACGATTGCAATTTACGTGAAGGTACATTCTTTTACGAAACGGAGTTTTTCCAATTTCGCGAAAACGCGTGTTCGCGATATACAAACAACGACATCGACACGTATTTTGCAGAATGCGAGGTCAAACCTTCCCCCTTTCGAATTGTCCGTACCTGTCGCAATCCGCAAGAAACGCGCCACGGCGCTTTCGTTCAATGCGAGCAAGAGAAACGGCGCATGGCGCGGTAGTAGTTTTCGTCGAGGATTGACCTTACCTCATGGCATTCATTAATTCTGAATCACTTCGTCGCCAGCTGCTAGTCGAAAAGGTGACCGCTTCCGGAAATCTTCCCCCGATTGACGAAAAACCCCGACGAAGACGATCCCCGAAATGAGTATCGAGCTGTAAACTGTGTCGGTTATCAGTCGGTAATTCCCGGCGAGCTCATCTTTTCGTTGATTTCACCTTTACCAATTAACCTTGGCGAAATCCCCCACATGACTTGAAACATTCTCCAAGATACCTGTCCTACCTGTGAATTGCGCTACGTGGATAGGCGGTCGTTGAAGTCTCCAACAAATTTCTCAAAAAAAAAAGAAACAACACACACCGTGACTGACGATTTGGAAATTGCGCGATTTGAATTACGCGCCGTGATTTTTTCGAGATTTAGTGATCGCGCCCCAAAGTGTCGGTAATTGGTGCACGCATTGGAATTAAGGTGTGTTAATCGAATGTGCAGTGAATAAATATGTGCTAAGTGTCGGTGGATTGTTTTTCGGACCCAAAAGCGAAGGCGCGATGAGGTAACAGCTTTTTTTTCACGCCGCTCCATTAACGATAATTAGCAATTAACGATCAACAATTCGAAAAATTCGATGATATCGCGCGCAGGAAAAAAAGATCGAATCGAAGAAGGCACCACGCTCGAGCGACTTCCGGCCATACATAAAAAAGAATTCGAAACGGTCAGGCAAAGAACTGGGCCGGCATTACATTTGGCGATTTCACGGGAAAAACGAATTGAAAATCCTGTTAGTCGTCAAACTCGAAACACCAAACTGGGATCGGAATCCGTTTACAGTTAGAAAACGTTTTCTAAATGCCGATTTAGAAAAGGCAGCGCGGTGCCTTTTTGAGTTTGAATTTTCGCATTGGTGGTGCCCCATTTAAATGTAAATTTGTGAATCTCGTCCGGTCTTCGATCGATAATTGCGAAAATATTTACAAAAATATTTCGAAATCGCGCGGGCCCGGCCGTCTATTGACTATTGTTATTAGCTTTAATTTTAAACAAACATTTTATTTGTGCCACTTTCGAAGGCTGCACTTAGGCAAATTAAGTATTTTCTAGTAATATCGAGACCATTCTAAAAACGGACACAAATTGACATTTTGTAATAATTTTGGGCCAATGGAATTCGAAATTCTAAAATACAGATTCATCCGGATAGGGATTTTGAAAGATTTGGGCCTTTTGAATGGAAATAGTAACACTTGACGAGATCGTGTCAAAAAATTTATATTTTGCCTTAACTGTTTGAAGATGGCACTATCAAAGGGACAATATAAGGTCTGGACGAGACGAAAGTGAAGTGTCGGTACTTTATTAAACTTTACTTGAAATATTTCGATGCAATTCCGTTCACTTTTCTTGAAATTTTTTCCCAATGCTTTGAAACTTCTCCTTTGAAACTTCATCCAAACTAGCTTGAAATTTCTTAAACTTTCTTGACACGCTTCGTTCAAAAATTTTCTAAAATCTTGATATATTTTAGAAGTGTTTCATTTCAACTTCTGTAGCACTTTTTTGGATCATCCGTGGGTCTTAATTCAAGTTTTGAAACTATTCTTGACAAAATGTCAAGATATTTGCAAGGAAAGTTCGAGATGACGTCAAAAAAATCTTGAGAAATGTCACGGTTTCCAAGAGATACCTATCTCAAAAAAGTTTTACAAATTCTAATTTCTCCTAGATACTTTAAAATTTTCTCGAGTTTCTTGAGTGTAGCCCGCGGTGTAATCTTTTCTTAAATAAGAACACAGCAGAAATTGGGCGAGCCGGGGCCATCTAAGGCTGCATCTCTCGCTGCATCCTTACATGGACCTACGATAAATTCGGCTCACCCTCTCCTAGTTTATTTTCAAGAATCATGGGATTTGTTTATGGCCTTAGATAATGCAGCCTTCTAATATAGATAGCACGATTTATGCCGAACTCGCCTTCGGCTCGCTCGGCATTGGTATAGCCTTTTTTCACTGGGAAAAAATTACGCGGCAGAAATTGGGCGATCTAAGGCTGCATCTCTCGCGCATTTTTTTAACCGAAATAGATTTTTTTTTGACATCACTATTCGATATATTTCTTGCAGACGTCTCAATTGCCCTTTGTGAGTACCATCTTCCGACAATGCGTTCTTGAGGTATAAGGGAATATACCCGATCACGATAAGAGATCGAGGAGGAAGGCTATGGTTGGTAGAAATTAATTCCTTTCGTTGAGACCTTTCATTAGAGTACCATGAAGGATAAAACTAGTTCCACTCTACTCCGCCCCATACGTTGACTTTGATAAGAGGACAGAAAGAAGGGCAGTGGTTAGTAGAAAACGGTTCCTTTCGTTGAGACCTTTAATTAGAATACAATGAGAGATAAAATTAATTTTTACCCCCCCCCCCCCCCATTTTTTTTTAATTCTTAAAAAATGCGTGTCCGAACTCACTTCTGCCGTTTCGAACTACTTCTAGGGGAATGGTCTTAGTCCGGATTTTTTTGCAGTAGATGGCCTATTGAAGGTGTGCCAGACGGCCATCAAATTTCGCTGTCTAAAAGCCCCCCCCCCCCTGCGAATTATTTCCTGACATGCTGTTTTTGAAAGTAAACGTGCATAACTTTTACATACGACAACCAATAAGGTCTCAGATTTTGCATACGCATGCCTTTAGTGGTTCCAAGTTAAACTTTAGAAAATTGGGGGGGGGGGGAGTTAACACATGTTATACCCTTCATGGTATTCTAAATTAATTTGATCTCTCATTGTATTCTAATTAAAGGTCTCAACTCAACGAAAGGAAACGTTTTCTACCAACTATACTGCCCTTCTTTCTGTCCTCTTATCAAAGTACGGAATGGAGGGGAAGGGGTGGGGGAGTGAACTAGTTTTATCCTTCATGGTACTCCAATGAAAGGTCTCAACGAAAGGAATTAATTTCTACCAACCATAGCCCTCCTCCTCGACCTCTTATCGTGATCGGGTATATTCCCTTATACCTCATGACCGGATTGTCGGAAGAGGGTACTCATAAAGGGCGATTGAGACGTCTGCAAGAAATATATCCATTGGTGATATCAAATCAAAAGCTATTTCGGTTTTAAAAAAATGCGCTTTATCTGCACAAGAGTTGTGCACAATTTATACTTGTTTTAAAGATGCCATCGCACTTTCTTTCTATAACCTTAGACAATGGGGTCCTCGATGGGTCCTTCTAATATAGAAAACACGATTTATGCCTTTAATGAGAAAAAATCACACAGCAGAAATTTGACGATCTAAGGCGCCATCCTCACATGGACCTACGATTGCCGAGCGAGCCGAAGGCGAGTTCGGCATACATTCGGGTCATCATGGTCTAGTTTTTTTTAAGGAATGACCTTACATAACTCGCTTTGGGCTGGCTTGGCATTGCCCTTTCTCAAACCAAATCACACAGCAGAAATTGGGCGATCTAAGGTTACATCCCTCGCTGCACCCTCACATACATTTACGAATGAGTGCCGTCGTAGGCGAGTTCGGCATAAATCGGGTCATCCCAGAACCGGGCGGTTTTGTTTATGTGACCTTAGATAACGCCGATTTTTAGTATAGAAAGCACGACTTATACCGAATTCGCCTTCGGATTCCTCGGCATCGGTATAGCAATGGAAAAAAATCACACAGGAGAAATTGGGCGTTGTAAGGCTGCATCACTCGCATTCGGCTCGCTCGGTATAAATTCGGCTCTCGCTCGCCTAGTTTTTTTAAACAATCAGGGGATTTTGTTTCTATACTTTAGATAAAGCGACCTTCTAATATAGAAAGCACGATTTATGCCGAACTCGCCTTCGGCTCGCGCAGCTTTGGTATAGTAGCTCTTCTTTAATGAGAGAAAAATCACACAGCAGAAATTGGGCGATCTAAGGCTGCACCTTTACATGGGCTCGCGATTACCGAGCTCGCTCGGCACAAATTCGGCTCGTCCTCGCCTAATGTTTTTCGAGTTTATTTCAAGAATCGTGACATTTTGTTTCAATAACGTTAGATAGTGCGGTTTTCGGGGCGGTCTTCTAATACAGAACGCACGATTTATGCCGAACTCGCCTTCGGCCCGTTCGGCATTGGTATAACCTTTTTTTAATAAGAAAAAAATCACACCGCGGAAATTGGGCGATCTAAGGCTTCATCTTTACATGGTTCTACGATTGCCGAACTCATCTTCGGCTCGTTCGGCATAAGTTCGGCTCAACCACGCCTAGTTTTTAGCGCATTTTTTATGAATTAAAAAAAATGCGCTATTGTTTGCGTTTTGTCCGCCCGTCTGTCCGTCCGGACCCACTTCTACCGTTTTGAACTATTTCTAGACGAATGGTCCTAGAGTCCTGGAATTTTTTGCAGTAGGTAGCCAATACCTTGAAGATGTGCCAGACGGCCATTAAATTTAGCTGTCTAAAAGGGGGGCCCCCCACGAATTATTTCCTGAGATGCTGTTTTTGAAAGTAAAACGTGCATAACTTTTACATACGACAACCAATTGGTCTTAGATTTTGCATACGCATGCCTTTAGTGGTTACAAGTTAAACTGTAGAAATTTGGGGGGGGTAGACACATGTTCTACCCCTCATGGTATTCTAATGAAAGGTCTCATCGAAATCACTAAGCGACGGGGCCAGAGGGGGGAGGTTAAAAATTTATTTTATCATTGGATTCTATTAAAGGTCTCAAGGGGGGGAGTGGAACTAGTTTTATCCTTCATGATACTCTAATGAAAGGTCTCAAGGAAAGGAATTAATTTATACTAACCATAGTCTTCCTCCTCGATCCCTTGTTGACTGTTGTGATCGGTTATAATTCCTTATATCTTAAGAGTGAATTGTCAAAGGAAAGTACCTACAAAGGGCGATTGGGACGTTTGGAAGAAATATAACCATTGGGCATTTAAATAAAATTTGATACATAGCCACTTGGAATAAAAGCAAATGTAGCGCCATTTTCCAAATTTGGTTTTGTGTAGGATGTGCAGTGCCAACTTTCTTATTTATGGAAGAAATTTCATAGGGGTGTTTAAAAAAATGCGCTTTAGCTGCACAAGGGTTGTGCAAAATTTGTACTTGTTTAAAGATATGATCGGTCCTTGTTTCCATAATTTTAGATAAAGCGGCTTTCCAATACCGAAAGCACGATTTATGCCGAACCCGTCTTCGACTTGCTCGGCATTGGTATAGTAGCCTCTTTTTAAAGTAAAAAAAAATCACAGTAGAAATTGGGCCCCTCGCCTAGTGTTTTTTGAGTTTTTTTTAAGAATCGTGGAATTTGGTTCTATAACCTTAGATAATGCTGGTCTTTGGGGCGGTCTTCTAATACAGTACGCGAGATTTATGCCGAACTCGCCCGCCTTTTGCTCGCTCGGTTAAATTCGGCTCTCCCTGCCTAGTTTTTTTTAAACCATCAAAAGATTTTGTTTCTATACTTTAGATAATGCATGACTTATGCCGAACTCGCCTTCGGCTCGCTCGGTTTTGGTATAGTAGCTCTTCTTTAATAAGAAAAAAATCGCATAGCAGGAATTGGGCGATCTAAGGGTGCATCTTTACATGGGCTCGCGATTGCCGAGCGAGCCGAAGACGAGTTCGCCATAATATCGGCTCACTCTCGCTGAGTGTTTTCGCGTTTTTTTAAGAATCTGACCATTTAAATCTGCGACCACAATTGCCGAAGCCTTAGAACATCCCATAAGTACTTTCTATAGTTTTAGTGTTTTCCTAAAATTCCCTAGTCGATTCTACAGCTTTTATTGTGCTTTCCGAGGCTTGCCCGTAAGCGGCTGGAAAAACGCTGGATTACTCTGAAAAAATCCCATCCCGACCTTATTCTAAGTATGGGTAGATCTCGAGGTAGATAGAATTCTTGGTCACAATTCCAAAGGCTTTATTACGTAGTCTCGGGCTCTATTTGTCTGAGGCCCCCTCAGTTGCAAAATTATAACCTCGCCGAAATCCAAGGAAAGGATATAGCCTATGCACATCCAATCACCATAGAATAACTAATTACGTAACGATCTGGTAAATAAGTCAAGATAATAAAATTTATTGGTCCATTAAAGCCACATTCCTCAAACGTGGAAAATCTTCTAATGACGTTCGCTCGGCTAATTCTAGCTTCATTTGAATTTCTGCCATCCTCTCTTCTTGTAATTTCTATTTCTTTGCGCTATAATTTTTGAACTAATTTGTTTACATTTTGTCCGCCCGTCGGTCTGTCCGGACCCCTTTTTCCGGTTTTGAACCACTTTTAGGCGAATGGTCCCAGAGTCCTGAAATTGTTTGCAATAGGTAGCCTTTACCTTGAAGGTGTTCCACACGGGCATCAAATTACGCTGTCTTAAGTTGGGGAGGGGGGGGGGGCATGAATTATTTCCTGAAATGTTGATTTTGATAGTACCGGGCGAGGTACCGGGTGACCCAATAAGACTGTTCCTCGGCCATCGTTCGTCGTATGATGTAGGGGTAAAATTATTGGGTAAATCGGTTATGAAGAATCGCTGGAAAATATTTTCAAGTTCTAAAAATGACCACCAGAGGGCGTAACTGCCATTTTAAATTTTAAAATTGCATTTTCTTTAAATTTCGCATAATAAACTAAACATTATTTTTTCACATTTTTAAAAAGAATCATTTTCGTAAAAACAAAAACTCAGTTATTTCAAAAACAAAGATGGCGTGGGGCGTTCAGTTGTTTTTGTAATAACCTCCTTTAACTTCTTAACGGTTTGACCGATTGTAACAAATTTGGTATCTTTGAAAAGAGCATTCCTTGGGCAACGAGAATCAATCACCAATGTGGTTGATTTAGTTGAATCCGAGGTTGAATCCTTCTCCGCCAGGGGGCTAGTTTTGATACTATGATCTAAAATCCTAAAAAAATCAAAAAAATCAAATGGAATGAGATGACTTTTTCTTTATGAAAAAATAGCCAAATAACACCCAAGGAGGCTAGTGAAAACCATTTTTCAAAATCTCGTTCCTAACCTCAAAGATTGGGAAAATGAGATTAATTTTATTAATTAATTAATTTTATTAATTAATTAATTAATTAAAATGCTTAAATTGTATCTTATTTGACGTATTTCCGGTATTTGTCGATGGCGCGAAAGATTGTTTGGAAAAAGACCCTGCACTTTTAGGTAGGCCTTGGAAAATTAAACAAATGAAACGCGATGCATTATAAAATAATAACAGCCGTAATTTGTAAATTATTCGGCTGTGTTTACATTCAGAAAGTGCAGTTTTTTGAATTTGTAATCTTTTCTAAAATCCAGATTTATAAGCAAGAAGTATTTAATATGCTGGCGGCGATGGTTCGTGGTCGATTTGGATAACGCAAATAGAAGATGTGGGCAGCGATGGTTGCATTTTGAAAATACTCAAAATATATCGCCAGCATATTAAATGCTTCTTGGTTAGAAATCGGCATTTTAAAAAAGATTTTGGGTTATAGTGTCAAAGCTACCCCCCTGGCGGAGAAGGATTCAACTAACTTAACTATATTTTGGTTGATTCTTATTGCCCAAGGAATGCTCTTTTCAATCATACCAAATTTGTTAAAATCGGTCAAACGGTTAAGAAATTAAAGCAAGTTAATGCAAAAACAATTGAACGCCCCACGCCATCTTTGTTTTTAAAATAACCGAGTTTTTGTTTTTACGAAAATGATAGATAAACTGGTTCTCTTTAAAAATTTTTTAGTTTATACGAAATCGAAAGAAAATGCAATTTTAAAATTTGAGATGGCAGTTACGCCCTCTGTTGGTCATTTTTCAGGGATTCTTCATGGCCCATTTACCCCTTAAGTCATATGACGAACGGTTCTCGAGATATGGCCAAGGAACAGTCTTATTGGGTCACCCGGTACACCCGATTTTGTATACGAATGCCTTTAGTGATGCCAAGTAAAACTTTTGGAAATGGGGATGAAGGGGAGGGGGCATACGTTCTACCCTTCATGGTATTCTAATTAAAGGTCTCAACGAAAGGAACGGTTTTCTACTAACTACCGCTCTTCTTTCTGACCGTTTATCAAAAAAGGGGTTGGAGGGGTGGGGGAGTGGAACTAGTTTTATCCTTCATGGTGCTCTAATGAAAGGTCTCAACGAAAGGAATTAATTTTTACCAACCGTAGTCCTCCTCGACCCCTTATAGTAATCGGGTATATTCCTTTATATCTCCAGAACCGATTTTCGGAAGAGGGTACTCACAAACGGCGATTGAGACGTCTGGAGGAAATACATCTATTGATGGCGATGTCAAAACTTTAAGAGCGAATATCTCGAGGGGGAAAGTACTCTCACAGGCAAAATGAATCGACTGGACGAGACATATCTATTGGCGAAATCGAAGCAAATAACGTTTGTTCAAATTTTCAAAGTTTAATTGCAGATTCGGCATTTTAATGTCCACCACGGTTAATTCGAAAAACTTGGTCACTTCTAGTAGGTACCCGATTTTTACACCTCAAACTTAAACACCTTGTATACAGAATTAACGAAATCAACGCACTAAGATCACGTGACTTCGGTGCCACTAAATTCACCATAGTTTTGGTTCACCAAGGGTGACAAAACCGTTCAGTTTTTTTTTGTGGCCGCGTCAAATCCTATTTATTTTCTAGGTTGGCGTTTATCCCCCTCGCCCCCAATTCAGGCGTTAGTCTTTATATAGACATTGAAAGTTTTCAAGTAGAAAGTTGAGGAATGTAAAATTGCACTTAAAAAACCATTACACGTGTCTTGCACTTTAAATGGTAATTGATAGACGTTACGTTTTCAACAAATCCGGCAATTCACTTATATAAGTCGCTCGTACGGAACGAAATGAACAGTTAACAGATTAACGGTGTCCCTTTTTCGATTTAATAATAAATGGCATCAGCCGGCCGCCCATTTTTCTGCTTTCTCATCGCGCAAACACGGGAACGTACTCGTCCGTAACGTCGAACGGTACAAACGCCCTGTATATATTGTTGTGACGTTTTACTTTCGTCCAATTGCTCCAGTATCGGTTTTTTTGTTGCAGATACAATGGGCATTACTAGCTGTTGACTGAAGGAACGATGACCGAATCGACGCCGATCTGCCGTTGTCGCGTCCTGTATTTGGGTAGCTCGGTTCCGCAACAGACCAAGGACGGTCTGCAGGGAATCCAGGAGCCGCTGCAGGAGCTGTACCCCGACGAGGGCGGCATCGGGGCGAGAGGCATCGACAGTTGGCTGAGCGTGTGGTCGAACGGAATACTTCTGGAGAACGTCGACGAGAATCACAAGAAGATTACGAGATTTTTCCCGATCGAAAGCTTACATTATTGCGCGGCCATCAGGTACGTAATAAGAGGTTTATGGTCGGTGAGCGCGGGTCCCTTCAAGGTGATCGCAATTACTTTAATAATATCGAATGACGACCGGTTTTAAGCGATAATTTGCGCTTTAATTAAAACGCGTACAGACAGTTATTTAAATAATTTTAATCCGAGTGTACACGCATCCAGGTGAATTCTGAGGGTCCGTTAACTTAGAACCGCCAGTTTGCGTTAGAATCTCTACAGCTAGCGCAGCAATCAAATGTACACGCTCTTCAACCGTCGCGAAACTAGCAGTTTCGTTTTCTTGTTGTCTAGTATTTAAAGAAACACCATTTCCACCATAAAATAAACTCCTTAAGAATTGTCAAATAAATCCCCAATCATGATGGAACGTCTCCACTTCTCCAACGTGAAGATTTCGTCTAACAATAGAACTTCTTATCGCAAACGACCAGATGTCACCTTTTATAAATCACGCAAATTTGACTAGATGTCTCTTACTTCTAGCACCTTATCTAAATTGAATAATTACAAAGCGATAATATTTAAACAAGAATTACGCATTTACAAACAAATCTTAAAGGAAAAACATAAACACTGAATACAAATTCAAATGAAACAAACCAACTCTGTTCTTATTTCGTAAATAATCCCCAGATTATTAAACCCCTCAGGTGCGACGTTTTCCCCAAACATGGTCATTAGAGTGCGAAAGGTTTTAAAACTATTAGGGGAAAACGTAACACCGAGGGGTCTGGGTAATATTCCTCAGGAAAGGAGCGTGTTTCATCGATGGCTAGTTTTCCCCCAGAAGTTTGAAGGGTCTTCTGCGCTATCAATCAGTTGTGTCGAAATGCCATCGGTTTCTCATTCCATGCCCCCCAGACTCCCCGGTGCTACGTTTCCCCCTCCGCGCTGCCAATCAGTTGTGACGAAATGCCATCGATCTTTCTTTTCCTGGAGGGGTATGATGCTCATTTTTGGGGAAATACGACGGCACTTGCTCCAAACGGGTGTCTCTTAAGAAATGATTATTAAAGCACGGAAGGCTTCCAAAATATTAGGGTAAAACGTAACACCGGGTGGCCAGGGAAGTATGGAATACCCCCCAGGGAAGGAGAAGTCCTTTTCTGGGAGCGCGTTTCACCGGTCTCTACTTTCCTAACCGCCCGATGCTACGTTATCCCACAGAACTTTTAGAGCCTTCCGCGCGATCAATCAGTCTTGAAAGTTTTGTAAGTTTTGAAAGTCTTGGAAAGTCTTGGATACTCTTGGAAGGCCTTGGAACGTCTTAGAAGACTTGGAAAGTCTCGGAAAGTCTCCGAAAGTCTCGGAAAGTCTTGAAAGTCTTGAAAATCTTGGAAAGTCTTGGAAGGCCTTGAAAGGTCTTGGAAGATCTTGGAACGTCTTGGAAAGTCTCGGAAAGTATTGGAAGGTTCTTGGAAGGTCTCGGAAAGCCTCGGAAGGTCTTGGAAAGCCCTGAAAGCTTTTGAAATTCTTTGAAGGCCTTGGAACGTCTTAGAAGGTCTTGGAAGGTCTCGGCAAGTCTCAGAAAGTTTCGGAAGGTCTTGAAAAGTCTTGGAAACTCTTGGAAGGACTTGGAACGTCTTAGAGGGTCTTGGAAAGTCTCGGAATGTCTCGGAAAGTTTCGCGAAGCCTTTGAAAGTCTTGAAAATCTTGGAAAGTCTTGTAAGGCCTTGAACGCTCTTGAAAGATCTTGGAAGGTCTTGGAAAGTCTCGGAAAGTATTGGAAAGTTCTTGGAAGGTCTCGGAAAGTCTCGGAAAACCTGGGAAGGTCTTGGTAAGCCTTGAAAGTCTTGGAACGTCTTGGAAAGTCTCGGAAAGTCTGGGAAGGTCTTTGAAAGTCTTGAAAATCTTGGAAAGTCTTGGGACGATTTGCAAAGTTTTGCATAGTCTTGCAAAATATTGAAAAGTCTTCAAAGTCTTAGAAAGTCTTGGAAAATCTTGAAAATCGTGGAAAGTCTTGGAAAGCGTTGATAGGTCTTGGAAGATCTTGGAAGGTCTTGGAAAGTCTCCGAAAGTCTTGGAAGGTCTCGGAAAGTCTCGGAAAGCTTGGGAAGGTCTTGGAAAGCCTTGGAAGTATTGGAAGGTCTTGAAAGGTCTTTGAAGGTTTTGGAAAGTCTTGGAAACTCTTGGAAGGACTTGGAACGTTTTAGAAGGTCTTGGAAAGTCTCGAAAGGTATCGGAAAGTCTCGCAAAGTCTCGCGAACCCTTGGAAAGTCTTGAAAATCTTGGAAAGTCTTGGAACTCTTGGAAGGCCTTGGAACGTCTTAGAAGGTCTTGGAAAGTCTCGTAAAGTCTCGGAAAGTCTTGCGAAGCCTTGGAAAGTCTTGAAAATCTTGGAAAGTCTTGGAAGGCCTTGAAAGGTCTTGGAAAGTCTCGGAAAGTCTTGGAAGGTTCTTGGAAGGTCTCGGAAAGTCCCGGAAAGCCTGAGAAAGTTTTGAAAGGGCTTGGAAAGTTTTTGAAAGTCTAAGTCTTGGAAAGTTTTGGAAGGTCTTGGAAAAGCTTGTAAAGTTTTTGAAAGTCTGTGAAAGGCTTGGAAAGTCTTGCATAGTCTTACAAAGTCTTGGAAAGTCTTGAAAAGTTTTGGAAAGTCTTAGATAGTTTTGGAAAGTCTTGAAAGGTCTTGGAAAGTCTCAGAGTCTTGGAAGGTTCTTGGAAGGTCTCGGAAAGTCTGGGAAGGCCTTGGAAAGTCTTGCAAAGTCGTGGAAAGTCTTGAAAAGTCTTTGAAAGTCTTGAAAAGTCTTTGAAAGTCTTGAAAAGTCTTTGAAAGTCTTGAAAAGTCTTTGAAAGTCTTGAAAATCTTTGAAAGTCATGGAAAGTCTTGGAAAGTCTTGGAAAGTCTTTGAAAATCTTGGAAAGTCTTGGAAAGTCTCGGAAAGCCTGGGAATGTCTCGGAAAGTCTCGCGAAGCCTTGGAAAGTCTTGAAAATCTTGGAAAGTCTTGGAAGGCCTTGAAAGGTCTTGGAAAGTCTCGGAAAGTCTTGGAACTCTTGGAAGGCCTTGGAACGTCTTAGAAGGTCTTGGAAACTCTCGTAAAGTCTCAGAAAGTCTCGGAAAGTCTCGCGAAGCCTTGGAAGTCTTGAAAAGGCTTGGAAAGTTTTTGAAAGTCTTAAGTCTTGGAAAGTCTTCAAAGTCTTGAAAGTCTTGGAAAGTTTTGGAAGGTCTTGGAAAAGCTTGGAAAGTTTTTGAAAGTCTGTGAAAGGCTTGGAAAGTCTTACAAAGTCTTGGAAAGTCTCCGAAAGTCTTGGAAGGTTCTTGGAGGGTCTCGGAAGGTCTGGGAAGGCCTTGGAAAGGCTTGCAAAGTCGTGAGAAGTCTTGAAAGTCTTTGAAAATCTTGGAAAGTTTTGGTAAGTCTTAGAAAGTTTTGAAAAGTCTCGGAAAGCCTGGGAAAGTCTTGGAAAGTCTTGCAAAGTTGTGGAAAGGCTTGGAAAGTTTTTGAAAGTCTTGGAAAATTTGGAAAGTCTTGGGACGTTTTGCAAAGTTTTGCATAATCTTGGAAAATCTTGAAAAGTCTTTGGAAGTTTTGGAAAGTCTTGGAAGCCCTTGGAAAGTCTTAGAACTCTTGGAAGGCCTTGGAACGTCTTAGAAGGTCGTGGAAAGTCTCGTAAAGTCTCAGAAAGTCTCGGAAAGTCTTGTAAGGTCTCGGAAAGCCTGGGAAGGTTTGAGAAGGTCTTGGAAAGTCTTGGAAAGGCTTGGAAAGTTTTTGAAAGTCCTAAGTCTTGGAAAGTTTTGGAAAGTCTTGAAAGTCTTGGACAGTTTCGGAAGGTCTCGGAAAGTTTTGCAAAGTCTCGGGAAGCCTTGGAAAGTCTTGAAAATTTTGGAAAGTCTTGGAATGCGTTGAAAGGTCTTGGAAGATCGTGGAAGGTCTTGGAAAGTCTTAGAACTCTTGGAAGGCCTTGGAACGTCGTAGAAGGTCTTGGAAAGTCTCGTAAAGTCTCAGAAAGTCTTGGAAGGTCTCGGAAAGTCTCGGAAAGTCTCGGAAAGCCTGGGAAGGTCTTGGAAAGTCTTGGAAAGTTTTTGAAAGTTTTAAGTCTTGGAAAGTTTTTGAAAGTCTTTGAAAGCCTTGGAAAGTCTTGCATAGTCTTGAAAAGTTTTGGAAAGTCTTGAAAAGTTTTGGAAAGTCTTAGAAAGTTTTGGAAAGTCTTGGAAGGACTTGGAAAGTGTCGGAAAGTCTGGGAAGGTCTAGGGAAGTCTTGCAAAGTCGTGGAAAGGCTTGGAAAGTTTTTGAAAGTCTTGCAAAGTCTTTGAAAGCCTTGGAAAATTTGGAAACTTTTGGAAAATTTGGAAAGTCTTGGGACGTTTTGCAAAGTTTTGCATAATCTTGGAAAATCTTGAAGTCTTTGAAAACCTTAGAAAGTCTTGGAAAATGAAAAGTCTTTGAAGGTCTTGGAAAGTCTTGGAAGGTCTTGGAAGGTCTGAGAAAGTCTTGAAAATCTGGGAAAGTCTTGGAAAGTTTTTGAAAGTCTTCAGTCTTGAAAATCTTGGAAAGTTTTGGAAAGATTTTGATAGTCTTCAAAGTGTTTGAAAGACTTGGAAAGTTTTGGAGGCTCTTGGAAAGTCGTGGAAAGCCTCGGAAGCTCTTGGAAAGTTTTCGAAAGTCTACCAAATGGCAAACCGGCATTTCCGAATAAACGCCAAAATATTAAAAAGGTGCCATTTATAAGCAACTGAGAGTTGAAGGGGGGGGGGCAAACGGCTTGAAAGAGCAGTTGAATTGCGAAGCCAACTCACAAAATAAGTCGATACGCCTCTCTCCCGGTCTTTTGCTGTGGCGTCCTTTACTTCTATGGCGCGGTGATGGGAGGGGAAGGGTCGAATACAGCACATGGCGGGTTCAAAGTGTCTCGCCGCCGCACGACTATCAATCGAGAAGTGCCCATCCCTGACGGCTACAGATTCCGAACGCACCGACCCCGTAGGGCGAATAATTTTTTGCTGCTGAATTACCCCTTTAGCGCTCACATTAATTCAAATGGGGAGATTGCGTTTTACGCAGAAAGTTGTTATTTTAAGGTAATTGTCCATTGTCGCTTGTTGGAAATCCCAAAAAATTGGGGGGAGGGGAGGGGGATTGCAGCTCTAGCATCTTTCATACACCGATTCTTTTGTATCGAACGCCGATTAACTTCGAACGCTTTTTTGCTATCAGTCGGTGACTAGAATCGATCGCTGTATATACTCGAAAGGGGAAGGGCCACCTTTCGCAATCTTCCATAGACCGCCTCTTTGTTATCGACCGCCCATTAACCTTGAACGCCTTTTGCGTATCAGCAGGTGACTAGCATCGACCGCTTTATACACTGCGTCCAAGATAGGGATGTCTATCTGTCTGTAGGTCTGTCTGTCTGTCGGTCTGTCAGTCTGTATGGTTGAATAAAGGAATATAGAGGGTGTTCTCATATTGTGTAGAGTATTCAGGCGACATCTATCGAACTACACGGTGGACCAAGATTAACAGCAGAGATCCCGAAGGTAGAATCCGATGCTGGAGATGGGCTGGTCTGGGGAGAAGCTTTCAGATCAAGATGGTTCCAGTTCTTCCTTAATTCTTCATTAAGACTCGGAGCTCCGCTCGAAACCAGGTTTGAATTCAAATGTCTGATGGAATCTTAGAAGCCAGGAATCCGGTCAGGAATCTGGGCACCCACGCTTATGCCGATGTAACCTTGAAGATTAGCTAAACACATTGAAATTCCGTGTTCAGTATGCGCATCTGCAATTGGCTCGTAATAATATGGAATTCGCTATACATTCAAGTCTAATTCGTAACATTAATTAATTTACACCTGAACTAGAAATAGTTATTAGACCAAAACCGGTTTCGTCCAAGAATGTTTTTCTTACATAACCTCCGTGCCTTTTTTTTTGGGTGAAATTACTTTTCGGAGCAGCTAAAAAACCTAATTTACTGTTAGGCCCGAGGCCAAGCCAACGACAGACCATTCCGTTACACTTGCTCGTGCAAGAGGCGTTCGAGGGCGACAGGTGCAGTCGGGTGGGTGTGTCGGTCTCGTCCGCGAAACCGCGCGCTTTCCCACATTTTAAAACTCATTTTTTCTCAAAAAACGCGTACAATTACGGACTTCCTCCTGGTAATGGTTCGCCTTATATTATTGTTATTGTTGCATGGGAAAGGCTTTTGTTTTCAAACACAAAAGGAGCTCTTTTCGCTTCGGGTAATTAGCGTAATCGCATGTTGACGTTTTGCGTGCGCGAAATTGCGTTTTGTTCGTCCGTCCGAACGTACTTCTCCGCCTTTCGATTTCGTTAGGAAAATGATCAACCGATGACAAATTTCCCACGCCGGGGTTGTGTTTTTCCACATTATCGCTAATTATGTGGTGGCAATTTTCTGTTGGGGTACAGGAAACAACTGCTCTTTTTAATTCATCACCAAATGAGTAGTCGGTTATCTAGGAATTTTTGCAGTTGATGGTCAGAAAAGTAACCGTCCTCAGATGAAAGGTCAAACCGTTTACATTTTAAAACTTGTGATTGTTACTTAAGTAAGGGGGGGCTAGGCGTCCATCACCGAATAGCTCTACAAGAGACCTCCCAGGAAATGGAAGACTAGGTGTTCCTTATTTTTATTTATTTACCTTACGAATTACGAAAACCTAATTCGGAGTAGCCGGCAGAATACTCGAAACTGGTCTGAGGAAATTCGCATCTCTGTCGCAGATAAAAAAAATTTACCTCAGCCCAGGTTCGAACACCCGACCTCCGGCTTTATAGCCCAACGCTCTACCATTGAACTACAAAGTCGGTACACTAGAGGGAATGGCGGGTAGTTCTGCCGGTAAGGTAGAAAGTCTGCTCGTGTCTTTCTAATCTCTTTCACAAATTAATTTCCCTTTCGCAATATTGAGAAAATCCAAAATTCAACGTTTCCACTTCGAGATAATAATAATAATTGACTTTATTCCCATACATCGTGTTATACAGGTGCATTCACTACATGAGAGTAATATAAACAAAAAAATTTTTATAAACAAAAAATATCGATGTCGAAAGCACAATTACCGGATTGCCGGTAATAATGAAATAAATCGTACATCAGAAGTAAGAAAAAAAAGCCTAAAAGTGATTCTTCAAAGTAAAAGTGAGTGCGTAATTGTTGTTACATACCACAAAGCGGCCTTAAAACTTGTAAAATAAATCCGCAAATAGCGTCAGCGAAGCTTGGAAGTAGAATAACGAGAAAAAACTTCGCTCGATTTAACACAGCGCCAGTATATCCCAAAAATGGTCGACAAAATTGTTAAGTAAGCAATGGCGTGTATCGTCTTGCAAAATAATGATCGAGAATGCGTCATGTACCGGGTGCCCCAATAAGACTGTTCCTCGGCCATATCTCGAGAACCGTACGTCATATGACTTAGGGGGTAAAAAAATTATTGGGTAAATCGGTCATGACGAATCGCTGCAAAATATTTTCATGCTCTAAAAATGAGCACAGAGGGCATAACTACATTTTTAAATTTTAAAATTTCATTTTCTTTTAATTTCGCATAATAAACTAAATAGTTTTATTTTTTACATTTTTAAAGAGAATCAGTTTATCTGTCATTTTCGTAAAAACAAAAACTCAGTTCTCTCAAAAACAAAGATGGTGTGGGGCGTTCAATTGTTTTTGCAATAACCTGCTTTAACTTCTTCGGTTTGACCGATTTTAATAAATTTGGTATGGTTGAAAAGAGCATTCCTTGGGCAATGAGAATCAACCAAAATATAGTTAATTTAGTTGAATCCTTCTCCGCCAGGGGGTTACTTTTGACACTATGACCCAAAATCCTAAAAAAATCAAAAAAATCAAATGGGGTGATATGACTTTTTCTTTATGAAAAAGTAGCCAAATAATATCCAAAGAGGACAGTGAAAACCGTTTTTCAAAATCTCGTTCCTTTTTCATAATAAGTCATATCATATCATTTTATTTGATTTTATTTATTTTTTTTAGGATTTTGGATCATAGTGTCAAAACTGGCCCCCTGGCGGAGAAGGATTCAACTAAATTAACTATATTTTCTAGTTGCTCAAGGAATGCTCTTTTCAACGATACTAAATTTGTTAAAATCGGTCAAACGGTTAAGAATTTAAAGCAGGTTATTATTACAAAAACAATTGAACGCTCGACGCCATCTTTGTTTTTGAAATAACTGAGTTTTTGTTTTTACGAAAATGATAGATAAACTGGTTCTCTTTAAAAATGTGAAAAAAGAATGTTTAGTTTATTATGCGAAATTTAAAGAAAATGCAATTTTAAAATTTAAGATGGCAGTTACGCCCCCTGGTGGTCATTTTTAGAACTTGAAAATATTTTATTTTGATTTTTTTAATTTTTGAAGAATCTTAAGATTGATACAAAATGTGGGAAGGATCACAATGGCGTAGCAAGAAGATGGGGGGGGGGGGGAGAATCATAACAAATAGGTACAGGACACGGACGTGATATGAAACACGCCTTCGGCACCTACTGTGACTCAATACGACATATTATAAAACATGGAAAGCACACAAAAAATGACACAGAAAACGGAGAGCTCACAAAAGAAACAAAATGTATAAAGGAATAGCAGTAGAAGGGATCCACTTTACCCGCAATACTTTTTCTTCGCGGGGTCAATCAAGGTTTCGTGGTCGATGATTTTTTGGGGGCCGATTTTTTTTATTATTTGAATAATTTCGCAGAATTGATGGGCGGATTTATTAATGTAATTTGATCCGTGTGAAAAAAGAGCGAGAGAGAAAAACGCACGCTACTCTTATAAAATGACAAATTATTCATTTCAAATTGGCCAAAGAAGAAGATTGTTGGACTCATAGGACACTCCCAAACCACATTTTTTGAAATTCATGGTTAAATGCAGAGCCATGAATGAAAGAAATATATTATGGCCGCATAGGACACTCCCAAACAACATTTTTGAGCGATTGGACCAAAATCTTCTGAAATTCATGACCATTAATTTGGTCATGAATTCCAAAAAAATTATTATGGAGGCATAGGACACCCCCAAACCAATTTTTTGCACTATTGGACCAACATTTTTTGAAATTCGTGGTGAAATGCAGAGCCATGAATTCAAAAAAAATTTTATGGGTGCATAGGACACTCCCAAACAAAATTTTTGAGCGATTGGGCCAAAATCTTCTGAAATTCATGACCCTTAATTTAGTCATGAATTTCAAAAAAATTATTATGGAGGCATATGACACCCCCAAACCAAATTTTTGCACTATCGAACCAAAATTTTTAAAATTCGTGGTGAAATGCAGAGCCATGAATTAAAAAAATATTATGCATGCATAGGACACTCCCAAACAAAATTTTTGTGCTATCGGACAAAATTTTTTGAAATTCGTGGTGAAATGCAGAGCCACGAATTAAAAAAAAATATTATGGATGCATAGGACACTCCCAAACAAAATTTTTGAGCGATTGATATCCGTGCCCGAACCCGGATATAAGACATGGAAAGCACACACAAATGACACAGAAAACGGAGAGCTCACAAAAGAAACAAAATGTATAAAGGAATAGCAGTAGAAGGGATCGACTTTACCCCCACTACTTTTTCTTCTGGGAATTTTTAATAATTTCGCGGAATTAGATTGATGAATTTATTTCGCGCGTGGCTTATCGGATTTGATTGAATTAATTTAATTATCACTTTTTTTGATCATTTAATTTATTCAGGTAATTCTGGGCGTGACGTGTGGAATTGATGGGCGGATTTATTATTTGATTCGCCTATTTTAATTAGCGTTTTGATTTCGTTATCTGTTTCGCGAATTTAATTTAGGACAACCTCGTGGCATAACTAATCTGTGTGAAAAGAGAGAAACGTACGCTACTCTTAAAAAATGACAAATTATTCATTTCAAATTGGCCAAAGAAGAAGATTGTTGGACGCATAGGACACTCCCAAACAAAAATTTTTGAAATTCATGGTTAAATGCAGAGCTATGAATAAAAAAAATATATTATGGATGCATAGGACACTCCCAAACAAAATTTTTGAGCGATTGGACCAAAATCTGAAATACATGGCCCTGAATTTGGTCATGAATTTCAAAACAAATTTTATGGACGCATACGATTTTTAATAATTTCGCGGAATTAGATCGATGAATTTTTTTCGCGCTTGGATTATCGGATTTGATTGAATTAATTTATTTATCACTTTTTTTGATATTTTAATTTATTCAGGCAATTCTGGGCGTGACGTGTGGAATTGATGGGCGGATTTATTAATGTAATTTGATTCGCGCTTTTTAATTAGCGTTTTGATTTCGTTATCTGTTTCGCGAATTTAATCTATGACAACCTCGTGGCATAAGTAATCCGTGTGAAAAGAGAAAAACGTACGCTACTCTTAAAAAATGACAAATTATTCATTTCAAATTGGCCAAAGAAGAAGATTCTTAGGTGAGGATTATTCCCTATGGATGGAGTGCGCCTAAAGCAAAGAAACGCGCTAAAAAATTCCTCTTTACTTATATACAGCGTTTTCCCACTTCTTTTTGGAAATCCCTATTTTTCCAAAGTTTACAAATATCCACTCGCGAAAGGGATGCGCAGATAATAATACCACTATAATTGCGTAAACTTTGGGAGATGATGAGAGGCTGATAAAAAAACCGATAATAATACGCTAAGTGTTAACGCGTCTGTAGACAGCTGAATACTAATTAACTAAAAACTACTAAATTACCCTGCGGGACGTTTGTGAATTTCGATGATGTTTTCGGCCTGTACCATAAATGGCTAATTGTAAAATGGTTCTAAATCTAGTGCGGTTTGTATATTGGCTAAAGTAAAATGGGTTTTTATCTCAGCTAATGTCTTGTGTGGTTTGTATCTAGGGTAAGTAATACGATGAAGGATGAACTGAGAATAAAACAAATGATGAAAGGAGGGTGAGATAAAAGGAATATATAAACGTGAAGAGGATATACAAATGAAAGATGAAAATGGATTATGACGAAGACAAAGAAAATAGAGAGAGAGAGAGAAGACAGAGAAGGAAGATAGGGGATAAAAAGAAAGATTGATAATGAAAAGAGGAGACAAGGAATATCAAGATGAAGACGAATCACGTGCACACAGAAGATGAACGTGGATAATGAATACAGGACGAAAACAAAACCGAAGATAGACGACATAAGGCTAAAGAATGTGATAAGAGATAGATGATGAAATGACGAAATGGCACTTTCAAATTTTGGCAACCTTGGGTTCTGCCGACCACTTAAAAATGGCGGCTACCAAAAATTTATCGTTTTATGAAATACAGGTATCAATGCCAAGCCAGCCGATGGGAAAAAAAACCATGACGTAATCGATTACATCAATTTTCAAGCGATTTCTCCACAAAATAATCCGATGCGTTTCCGATACAGATTACCGCGATCGTTTCTGGGACGGCCGCCTCCTTTTTAAAAAAAAGCCGGAAACAATTGAAATGATTTAGCAAACAATTTCTCCGTTGTTTTCTTTTTCAATAAACGTTGCCATTATGTAGCGAGTCTCGATAAACAAACGGTTAATGTAATTATTAATGGTGATGTAAAGGTTATAAATAATTGCTGAGTGTGCAGCTTGTGTGAGTAATAATTTTAATTGTTTTTCTCAAAGACTTAATTGGCCATCGATGCAATGACGCGCGCGGATAAGTATGCCATGATGTAGTTGTTGTTTCTAATTCTTGTTTTTGTTTTTCCGTATTAAGTGTCATTAATTAGTGCCGGCGTAATTAAACTGACGCTAAATTAAATTTCCCTAAAATTTCAAAAATCCCAAAATCTAAACTTCTCGAAATCTCCAATTACCAAAAGTCCAAACCCCAAAAATCCAAAATGCGCAAAATTTCAATCATCGCAAATCTTCAAAATTCCAAAATATCAAGTTTCCAATATTTCAAAACTCCCAAAATCTCGATTCAGTCTTTAATTGCTGCTCAATCTCTTCTGTTGATATTCTCGGAGGTCTTTTGGACATCTTTGGAGACATCTTTTGGAGAACTGTTGGAGATATTTTGGAAACTTGGAGATCTGTGAACAACCTCGGAGATGTTCATAGATTTAATGAGGATATTTTTGAGACCATTGAAGATTTTGGAGATCCGCGGGGAATTTCGAAATCGCTGACGATCTTTGGTCGTAGTCAAAGATTCGATCTCAGGCATCATTGGAGATTTTTGGATAGTATCACCGATCCTCGAAGATCGGACATCTTGCTTTTAGAGCCCTTTTGGTTTTGAGATTTTTGGACATCTTCCGGAAACTGAAAGTTTTTGACATCCGCCAACAATCGTGCACATAGTGCAAAATCTTGAAATACCGTGAGGTTCGCTGGAAATATCTAAAAACTTCGGGTAATCGTTGGAGTTTCTTGGTTATCGGTGTATATACTTGGAGGTCCTTAGACATCTTTGGAGATCTTTTGGACATACATATTGTGGACATCTTCGGAAATTTTCTGGAAATCTTTTGGAGACATTTGGAAGTCCTATGGATATCTAGAGACTACTGTAAATGTGCGTAGGGATCTTCTGGGAGCGTTTGGGAGCTCTTTGCATAAAAGTATCGACGGTAAAGGTAGGCGAAAATTTAAGGAAATCTGGAAATCTATGGGGGTCTTTTGCAATACTCGGAGATTCTCGCATATCTTCGATACGTTAGGAATATTCTGGACATATTTTGAAGATTCAGAATCTTTAGGGGATTTTTGCCTATATTATGAGACCTTCAAAGATCCTCGGGGACACCTTTGGGATTGTTTAATGGATCTTTGAGGATTGTTAGAGAATTCAAAGCTATGAATTTCAGAAGATTTTGGTCCAATCGCTCAAAAATTTTGTTTGGGCGTCTCCTATGCTTCCATAATATTTTTTTTTAATTCATGGCTCTGCATTTAACCATGAATCTCAAAAAATGTTGGTCCGATAACGCTAAAATTTGGTTTGGGAGTGTCCTATGCGCCCATAATATTTTTTTTTTATTCATGACTAAATTCAGAGCCATGAATTTCAGAAGATTTTGGTCCAATCGCTCAAAAATTTGGTTTGGGAGTGTCCTATGCGTCTATAATATATATTTTTTAATTCATGGCTCTGCATTTAACCATGGATTTGAAAAAATGTTGGTGCGATAGCGAAAAAATTTGATTTGGGAGTATCTTATGCGTCCATAATAATTTTTTTTTAATTCATGACTAAATTCAGGGCCATGAATTTCAGAAGATTTTGGCCCAATCGCTCAAAAATTTTGTTTGGGCGTCTCCTATGCTTCCATAATATTTTTTTTTAATTCATGGCTCTGCATTTAACCATGAATTTCAAAAAATGTTGGTCCGATAGCGTAAAAATTTGGTTTGGGAGTGTCCTATTCGTCTATAATAATTTTTTTGAAATTCATAACCAAATTCAGGGCCATGAATTTTAGAAGATTTTGGCCCAATGGCTCAAAGATTTCGTTTAGGAGTGTCCTATGCGTCCATACAATTTTTTTTAATTCATGGCTCTGCATTTAACCATGGATTTGAAAAAATGTTGGTGCGATAGCAAAAAAATTTGATTTGGGAGAATCTTATGCGTCCATAATAATTTTTTTTTAATTCATGACTAAATTCAGGGCCATGAATGTCAGAAGATTTTGGTCCAATCGCTCAAAAATTTTGTTTAGGAGTGTCCTATGCGTCCATACATTTTTTTAAATTCCTGGCTCTGCATTTAACCATGAATTAAAAAAAATTTGGTCCGATAGCGCAAGAATTCGGTTTGGGAGTGTCCTATGCGTCCATAATAATTTTTTTAAATTCATGACTAAATTCAGGGCCATGAATTTCAGAAGATTTTGGTCCAATCGCTCAAAAATTTTGTTTAGGGGTGTCCTATGCGTCCATACATTTTTTTAAATTCATGGCTCTGCATTTAACCATGAATTAAAAAAAATTTGGTCCGATAGCGCAAGAATTCGGTTTGGGAGTGTCCTATGCGTCCATAATAATTTTTTTTGAAATTCATGACCAAATTCAGGGCCATGAATTTCAGAAGGGTTGGGTCCAATCGCTCAAAAATTTGGTTTGGGAGTGTCCTATGCGTCCATAATAATTTTTTTGAAATTCATGATCAAATTCAGGGCCATGAATTTCAGAAGATTTTGGTCCAATCGCTCAAAAGTTTGATTTGGGAGTATCCTATGCGCCCATAATAATTTTTTTGAAATTCATGACCAAATTCGTGGCTATGAATTTCCGAAGATTTTGGTCCAAGCGCTCAAAAATTTTGTTTGCGAGTGTCCTCTGCATCAATAATATATTTTTTGAATTCATGGCTGTGCATTTAAGCATGAATTTCAAAAAATGTTGGTCCGATAGCGCAAAACTTTGGTTTGGGAGTGTCCTTTGCTTCCATAATAATTTTTTTGAAATTCATGACTAAATTCATGGCCATGGATTTCAGAAGATTTTGGTCCAATCGCTCAAAATTTTGTTTAGGAGTGTCCTATGCGTCCATAATTTTTTTTTAAATTCATAGCTCTGCATTTAAGCAAGAATGTCAAAAAATATTGTTCCGATAACGCAAAAATTTTGTTTGGGAGTGTCCTGTGCGTTCATAATAATCTTTTTGAAATTCATGACTAAATTCAGGGCCATGAATTTCAGGAGATTTTGGTCCAATCGCCCAACAATTTTGTTTGCGAGTGTCCTATGCGTCCATAATATTTTTTTTTAATTCATAACTAAATTCAGGGCATGAATTTCAGAAGATTTTGGTCCAATCGCTCAACAATTTTGTTTGGGAGTGTCCTATGCGTCCGTAATGTTTTTTTTTAATTCGTGGATTTGCATTTAACTATTAATTTAAAAAAATGTTGGTCCGATAACGCAAAAATTTGGTTTGGGAGTGTCCTATGCTTCCATAGTAATTTTTTTGAAATTCGTGTCTAAATTCAGAGCCATGAATTTCAAAAAATTTTGGTCCAATCGCTCAAAAATTTTGTTTAGGAGTGTCCTATGCGTCCATAAATTTTTCTTAAATTCATGGCTCTGCATTTAACCAAGAATTTCAAAAAATACTGTTCCGATAACGCAAAAATTTTGTTTAGGAGTGTCCTATGCGTCCATAATATTATTTTTAATTCATGGCTCTGCATTTCACCACGATTTCAAAAAATATTGGTTCGATAGCGCAAAAATTCGGTTTGGGAGTATCCTGTGCGTCCATAATAATTTTTTTGAAATTCATGACGAAATTCAGAGCCATGAATTTCAGAAGATTTGGGTCCAATCGCTGAAATATTTTGTTTATGAGTGTCCAATGCGTCCATAATTATTTTTTTGAAATTTATGACTGAATGGAGGGCCATGAATTTCAGGATATTTTGGTCCAATTGCTCATAAATTTTGTTTGCGAGTGTCCTATGCGTCCATAATATATTTTTTGAATTCATGGCTCTGCATTTAACCATGAATTTCTAAAAAAATTGTTTGGGAGTGTCCTATGCGTCCATAATAATTTTTTTGAAATTCATGACTAAATTCAAGGCCATGAATGTCAGAAGATTTCGGTCCATTAGCTCAAAAATTTGGTTTGGGAGTGTCCTATGCGGCATAATAATTTTTTTGAAATTCATGACTAAATTCAGACCCATGAATTTTAGAAGGTTTTGGTTCAATCGCTCAAAAATATTGTTTGGGAGTGTCCTATGTGTCCATAATATTTTTTTCATTCATGAGTTTGCATTTAACCATGGATTTCAAAAAAATTGTTTGGGAGTGTCCTATGCGTCCATAATAATTTTTTTGAAATTCAAGGTCATGAATTTCAGAAGGTTTTGGTTCAATCGCTCAACAATTTGTTTGCGTCCATAATATTTTTTTTGAAATTCATGACTAAATTCAGGGCCATGAATTCCAGAAGATTTTGGTACAATCTCTCAAAAATGTTGTTTGGGAGTGTCCTATGCGTGGAAAATGGAAAAAAAAGAAAACAAATTTTCGTTGTTTTGTTTTTGATTTATTGTAAAAATTGATCGAATACATTCCTTAACAGTCCTTTAATTACTCTTAACGTGATTTAAGTATATCTTTAAGAAATTCTTCAAAAATTGTTCATAGATTTGGCGCTTGGGTGCCTTCTCTGCTTAGGAGATGAAAGCAGTGCACTATTTTGGGTTTTGGTATATTTTAAAAATGAACAATTAATGATTCACAAAAAATTTAAAAAAGGTTCGCAGTGGCGTAACAAGAAAGGAAGCGTGGTGCAACCGCTTCCGAACGAAGGTGAACGAAGTGTACTATTTTGACGACATTAATACAATGTTACCACACCGTTTTGTATCGATTAATTTCTTAGAATTCTTCAAAAATGTGTATTCGAAGTCATTCAAATTGTAGGGATTGGATCAAAGTTGTAGGTTAGTTCCCTCTGTCTGTTATGTTTTCTTTGTCTTTTGTGTCTTTCCTTTTTTCTATTTCTTATCTGTAATATCTTTCATTTGTTGTCTGCATCTTTGTCTTTCGTATGTTTTTATTCGTCATTGGAGTCTTCTGTGTTTTATGTATCTTCATCTTTAACCTTTCTTTCCTCTAGTATCTTCCATTTTATGACGTCTTGTGTTGCGTTATGCGTTTTATATGTCCTGTGTGTTTTTGCTGATCAAAAATTACTGCACGTTTCTTAAATGTCTCTTTTGTTTACAGATACGTCCTAGTCCCCGAAAAGAACACGTTGCACAACCCCAGTCCTAGATTTCTACCGTTAGATTCGCCCTTCGCAAGATCGCCGAATCCGACCCACCCGCCCCTATTCGCCGCGATCCTGAGAAGGACGACCGGAATTAAAGTCCTAGAGTGCCATGCGTTTATATGCAAACGCGAAGTAGCGGCAAACGCGCTCGTACGTTGTTGTTTTCACGCCTACGCGGATTCCTCGTACGCCAAGCAAGTCGACACGGCCGGTAACCTTTACGGAACACTCAGCTCGGAGAGGATATCGAAAGACAAGGTAACGAACCGCCGCTCATTTGACTCGTTGAGTTAATTGGCGCGTAATTTGAAATGTAAATGCGATGCGAACGAGGTCGAAGTTCGAGTTCAAGTTTAACCGATGATGGTCCCATTCTTCTGTCTGTTTTAGGTGGAGGATTGGAAGATTAATCGTTTCTCGTCCGGCTCGACGATGACCATCAACACGGTCGGAAACGCAAAGGACGACGTCAGCATATATAACGGCGATGAGAATCATAAGGTATGGGCCGGCTCGCAGGATAATTTAGACGGAATTTACGATTTATACTCAACGTCGACCATAAGTAGAACGCCGCGACCGAGACAAATTGCGGCACCGATATCGGTACCGCCACCTCCACACCAGGAAAAGAACAAGAAGCCCAAGAAGAAGAGCTCCCCCAAGGAGGAGATGTACCCGATGGTCAACGGCAGGGCGAATAGCGTTTCGGGTACACTAATGAAACCAAAAAATCACCACCACTACCCCGTCCCCCAACAACCCATCTACGTAATGTCGCACCCTCAGACGTTACCCAACCCCAAATTCATCAAACACCACGGGAACACTTTCTCGCACCGGCCGCGCGGGCGCATGCTGGTACCGGCCCGTCCGATCCCACCCCCTTTCGTTCCCGTCGCCAACGTCATGGTGCCGACCACCCTCACCAAAAACAAGAAGAAGAGCAAGCACCCCGTCGAGGAACCCATCTACTTACCCAGCAACCGCGCGCTATCCCCGGTCTCGAGCTACCAACCCGTAAACTTCCCGCACGAGGCCTACATAATGCACCAATACGCCACCATGGAATCGCCGTCGCGGCACGCGAGACGAAAGGACAAGGGCCACGACCCCCCGCCGCCGCCCCCATCCGCCAAGCTCAACAAGAAGATAGCGCAGAGCATGAACGGTCTCGACGATCCCAACTTGGGCGACGAGAGTCCCTTCAACACCGGCATCTACAGGAAGAAGGGCCACCTGAACGAGCGCGCGTTCTCCTACTCGATCCGGCAGGAGCACCGGTCGCGCAGCTACGGTTCGCTGGCGAATCTGAAGTTCGCGACGCCGATACCGAATGGAGTGCACGAGGTGAGTGGCACCGATTTCTATAACTCGCAGGATGCTCGAAGAATGTCGAGAAAGTTAGATAACACACTTACTTACATAATTCGCCGGCCGACGCAATTAATTTTCTTTTTAATCGACAGCCCGAGGACAGAGAGGACATCAAGAAGGAGCGCGAGATCATGCAGATGGTGCACGATTTGGATCTGTCGGGCGACGAGCTCGAGAGGTCGGAGGTTCCCAGGGGAATGTACGAGGCGAGGACGCCGGGTCCGTCGGTACCTTTAGTGCTAGCGAACGGCAGGGGTTACAAGAGATAAGGTGAGTTAGTGCGCTCCTCCCCTCAGGTTAATCTTTAAATTAGCATGATTTTAAAGTTTGTTTTTGTTATGCGCCATTAATATAACTAAATTTTGCGCTAATTAGCCCCCAATCATGTCACGCTTGGTACAAAACAATGAAAATGCCACAGTTTTGTTTTTAATTTAAAGAAATTTACGAACACAATGTATAATGATTTTACAGAAATTTTCTGACGCACCAAAAAGCCCAAAAATTATGCGCTTTAAGTACCGGTAGTACAAAGCACTGTATAATCATTTTAAGGAAATTTTCGGATCCACCAAGAACCGCAAAAATTATGCGCTCTAAGTACCAGTAGTAGAAAGTAATCATTTAAAGACATTTTCGAACGCACAAAAAAGCGCAAAAATTATGCGCTTTAAGTACCGGTAGTACAAAGCACTGCATAATATTTTAAGGACATTTTCAGACGCACCAAGAACTGCAAAAATTATGCGCCCTAAGTACCAGTAGTAGAAAGTAATCATTTAAAGAAATTTTCGAACGCACAAAAAAGCGCAAAAATTATGCGCTTTAAGCACCGGTAGTACAAAGCACTGTATAATCATTTTAAGGACATTTTCAGACGCACCAAGAACTGCAAAAATTATGCGCCCTAAGTACCAGTAGTAGAAAGTAATAATTTAAAGAAATTTTGGAACGCACCAAAAAGCGCAAAAATTATGCGCTTTAAGCACCGGTAGTACAAAGCGTTGTATAATCATTTTAAGGAAATTTTCGGACCCACCAAGAACTGCAAAAATTATGCGCCCTAAGTACCAGTAGTAGAAAGTAATCATTTAAAGAAATTTTGGAACGCACCAAAAAGCGCAAAAACTATGCGCTTTAAGTACCGGTAGTACCAAGCACTGCATAATCATTTTAAGGAAATTTTCGGACCCACCAAGAACCGAAAAACTATGCGCTCTAAGTACCAATAGTAGAAAGTAATCATTTAAAGAATTTTTCGAACGCACCAAAATGCGCAAAAATTATGCGCTTTAAGTACTGGTAGTACAAAGCACTGTATAATCATTTTAAGGACATTTTCTGACGCACCAAAAACCGCAAAAATTATGCGCCCTAAGTACCAGTAGTAAAAAGTAATCATTTAAAGAAATTTTCGAACGCATCAAAAAGCGCAAAAATTATGCGCCTTAAGCACCAGTAGTACAAAACAGTGAAAACGCAAATAGAATTTTACTTATGAAATACTGAAAACTAATTTATGCGCTAATTAGCCGCTGTATGTGCCATGTGCCACAAAGCCGTTGGAATCCCCACGGTTCTGTGTCAATTTTAAAAATCATTTTATATTAGGTTTGCTTACATCTCAAAGAGCAAGGTAGGTAATATCTTTTTATGCCCATTTGCACATTTACAATTAAATTAGCCGCCGGTATGAGTCATTAATTGATTTAAAAAAGGAATTTACTTAATTATGAACCAATTAGCTACCGATATGCGCAATTGGGTATAAAAATTGTGCGCATTTTGAATATCTTGTAGCCAGTTTGTATTAATTACCTTTACCTTAACCGCAACAGTAATTGGAAGTTAATTTAAGACCAAATTAGCCGCCGATTTATTAATTAGCTTTCTTTGCTTTTAAGCGCAAGCGGACGTGACTTTTGCTTATGCGCTTAATTAATACTTAAAACTAAATTAGGCGCAAATGAACCGCTGATATCTTTCGATCTGTATTTATTCTATCGACCTAGAGCTGAAGAGCGCCAAAATTATGCGCAACTTAAATCGCGTGGGAATACTTTGTACTAATTAGATCGTAAGTAGATTTTCTTGACCCTTAAATGTACGTGCAATTGGAATTCTTCATAAGAAGTATTTAAAACTAAACTATGTGCCAATTAGCCTTCGGTTTGTGTCATTTAAAACAAGCAAGTGCGCCTAATTTTTGTTTATTCGCAATTGGAAGAGAGAAAAAAGTAAATTTTGCGCTAATTAGGCGCCGGTGTATGTGTCATTTGGAGCAATACAACTAAATTATACGCTAATTAGTTCATAATTTGTCAGTTTCGCCCCAAAAATATGTTTTTAAATATGCGCTTGTGAGTAAATTTTGCGCTAATTAGCCTCTAGTTCTGTATAAAGTTTAGAATCCAGAGCTGGAAAGCTAGAAACCTAAATTATGCGCCGATTTGTGGCATTTAGAACCGAATAGTAAAAATGTACGCCCTCAAAGCTGGATAGCGCAAAAATTATGCGCTTTTTTGTGTCTTAAGCACAATGAGATCTAATTAAGCGTTAATTGGGATGTGATTTCGTACAAAAAAATGATCTGCGTATATTTCAAATAAATTTACGATCTAAGTGCTCAAAATCAGAAAAATACTGAGAACTAAATTTTGCGCTAATTAGCCGCCGTATATCCGTGCGGTACAAAGCAACCGGAATGACATATTATTGTCACGATTCTGTATTTATTTTAAAGAGGAGGACTATTGGTGGTAGAAATTAATACCATGAAGGATAAAACCAGTTCCACTGCCTCCTCCAACCCCCTCTTTTAATAAAGGGTAAGAAAGTCAGCAGTAGTTGGTATAGAAAACAGTTCCTTTCGTTGAGACATTTAATTAGAATACCATGAAAGATAAAATTAACTAACTTAGACCCCCCCCCCCCCATGAATAAGTCTGAGATGCTATTTTTGAAAGTAAAACGTGCATAACTTTTACCGATTGGTCGCAGATTTTGCATACGCATGTCTTTTATTAGTGATAAATAACGGGGGGGGGGGCATACGTTTAATCCTTCATAGTATTCTAATGAAAGGTCTCAACCAATGGAATTAATTTCTACCAACCATAGTCCATATCTCAAGAACAGATTGGAACGTCTGGAAGAAATACATCCATTGGTGATGTCATAACTTTAAAAGCGAATACTTATCTCGAAACCGGAGGAAAGTACTCTAAGGGGCAAAATAAATCGTCTGGAGGAGATATATTTATTGGTGAAGTCGAAGCGAATATCTTAATTTTTAATGTAAACAATTCAAATTCAAACGATTTTTTAAAAATCCCCAGATTTTATAAAATTTTCGCGTGTTCGAATTATGAAATCTCAAAAAATCGAACACAAATGGTACATTAAAAAAAATTTAAAATTAATCTAACAGGCCAAATTCGAAGAACTGAAAATATACAGTGTGTAACAAATAATTATTGTACCCAGTGACCCAATAAGACTGTTCCTCGGCCATATCTCGAGGACCGTTCGTCATATGACTTAGGGGTAAAAAAAATTATTGGGTAAATCGGTCATGAAGAATCGCTGGAAATATTTTCAAGTTCGAAAAATGACCAACAGAGGGCGTAACTGCCATCTTAAATTTTAAAATTGCATTTTCTTTAAATTTCGCATAATAAACTAAACATTCTTTTTTCACATTTTTAAAGAGAACCAGTTTATCTATCATTTTCGTAAAAACAAAAACTCAATTATTTAAAAAACAAAGATGGCGTGGTGCGTTCAATTGTTTTTGCAATAACCTGCTTTAACTTCTTAACCGTTTGACCGATTTTAACAAATTTGGTATGGTTGAAAAGAGCATTCCTTGGGCAATATGAATCAACCAAATCAACCAATATAGTTAATTTAGTTGAATCCTTCTCCGCCAGGGGGCTAGTTTTGACACTATGACCCAAAATCCTAAAAAAATCAAAAAATCAAATGGATTGATATGACTTTTTCTTTATGAAAAAGTAGCCAAATAACATCCAAAGAGGCCAGTGAAAATCGTTTTTCAAAATCTCGTCCCTAACCTCAAATATTGAGAAATTGAGATTCATTTAATTAATAAAAATGCTTAAATTGTATTTTAAATTTACTTTTTACGTATTTTCGGTATTTGTCGAAAGCGCGAAAGAAAAGCACCCTACACTAGTTAGATAGGCCTTGGAAAATTAAACAAATGAAACACGACGCATTATAAAATAATAACAGCCGTAATTTGTAAATTATTCTGCTGTGTTTACATTCAGAAAGTGCAGTTTTTTGAATTTGTAATCTTTTCTAAAATACTGATTTCCAACCAAGAAGCATTTAATATGCAATATAATATACAAAGAAGCAAAACTTTTCGAATAAAGTCAGGGTCCAAAATGTTGCCTTTTAAAATCTATCGAAAATTTCGAAACTTCTTATTACTGTTCTTGGAACATTCCAAAAAGGAATACAAGAAATTATCTTCCAAAACAAAAAAAAAATTTTTAAATATGTAAACACTAAAGGACTAAAGAATACATAAAAATACAGCAAATTTGAAAAACCCCAAAATTGGTACAACTTTTTCAAATTTCGAAGTTTTAAAAATTCCGCAAAAATGTACAACATTCAGAGAACTATTAAATTAGACGTAAACAAAAAATTGTTGTTGTCGAATTTTGATTTTTTTGCCATATTTTGAAATAGCTTTTAACTTTTGTTGAAATTGACTGCAGGATACGAAAAGACAATTAGCATAAAGGACGTTTTAAGAGGTATCCTTCGCCTTGACTAGAATTTGTCGGATTTCCCCGCGATTGCAATCTGCCATAGAACAAGTGGAAGAACGCTATATAGACAATAGTAAAATTTTACCCATTTGCATAAAATTAAACTACTTCTTCTTTGTTTTAACCATAAAACTAACTGTACAGCAGCTTTACATAGTGGAATTGTTAAATTGCGAATATTAAAAAAAAATGCGTGCGAAGGTCGCCGACCCCAAACCAATTAACGATATCGATAAAAAAAAGTGTGTGAAAGTTTTAACGTTTTTTTTTCTTTCTGTTTCAGAGGACCCATTTGGGTAACGGATACATTATTGCGGCACAACCATATTATTTAAAGTTGGTCAGGAATTCACGTGTATTATGTAAATAATTTCAGGTCAACCTGAAAATGGCCTACAAAACAGTTTTGGCGCGCCCGTTATATTAAATGACAGAAAATTCCACATCACCTTGTACAGTATAGTATAGGTAAGGAGAATGATATACGTACTTTATCGTTTAAGAACTGAAACATAGTTTTATTTTGTATTGTACCTCCATTGCTCAAGAAATGATATTTTAGGTTTTGGTTTAAAAATGGGGAAATGTTCAATATGTATTTTATTATTTACCTACTTCATTAATTTACCTACCAAATATGTTATATTTCCTGTATTTAGTTAATTTTATTCGTTTGCTTGTTAATTTAGTGCCATTAAAACTTTTATGGATATGTTCATAATCTTTTAAATTAGATTATTACTACTAATACTCATTGTACAGCTATTATTAATAAAGTATGTGTTAAACTATGTTGTTTTCTTATAGTATGTTAACAATTTGTTGGTCAAGGTCATAGCGGGTAAAGATAATAATAATAATTACCCGAGATATTCAATGGTACTTATCAGATGACCACTTTGAGAGTAGTCAATTGACATCAGCAGAAATTTCTGTTCTTTTCATGTGGGGAGCCTGACCAGACAGCATTAGGCACACCAAATATCCATTGTGCCTATCCTGCTCTTTCTTGCACAACTAGGATCAGAGCCTGTTTCTCTCGATAAAAGATAGGACCCTGTTCATAGCCTAAGATGCTTCATCCTCCCCAGTTCCAGGTAACTGTTGCCAAAGCGAGCTGATATGTCTGTCTCTAAGCAAGGCGTCACAGGGACAGATCATATGCTCAGTAGTTTCATCCCCAGATTTGCCAAGGGGCCCTGAACTGTCTGAGTCAGGTTGCTTGTTACCACTGAAGCTGGAATTTACTGGGCACTTAGTCTTTAACCCTGGCCCTAACAATAGAGGGAGCAATTTCCAATTCCCGATAAATGTCCCACCACTGCGAGCCAGATCGTCCGCCTTTTCATTGCCCCCTATTCCGCAGTGCGCTGGCACCAAGACCAAGCTTAGCCTATTAGACCCACCTATAATCACTGGATAATTCAATCAACCGCCGTAGCCAATGAGAAGGGAACATGCGATCTGAGCTCAGTGACTGCTCCCTCTCTGGGAGAGTGATTTTATAACTCTTTGGTCTTAGTAAGTTAACCCGGATCACATCCCTTTTTACGAGGAAGAAATCGGATCTGAGGCCCTGAGGGTTTCCTCCCAGATCCGCCCGTGCCCAAGGTTGCCTTGTTCCTTCCCCTCGTCCCAATCGTTCAGCCGTACGAAAGCCTTTCGAGCCTCTGTCCCTATAACTATAAGTGTAAAGGCTCGAGTACCAGAAGTGCTCGCAGGGTTGCCAGGATGTGCGTGCGGTTCGAAAGCGACTGCTCATCAGACACTCTCCAAATACTGAACAGGAGCGAGAAACTCATCAACTCGGCTGTCCCTTTTATAATAAGAAGAGTCCTTCCTACTCCACCTTGGCCCAGACCTCTTACTCATCCCCTGTAAACCCAAAGTTCTTGTATGACTTACAACATGTTGACGGTCTATTAAACAGGGCGCGCCCTTACCTGCAAATTGCTCTGTACTCCATGTACTAGGTTCCCCTTCCCCCCAGTGATACCGACGGTCCCGACCCCTGGCCGGAGCCAAGAATCTCCAAGTCGCCATCTTTCTCGACCTATAAGGGATTGCGCTCACTCCGTCACCACGAAACTGGGTCCCGCTGCTCCGTCGGACATGCGAGACTCTCCCACGTGCGCTTGTAAGCTCTGCCGCTGGAATGCCCGAAAGATGCCTAATCGACATCAAATGCGAGGCGGACTCTTTCTGAATATCCTTGAATCTTCTTGAATTTTCTTGAATCCTCTTAAGTCCTCTTGAGTCCGCTTAAATCCTCTTGAATTCTCGTGAGTCTTGAATCTTAAATCTTGGAACTTGAATCTTGGAATTTAAATCTTGAATCGTGAATTTTGAATACTGAATCTTAAATCTTGAATTCTAAATCCTGAATACCGAATCCTGAATCGTGTATCCTGGATCCCGAACTCCGAATCCCGAATACTGAATTCTGAATATGAATCCGGAATCATGAATCTTGAAACTTCGTGAACCTTCTTGAATCTTCTAGAATTTTCCTGAATCTTCTTGAATTTTCTTGAATCCCTTTGAATCCTCTTAAGTCCTTTTGAGTCCGCTAAATCCTCTTGAATTCTCGCGAGTCTTGAATCTTAAATCTTGGAACTTGAATTTTGAATTTTTAATCCTGAATCTTAAATCTTGAATCCTAAATCCTGAACCCTGAATACTGAATCGTGTATCCTGAATCCCGAACCCTCAATCCCGAATACTGAATCCTGATTCCGGAATCATGAATCTTGAAACTTCTTGAATCTTCTAGAATTTTCTTGAATCTTCTCGAACCTTCTTGAATCTTCTTGAAACTTCTTGAAACTTCTTGAACCTTCTGGAATCTTCTTGAATCTTCTTTAATCTTCTGGAATTTTCTGGAATCTTCTTGAATCTTCTTGAATTTTCTTGAATCCCCTTGAATCCTCTAATCCTTTGAATCTTCTTGAGTCTGCTTGAGTCCTTTTGAGTCTTCTTGAGTCCGCTTAAATCCTCTTGAATTCTCGCGAGTCTTGAATATTAAATCTTGGAACTTGAATTTTGAATTTTTAATCCTGAATCTTAAATCTTGAATCCTAAATCCTGAACCTGAATACTGAATCCTGAATCGTGTATCCTGAATCCCGAACCCTCAATCCCGAATACTGAATCCTGATTCCGGAATCATGAATCTTGAAACTTCTTGAATCTTCTAGAATTTTCTTGAATCTTCTCGAACCTTCTTGAATCTTCTTGAAACTTCTTGAACCTTCTGGAATCTTCTTGAATCTTCTTTAATCTTCTGGAATTTTCTGGAATCTTCTTGAATCTTCTTGAATTTTCTTGAATCTCCTTGAATCCTCTAATCCTTTGAATCTTCTTGAGTCTGCTTGAGTCCTTTTGAGTCCTCTTGAGTCCGCTTAAATCCTCTTGAATTCTCGTGAGTTTTGAATCTTAAATCTTGGAACTTGAATCTTGGAACTTAACTCTTGAATCGTGAATTTTGAATCCTGAATCTTAAATCCTGAATTCTAAATCCTGAACCCTGAATCCTGAATCGTGTATCCTGAATCCCGAACTCCAAATCCCGAATACTGAATTCTGAATATGAATCCGGAATCATGAACCTTGAAACTTCGTGAACCTTCTTGAATCTTCTTGAATCTTCTAGAATTTTCGTGAACCTTCTTGAATCCCCTTGAATCCTCTCGAATCCTTTGAATCCTCTTGAATCCTCTTGAGTCCTTTTGAATTCTCTTGGGTCCTCTTGAGTCCGTTTAAATCCTCTTGAATTCTCGTGAGTCTTGAATTTTAAATCTTGGAACTTAAAATCTTGAATCCCAAATCTTTAATCTTGAAACTTGAACACTGAATCCTGAATCTTGGTTCGTGAATCTTGATTCGTGAATCTCTTGAATCCTTTGAATTTTCTTGAATCCTCTTGAATACTCGGTAATCCTATAGGATCCTCTTGAATCCCTGAATTTTGAATACTGAACCTTGAGTCCTGTATGTTGAATCCTGAATCTTGATTCGTGAGCCTTGAATCTTAAATGCTGAAACTTGAATCTTGGAACTTAAATCTTGAATCGTGAATTTTGAATCTTGAATCCTGAGCACTGAATCCTGAATACTGAATCCTGAATCGGGTATCCTGAATCCCGAATACTGAATCCTGATTACTGAATATTGAATCCGGAATCCTGAATCTTGAATTTTGAAACCTGAATTTTGAATATTGAATGTAGCAACTTGAATTTTGCATCTTAGAATTTGAATCTTGAATCATTAATCTTTAATTTTGTATCTTGAATTTTAAATGTTGAATCTTGAATCCTAAGTCTTGAACTTGAATCTTGGAACTTGAAATTTAGGTTTTGAATCTTAAATCCTGAATCTTGATCTTGATTCTTGAATCTGGATTCGTGAATCTTAAGTTTAGTAACTAGAATCTTAAATCTTATAATTAACTTAAGTCTTTAATCGTGACTCTTTGGTTCGTAAATATTCAATCTTGGTTCAAGAACCTTTGAATCTTAAATTTTCTTGAATTTTCGTGAATTTTCGTGAATTTTCTTTTAGAATCTTCATGTATCTCCCTGAATCTGAATCTTACCAAATCTTCTTGAATCTTCCTGAATCTTAAACCGTTACGAATCTTCCTCAATTTTCCCGAATCCTTCTGAATTGTACTGAATCTCTTGCATCTTCCTTAATCTTCTTAAATCTTGAATCCTGAATCCTAAATCTTGAATTTTGAATACTGAAATCTGAATCTTGAATTTTGATTCGTGAATCTTGATTCGTTGAATCTTAAATCTTACGATTATCTTAAGTCTTTAATCTTGACCCTTTGGATCAATCTTGGTTCGTGAACCTTGAATGGTACATATCTTGCGCCTTCTTCTTGAATCTTAATTTTTTTGAATTTCCTTGAATCTGAATAACTGAATCTTTTGAATATCCTGCAATTTCTTTAACCTTCTTAAATCTTGAATCCTGAATTTTGAATACTGAATCCTGAATCTTGAATCTTAAATTTTGAATACTGAATCCTAAATCTGGAATTTTGATCGTGATTATTGATTTGTGAATCTTGATTCGGCAGTCTTGATTCGTCAGTCTTGATTCGTGAATCTTTGTTCGTCAGTCTTGATTCGTGAATCTTGATTCGTCAGTCTTGATTCGTGAATCTTGAATTTTGACTGGTGACTCTAGAACTTTAATTCGTGAATTTTCAATCTCGATCAGTCATTCTAGAATCTTGAATCCAGAACCTCGAACCTTGGAACTTGAATTTTAAATCTTAAATCTTGATTCGTGATCTTGGGAATTAAACCTTGAAAGTTGAATTTTGCAAATCCAACCTTGATTCTTGAAAGTGTAATCGTGCATTTTTAATCCTGAACCTTGAATCTTGAGTCCGGAATATTGAATCCTGAATATTGGATCCTGTATTTTGAATCTTGAATCCTGAATCCTGAATCTTGAATCCTCAATCTTGAATCCTGAATCTTGAATCCTGAATCTTGAATCCTGAATCTTGAATCTTGAATCCTGAATCTTGAATCCTGAATCTTGAATCCTGAATCTTGAATCTTGAATCCTGAATCTTGAATCCTGAATCTTGAATCCTGAATCTTGAATCCTGAATCTTGAATCCTGAATCTTGAATCCTGAATCTTGAATCCTGAATCTTGAATCCTGAATCTTGAATCCTGAATCTTGAATCCTGAATCTTGAATCCTGAATCTTGAATCCTGAATCTTGAATCCTGAATCTTGAATCCTGAATCTTGAATCCTGAATCCTGAATCTTGAATCCTGAATCTTGAATCCTGAATCTTGAATCGTGAATCTTGAATCCTGAATCTTGAATCGTGAATCTTGAATCCTGAATCTTGAATCTTGAATCCTAAATCCTGAATCTTGAATCCTGAATCTTGAATCTTGAATCCTGAATCCTAAATCCTGAATCCTGAATCCTGAATCTTGAATCCTGAATCTTGAATCCTGAATCTTGAATCCTGAATCTTGAATCCTGAATCTTGAATCCTGAATCTTGAATCCTGAATCTTGAATCCTGGATCTTGAATCCTGAATCTTGAGTCCTGAATCTTGAAACCCGAATCTTGAATCCCGAATTTTGAATTCTGAATCTAAAAATTCTGAATCTTGAATTCTGAATGTTGAATTCTGGACACGAATACCAAATTTAACATGAGAACTCTAATCCTGTGTCGTAGATCGTCGTTGACTCTGCACCTACAGTTGGTGGGCATTTTTTTAGGTTTATTGAAAGCTTAGGGTAAGGATTCGATAATCGCACATCTGGGACTTCGTAAAACGATAAAAAAAACCTTCCATCAATCATCGAATAGACATCACCGAATACGGTGTTTGTCGTGTATCTCTTTTTAGCTGTAAGATGGGTTGCCTAACCGTCGGGGTAGGTCATAGAATTTTTAACGTTTCTGATACAAACTTGGAATTGTAGATAAAAATGTTGAGTTTATTTCGATGTATCTATATAGCTAATTGCGTTATTGTAAGAATACTACACGTAATTTAATACTGTTTCATTAGATTAACAAGACGATCGTATAAAAGAATTTTCGAATCGATGCTCCACATGAAATCGATGTGATTGAAATTGTGGTACGGAACCTTAAATAGTCCAACGACGTTCGGCAATCTTTTGGCAAGAAGTTCATTGTCCTGCAAATAGTTCCTGTGTGTAACTCGAAAGCGACATCTACCAGACTATAGGCGTACTTACTTCTTTGGAAATCAAAGCGTCACCATCCGCGTAGTAGAGGGCGACAGGTGCCGTTACCATTTTCATGTCGTACTCCTCACTGGTATCGCCAGAAATGGGACCGAATCTACCTAATCGCACGATTTAAGACGAAAATATATGTAACTGGGATTACTCACGCGCCGCGAAGATGTCGTACAGGTGAGTCATCACGTTGAAGCTACTCCCCGACGGGTAGTAATTGAGCGCCTCTGGAAATAACGTCTGAATGAGACCGAAACTTTGTAAATGCAACGAGAAATAAATCAACTCACATAATTGAACTGCTCGTTGTTCCGTCCGACCACGGCGAATACCATACTCACGCAAAGCGAACGGGTTATCGCGCCCTTGCGACACAAGACCTGCCCCACCACCGACAGAATGCCACCTCGCGGGAATAACTCGTAAATTCCGTTTTCAGTTACCGCCCTCTGTAGACGAACTTAAGGTCGCGTTTCTACCGAAATCAACTTACCGATAGCAGCGGCACCAGTGACAGCAAAATTTGGGTGAGCGGAGTGACCGGTCGCGTGACGTATGCGGCGGCGGCGAGTGTGGTCGCGAGTCGCACCTTTTTATTGTACTCCGGCTTCAAGGAGCACATGATGAAGAAGGCGGACGCGCCGATCGAGTGCCCGATGAAGAACAGCGAGTTTTGCTTCGTGACCTTTAAGGCGTAGTCGACCGACGCGGGAAGGTCAAATACGCCGTGCTCGTGTATGCTGAAAGGTTAACTTCGGTTACGTTCGGACTGGCGGAACGCGACCTACCTGTAATTCCAAAAGTGCGCGTCGGTATCCGGATCGAGTGACCTGTGTTTTCTCGAAAAGAAGTTGCCTCTAGGATTACAAATCCATACGTCAAATCCGTTGTCGGCGAAGACATAGGCTGTAAAAACCTCGTTAATGAAATTGGGACGGTGAGGGGGGGGGGGGGTATACGTACGTAGATCTTTGTCGGCGCCGCGAAACAGCCACGTTTCCGACGACGCGAGCAGACCAGGGAAAAGTAGTAACACTCCACCGCCGTTGGGTTTGGTCTTCATCTTCTTTCCGCCGGAAATTCTATGCAGCGTAAGTATGTATCCATCTTCCGTCGTAACTTGATGCGACTCGCATAGAAAACCGAAACGGGAGGCTAGGGCTTCCTTTAACAGAGATTAATATTAGTAATTTTATACGTGTACCGCTTCATAGTGATAAAGAACGGAACTAAAATGCAATAGAATGAAGCGCTTTCAGATAAGAAGCGAGTGTAGAAGTAGATCAGACTCAAATCGCCACGGTGTTGCCGGTTCTAAACATCGTTCTTACGGAGCATGAGGGACGAATTTTCTACTATACCCTTATACATGTATAAAAAACGGGGGCGAAGTTTGGTTTGCGTCGGGTCCGTTTCAGTTTCCTGACTTCGCGACTATTTTAGGAAAAATTGGGTGGGAGAGAGAAATTCTTCGCTGAACTACAGACAGCCGCGTAATCGTACGTGAGATTTTTATTGCAAAAGTTGAAATGAATTGCCGCATTACAAAAGAAAACTGTGCCGCCAATTTGATGAAATTGTTGTCGTGTGTGCTTTTACATTCTTTGCGAGTTTCCATTTCGACCAAAACTAATATAAAGTGGCCTATTGATGCAAAAGGGGAACTTCGTTGTGTAGAGGTTGGCTGATTTATTTTCAACCGCGAATGTGCTGCATTCTTAATACGCGAGTGAACATTTTCTTTTGGGTTCCATCATTTGATCAACGTGATTGCGCTTAATTAGTTATGTAAGGCCGAACCTGGCTCAGTTTAAGGTTGCTCGCCATCTGGTGGTGACTTTAGAAAGTAGGTCAAGGTGAAGTTTAAAGTCGCGTGCCACGTGACGGTAAAGATGCTGCTCAATGGCATTCGCTTTCAAGGTTATCAGAGGTCAATGACTTTATTTTAGTGTCACCATATTTCACTTTCACGGTTACCAAAGGTCAACGACCCCATTTTTGTGAGGTGCCACATGACATAGGTCAATGTGAAGTTTAAAGATCGTTCGGCGGTGTACTTGGGAAGTAGGTCAAGGTAAAATACAGAGACCCGTTCGATCATTCACCGCTAATAATTTCCCCCTCTAGGTTGCCAAGTGATAATTTCGGATTGACCCCTAACCCTCTCCCTCTCTCCAAGACTATTAATGCGAGATGTAGATTCAAAACCTCGTTTTCCCGTCTGCCCCGGAAAATGCGTGCGATATTTACCCTTCGAATAATAAACGTGGAAAGTTGTCCTTCGCACTGTGAACTTCACTCTTTCGTAACCTTTATCTACTTTTATTGTGCTGAGCACTCATAACCAAAGCAAGTGATAGCCAGGTAGGGATACTCTAAAATAAACTCGATGTATAATTTCAGAAGGCTAAATTCGGGTGCCATCAAAGTTATCTAGATCTTCTCCCGACGAGGAATCTCAAAGGTTGCTCACCGTTCAAAGTTCAAAAGTTGCTCGTCGTTCAAACTTCAAAGGTTGGTCACCGTTCAAAGTTCAAAGTTTACTCGCCGCTCAAAGTCAAAATAATTCTAGTGCAAACCTAAAGCAATTCTGTCATTCTATTCAGTACAAAAGATACCTACCCAAAATGCCTTTAAAAGTAGAACCCGAGAAAGGTCTAATTATTCCAGTGCCCGAGTTCAAAAGGATTAGGAAATTTCAAAACGAATTCCGAGATGAGTGGGTTCAGAGACGTTGATAAATCTTTACAAAAAATGGCCACAGCAGGGCAGGTTGATTTGAGGTATCTGGCAAATAGGCAATTTCTGACGATTTCATTGGTTACCAGAAGTTCGCTGATTGGTAGGTAGAATAGATTCGAACCGTCGACGGGCGTAGTTTCAAAAAAATGGGGGGAATTGGTTGGTACAGGAGTAACCGTGGGGCATTACGCGTGAAACCGCGATAAAAATATGCTGAACTCTCGTCGCGTCGCGCGGTTGAAAAAAGTCTAATGCAATCAACCGAAACACTGTGCTGAGTTGAAATCTTTGATGAAAAAGTTCAGTTTAATTCGGATCGTACTGCAAGAAGTCAGGTTAATCGTCCTGTAAAGTGCACGGGGAGTTTTTTTGGATCGTGAAAGAATTTACGTGCATATAAAAAAAGGGTTTGCTAGAGTTTTTTTTCGTTAAAATGTGCATAATCAAATTTCTTGGTGGCTTTCCTGCGAGGAACAAATTGGACATAACTATTAATATTTCGTAGGAGAGAATTTTAAACGACTTTAATGCGAAAAAGGCGGTCGATGTGGAAAAAGCAGTCGTTACGAAAAAGGGGACCGATGGAATATGCGACAGGTGTCCCTTCCCCTCTCGGGTGTACAAGACGGTCGACACGAAAAAGGTCGCCTATGCCAATCGGCGGTTGATGCGGAAAAGGCGGTCCATACAAAAAAGCCGGTCCAAGGAAGATGCGACAGGTACCCCCCCCCCTCACGGGTGTAAGAGGTGATCGATAGGAAAACGCGGTCGACACAAAAAAAGACGTCCCACAGAAGATGCGAGAGGTTTCCCTTCCCCTCTCAGGAGTACAAGGCGGTCGATACGAAAAAGGCTGTCGTCATGAAAAAGGCCGCCTATGCAAATGGTGTCCCTTCCGTTCTCGGGTGGTCTACCTACCAATCAGCGAACTTCTGGTAACCAATGAGATCATCAGAAATTGTCTAATTGCCAGATACCTCAAATCATCATGCCCTGCTCACTGCTGTGGCCAATTTTTTGTAAAGATTTTCATTCAATACCAACGTCTCTGAACCCAATGGAAACTCATCTTTGAATTCGTTTTGAAATTTCCGAATTTCTTTTGAGCTCGGGCTCTGGAATAATTAGAACTTTCTCGGGATGCACTTTTAAAGGCATTTTGAATACATTTGGAATGATGTTTTGAGTTCATAAATCACATTGGAGGGCGTTTTGGGTATTTTTTGTACTGAATTAGAATGTTGCAGAACTCCTTTAGGTTTGCACTTTTGACTTTGAACGGCGACCAACCATTGAACTTTGAACGACGAGCAATTTTTGAACTTTGAACGGTGAGCAACCTTTGAACTTCCTTGTCGGGAGAAGATCTAGATAACCGTCACGTGACACGCGACTTTAAACTACATTTTGACCTACTTTAGAAAGTACTTAGAAGACATTAGAAGACTTTAGAGTCAACACCATGTGGCAAACAACCTTAAACTGAGCCAGGTTCGGCCTTACATACTAATTAAGCGCGATCACGCTGACCAAATGATGGAACCCAAAAGAAAATGTTCGCTCGCGTATTAAGAATGAAGCACATCCGCGGTTGAAAATAAATCAGTTAACCTGTCGATTCCTTTACAGTTTACACAACGCAGTTTTCGTTCCTCTTTTGCATCAATAGGCCACTTTATATTAGTTTTGTTCTTAATGTCAACTCGCAAAGAATTTAACAGCACACACGACAACAATTTCATCAAATTGACGGCACAGTTTTCTTTTGTAATGTGGCAATTAATTTCAACTTTTGCAATAAAAATCTCAAGTACGATTACGCGGCTGTTTACATATTCCGTCTACCTCGATTACACGAATTCGTCTTGAAACTTTCAAATGTTGCGCGATTTAAAATGGCGCGCTCGACTTACATACCCCGCGTAAGGTATTGAAGGTTCAGCAAAGAATTTCTCCCTCCCACCCAATTGATCTTCCCCCTCTCGGGTGTACAAAGGCAGACGATACGGAAAAACGCTCGATACGAAAAAGGCGGCACATGGAAGGTGCAAATGGCGTCCCTTCCGTGTACAAGGCGGTCGATACGAATAAGGTGGTCGGTACGGAAAATGCTGTCGATATGAAAAAGGCGGCCTCTGGATGATGCGAGAGGTGTTCCTTCCCCTCTCAGGTGTACAAGGCGGTCTACGCTAATCGGCGGTTGACGCGGAAAAGGCGGTTCATACGAAAATGTCGGTCCATGGAAGATGCGAAAGGTGTACAATGCGGTCGATCTTTATTTTGCCTAGGTTTTTACTTTCACTTTTGCATATTTTCAGCATTCGTTCGGCGTTAAAATAGGGTTGTTATTAACCTACCACCAAAAAGTAACTTATTCTTTGCTACCACGCAAAAGTGAAACCGAGCCGTAGGCGAGTTCGGCACATACCTAGGAAGTTTAAAGGTATAGGTGGTAAGCCCGATCTATTCTGCCTAGGTTTTTGTGCTTTTACGATCACGGGCCCGAAGCGAGTTTGGAACAAACCTAGGTAGTTTAAAGGTGTAGGTGGAGTGTCCGATCTTCATTCTGCCTAGGTTTGTACTGAACTCGTCTTCGGCTCGCTCAGCACTTTTGTTAAGATCACGAGCCGAAGGCGAGTTCGGCACAAACCTAGGCAGTTTAAATGTATAGCTGGGAAGTCTGATCTCTATTCTGCCTAGGTTATAATGCTTTTAAGATCACGAGCCGGAAGCGAGTTTGAAACAAACCTGGGTATTTGAAGGGTGTAGGTGGAGTGTCTGATCTCCATTATGCCTAAGCTTGTGCTGAACTCGCCGTCGGCTCGCTCAGCACCGCTTTTATGACCACTAGTTGGAGGCGAGTTCGTAACAAACCTAGGCAGTTCAAAGGTATAGGTGGTAAGTCCGATCTCTATTCTGCCTAGGATATACAGCTTTTGCGATCACGAGCCGGAAGCGAGTTTGGAACAAACCTAGGCAATTTAAAGGTGGAGGTGGAGTGTCCGATCTATATTTTTCCTAGGTTTGTACTGAACTCGCCTACAGTTCACTCAGCACTGCTTTTACGATCACGAGCCGAAGGCGAGTTCGGCACAAACCTAGGCAGTTCAAATATATAGGTGGTAAGTCCGATCTCTATTTTGCCTAGGTTATACTGCTTTTGCGATCCCGATCCCGAAGCGAGTTTGGAACAAACCTAGGTAGTTTAAAGGTGGAGGTGGAGTGTCCGATCTCCATTTTACCTAGGTTTGTACTGTACTCTCCTTTGGCTCGCTCAGCACTGTTTTTACAATCATAAGCCGAAAGCGAGTTCGGAACAAACCTAGGTAGTTTAAAGGTGTAGGTTGCCGATCTATATTTTTCCTAGGTTTGTACTGAACTCGCCTACGGCTCACTCAGCACTGCCTTTACGATCACGAGCCGGAGGCGAGTTCGGCACAAACCTAGGCAGTTCAAAGGTATAGGTGGTAAGTCCGATCTCTATTTTGCCTAGGTTATACTGGTTTTGCGATCCCGATCCCGAAGCGAGTTTGGAACAAACCTAGGTAGTTTAAAGGTGGAGGTGGAGTGTCCGATCTCCATTTTACCTAGGTTTGTACTGTACTCTCCTTCGGCTCGCTCAGCACTGTTTTTACAATCATAAGCCGAAAGCGAGTTCGGAACAAACCTAGGTAGTTTAAAGGTGTAGGTTGCTGATCTATATTTTTCCTAGGTTTGTACTGAACTCGCCTACGGCTCCCTCAGCACTGCCTTTACGATCACGAGCCGAAGGCGAGTTCGGCACAAACCTAGGCAGTTCAAAGGTATAGGTGGTAAGTCCGATCTCTATTCTGCCTAGGACATACTGCTTTTGCGATCACGAGCCGGAAGCGAGTTCGGAACAAACCTAGGTAGTTTAAAGGTGTAGGTGGCTGATCTATATTTTTCCTAGGTTTGTACTGAACTCGCCTACGGCTCACTCAGCACTGCCTTTACGATCACGAGCCGAAGGCGAGTTCGGCACAAACCTAGGCAGTTCAAAGGTATAGGTGGTAAGTCCGATCTCTATTCTGCCTAGGATATACTGCGTTTGCGATCACGAGCCGGAAGCGAATTTGGAACAAACCTAGGCAATTTAAAGGTGTAGGTGGAGTGTCCGATCTATATTTTTCCTAGGTTTGTACTGAACTCGCCTACAGTTCACTCAGCACTGCTTTTACGATCACGAGCCGAAGGCGAGTTCGGCACAAGCCTAGGCAGTTCAAAGGTATAGGTGGTAAGTCCGATCTCTATTTTGCCTATGTTATACTGCTTTTGCGATCCCGATCCCGAAGCGAGTTTGGAACAAACCTTGGTAGTTTAAAGGTGGAGGTGGAGTGTCCGATCTCCATTCTGCCTAGGTTAGTATTAAACTCGCCTTCGGCTCGCTCAGCACTGCTTTTACGACCACGAGCCGGAAGCGAGTTTGAAACAAACCTAGGCAGAAAAATGGTCTGGTGTGATAAGTCAGAGTGTCGAGAAAAAGAAATCGGTGGAAAATCCTGGACCTCGCCTTTTTTTAGCGCATTTTTTAAAAATTAAAAAAAAATGTGCTATTGTTTGCGTCTGTTCCGTCCGTCTGTTCTGCCATTTTGAACTACTTCTAGGAGAATGGTCCTAGAGTCCTGGAATTTTTTGCAGTAGGTAGCCTATACCTTGAAGGTGTGCCAGACGGCCATCAAATTTCGGTCTAAAAGGGGGGCCCCCTCACGAATTGTGAGATGCTATTTTTGAAAGTAAAACGTGCATAACTTTTACATACGACAACCAATTTGGTCTCAGTGTCAGTCTCAGTTAAACTTTTGTAAATTGGGGGGGAGGGGAGGGTAAACACATGTTCTACCCTTCATGGTATTCTAATGGAAGGTCTCATCGAAATAAATTGGGATCTACAAACTATAACTTTTCCGTGCGACTGTTTTTCGAGATAAGTGAGCGAGGGAGCCTGAGGGGGGGGGGGGTTAAAAATTAATTTAATCTCTCATTGTATTCTAATTAAAGGTCTCAACGAAAGGAACCGTTTTCTACCAACTACTGCCCTTGTTTCTGTCTTATCAAAGTACGGGGTGGAGGGTGAGGCGGAGGGGGTGAGTGGGACTAGTTTTATCCTTCATGGTACTCTAATGAAAGGTCTCAACGAAAGGAAGTAATTTCTATCAACCATAGCCCTCGTCCTCGACCTCTTATCGTGATCGGGTATAGTCCCTTATACCTCAACAACGGATTGTCGGAAGAGGGTACTCTCAAAGGGCGATTGAGGCGTTTGCAAGAAGTATATCCATTGGTGATGTCAAAACAAAAGCTATTTCGGTTAAAAAAATGCGCTTTCTCTGCCCAAGAGTTGTGCACAATTTACACTTGTTCACTCCCGTTTAGGGAGGCAGGACCGTACCACCCTTTTTGATGTGTCTGAACAAAAATTAACATTTGCAACCATTGGTGTATTTGAACAGGGAAGAGTTTTATTACTTTAAGAGTGTTGTCGTCGACTATTGTTTAAATAATTAAATATAAATAAATCAAAGTAGAAAGCCAATTTCGTAATGCCGCCTATTTCACCAACCCTACATCATGTAGGTACGTACCACTCACATAAATTACATGTTTTTTTTGGGTTGTGCAACTAAATAAACTGAAATTATGAAATATTCTTCAAGTCGATAACCTTAATTAAATTTCACCAACAAGTGTAATTGTGCTATTCCAAATGAATGTCGGCAATTAGCGTCGTTACATGATTTAGTTTTAATGAATGAATTTAACCTAATTGCTGTAGGTATAGGTGGAACTCGCCGCCGCCGCCGGTTCGATACAAACGCACCTAATTAGAAAACACGCACATAGTTTTATGGAACAATAAAAGAGTAACGGTTCGTTAGATCAAAGGAAAAATGTACACAATGTCCGAAGGTGTATCAGCGCTTATAGTCATCATCCATTTATTTTATTAAAGAACCGTTAGAATTCGACAAACAACAACAACAACCGCAATACGAAAATATTTCGCGTTGCGACAAAAAGGAAAACAATGGCGAAAACTCACCGGTCCACCGTCCGAATTCTTCGCGCCCTCGATTTTCCAATTGCCCGCATTTTTCGGCGACTGCACGAGCAGCAGGGCGACGCACAGCGCCAGACGCTCGAAATTCATCACTTCCTTCGCCCAACGTCTAACACCAATTGAATTCTCGACATCGGTTAATAATTCTTCTCGCCTAACCACCCACCCACCCGTCCGCCGAAAAATTAGCCCCGCTTCGAGTGGATGTTTGCAGAACGCGACCCAATAAAATACAAAAGATGACGATAGCGCAGTTGGCGAGTGTGGCGTGTTGGTTTTTTTTTTAATTGCGTGCGCTATCGAAAGTCAGTTCTTGCACAATTATAATTGCGTATACGAGCGTAACATAAAAAAAAAGGTGCTTTGATTGGTGCAAGTGGAGACTATTCGGTATTCAGCCGCCGGTTCTGAGGACTTGCTAATTATCGGAATTAAGGAGAGGCTATTTAAATTTAAAAAAGTACCTACCAAAAGAAGGAGAAGGATCCTTACAAAATGTGCACACTTTTTGCACAGTTATAGGGACGCTTTAATTTTTCGTTTGCACACCTCTGTAATCAAAAGAAAATTTGGGGTGGTCATATTCACGATAGCCTTGAGAGGTTCCACCCTGTATATACAACTTACGACGATACATACATTTTTGAGAGTTGGCAACCACGCAATTTCTAGGTGTGGAAAAGCTGCCTGCGCCACCTAGAAAGCACGAACGTGGATTACGTTTGGCATCTTGTCTTGAATGGCGGTAGTGAACGCGTCGCTCCATAAATGTTTGTTGTTATTTTGTGTTATTTAATGCAAGTAGTAATCTTTGCATTCCTTTATATCGTATTTGTGTTTTGTATGCCGCATTTTATATTTTTTGTGTGTTTCAATCTTTGTTTTGGAAATTTACTTGGTTTAACCGCAATCCATAATCACATATGTGATACCGTTACGCTATTGTTTGTAATTGTTTACGTTTTTGGTGTAATGCTTGCTTAATTATGTTTATTGATGTTGATTACTTGGTCTTGTCCCTGAAGTTACATTCATATAAGTCGTTTGTTACTAACAATTTTCTCCGTGAATGAAGCAGTCACGGGGGTGGTAAAAACTGTAGTCAAAATTGAATCACGACACCTATTTCCGTGATTGTCTTCGGCATTCAAAGGCTCGAAACCTCGAAACCAGGGTCGGGTTACCCATCTTGCAGGAGCGGGATTACGCTAATCAAAGCTCTTCAGTTTAGAATCTATGTGCGATAAATGTGTGGCGATTCAATAATTTCCACATACCTTGTTTTTAGTTAAATTTGCCTACTAGGCCATGTAATTTTCCATCTTGCTTTTAACAAAAGGACTTTATTGCACCAAAGTGGAGCCACATCCTGTGTATTTCACCCTCTCTTAGAATCTTGGTACCTGCTTACCTGCCCCATTATTCCCAAAACTTGTTTTTAACCTATTTGTTACCTCTTGAAGTCTACATGCTACTTTTTGTATTGTTATAATTTTATGTTACGCATTCACATCATTACAAACAATTAATTTTACTACACAATTTAATATTAATTTGTCGGCTTGTTTTTTTATTGGTAAGTTCTTTTTTCCCAGCCTATGTCTATTTTTATTCGGTGAACTACCATTTTCAACGTTTATTTTTGCAATGTAATTTATTTTGACTTAAATTTCCAAGCTTTTACTATCATAATAATCACGATAATTATTAAACAAACTTTTCACGATTTGAGTTTTATTTAACGTTCCTCCCCTACCGTGCTTCAGGTCATAACGTTATCTACAACTAACGTAAGGGCGCCCTGCCTTAGATGTTTGATCACGTGCCACTTTTCAAATTTAAGCGAGATCTTGTTTAGTTTTGGAGGGATGGCTATTATTAAACGTTGCCGGGTTGACTTTATTTCCGAGTTCTTGTAGTGTGAAGTTAACGTAGAACCTGGGGGTTAAGTACACTACAGCCTTAATAAAACAACTAAGCAAGTAAAAGACAAAACGATTGAGGCGATTTAGAAACTGAGCCATCTGCCAGAGTCTACGTCAAGCCACCTTCGTGCCGAGGACAGAGATTTTCGCAGCATTTCCAAGGAAGAAAGCAAAAAAGCTGAAAATTTCCATGGCAAAGCACGCCATGTTACCGGGCGGGGTAACGTAAGTGGCAAACGGAGGTTGAAAACGTATATTACACAATATTTACAAATAATACAGAGGATATATGTACATATATAAGATCGCTTCTGGCACGTGGGATGGCGCCGGACTTGACTACGGTCAAGCCGGGAAGTGATGGCGTGCGGAGACGGTACTTGAGCCCAAGCGACCAGCCTCAGTCGCTTGTGTAGGGTAAGGTAGGCTTGCCCAGGCACAAGTGAAGTTCCCCTGTCGGTGCGCTGCTTATAAACGATTTCCGGTAGAGGCGTCTGGCGACGCGGCCAATAGGGCGCTAGTGGATGGTGGGGTGGAAGTTGCAACCCCTCTCCTAGTCGTCGTAACAGTATCCCCCCCCTGTAAAGGGGTTGCGACGGCGGGGTGCAGGCGCTGTAGCAAACGGCGGTGACGGGGTTGTCGTTGGTTCCGTGGTGGCGTCGGTGAAATGATTCTTGGCGGAAGTTCCGGTACTGGTGCCGGGGTGGGTTGGTTGGGTGCGGGGCGTAGATCGTGTACGTGCACCTTTACCAGTTCGTTTCCTCGCCTTATCCAGTACGCGTTTGTGCCCGCCAGCGCTTCGATGGTGTAGGGACCTGTGTACTTCATGTGAAAGTTCCCGGAGTGTTGGTCCCTGGATCTTTCCATCACTCCGTCGCCTACTTGGTACTGGGTGCGGGCTGGCCCGTAGTTCGCGTACCGGCTGCGGGATCGTGCCTGGTTCCTGTGCACCGTCTGTACGACCTCCTCTCGGGCTTCTCCTGTCGGTGGAGGTGGTCGATCCCTGGCTTTCCACTCTCCTGGCCTGGGTAGGTCGTAGCCTAGCAGCGCGTGGCTCGGCGTGAGTCCAGTAGCGGCGTTTCTCCTCGTACGTAACGTGAACATGACAATGGGTAGTACGGCCGCCCAGGCGCTGGGGCTTTGTCCCACCAGATGAGTGCGGAGGCCCTTTTTGATTTCTTGGTTCCGGCGTTCGACGGGGTTCGCCTGCGGATGCCATATGGGCGTCGTCCAGTGAATTGCTCCCCACTTCCGAAGTGCCGCGTCCCATGTCACTGATGTGAATTGCGGTCCGTTGTCTGAGATGATCGCTCTCGGGAAACCATAGCGTGCGAATACCTCGTGTTCCAGGATTCTGACCACTGTTGGAGCGACTGCTTCCTTTACTGGAAATGCCTCCACCCACATGCTGAAGAGGTCCGTGATCACGACTATCTGGCGGTAGCCTGTAGGTGTGGCGTCGTAGGGGCCCATCAAGTCTACGGAAACCGCTTCCCAGGGTCGTGTGGGTTTGCGCGGGCGTACGGTGGCGTCCTGGACCGGGCCTCTTTTGACTGCCGCGCAAATCCAACATGCTCGTACATAATTCCGCACCGTGTCTCCCAGTTTCGCCCAATGGTAATGTGTCATTATGGCCCGTTCCGTTTCTTCGGCTCCTGGGTGTCCAGCTGTGGCTGCGTTGTGGTACGCTTCTAGTACCGCTGGTTGAAGGCTGCAGGGGACTACGAGTAGGTTCCCTTGGGGTGCTTTGCGGTAGAGGTAACCGTTGTCCACCGTGTAATCCCGGTTGAACCTTGCTTGTGCTGGTGTCGCTGGTCCTTCCTGCTGTATCCTGTGCCAGGTGCGTACCAGAACGATGGCGTTTTCGTTTGTCTTTTGGCACTCCTTCACATGGTCCGCCAAATTGGCCACTTCCACTGCCGCGATTACCGGGGTGCTGTTGGTTTGTTTGGACTCGTGTGTGGTCGTGGGTGGCAGCATGCGGTTTACGTCTTCTGCCGTGGCTTCTTCGGCTTCTTCTGCTGATGGGTGGCGGGACAGGTGGTCTGGAAGCTCGTTTTCTTTCCCCGGACAGTGGACCACATCAAATGTAAATTCTTGGAGCCGTAATGCCCAACGAGTTAGCTTGCTCTTTTCGTCTTTTGTGCGATCCAGCCACAGGAGAGCGCGGCTGTCTGTCTTCAACGTAAAACGTCTATCTTCCAGATATGGCCGGTATCGTTTAATGGCCCACACTACTGCCAAGCACTCCTGTTCGTTGATATGGTAGCGTCTCTGCGCGTGGTTAAGTTTGGCACTGGCGTAGCTGATAATTTTTTTCTCTCCGGGGTGGGGTTCTTGAAAGAGTACGGCCGCAATCCCGTTTTCGCTGGCGTCGGTTTGCAGCACGAATGGAGTGGCGAAGTCCGGACGGCTGAGTTGGAGTGGTTTGCTAAGTGCTGCTTTTAACTGGCTAAAGGCGACGTCGGCTGCCGCTGTCCATCGGAAAGGGGTGTTCTTTGTTAGTAAGTTATCCAACGGTGCTTGTAATTCGGCACACCGGGGCACGTACTCTCGTAGCCAGTTGGTCAATCCTAGAAAACTTCTTAGCTTCTTCCTCGAGGTGGGCCGGTCTGCGGTCCGGATTGCTTCGATGTGTTCCTGGCACGGGCGGTTCCCGTTCGCCGTGATGTTGTGGCCCAGGTATTGGATCGTTTGCACCCCGAAGCGACACTTTTCGAGGGACAAGCGGAGTTTGTGGCGTTGCAGTCGTTCCAGCACGAGGTGTAGATGTTTGAGGTGCTCGTCCCAGGAGTCTGAGTAGATTATTATGTCATCCAGGTATACCATGACGAATTTCCGTAAATACCCGGCGAGAACGTCCTGGGTCATTAGCTTCTGGAACGTAGCAGGTGCATTCTTGAGCCCGAACGGCATTACTTTGAATTGATAACTCGCTCCATCAGGGGTTGAAAACGCGGTGAGATGTCGGGATTCCGTCTCTAGCGGCACCTGCCAGTAGCCTGATTTGAGATCCAGGCTGGAAAAAACTTTGGCCGTCCCCAGGTCTCGGAGGGTCTCCTGTATGACTGGCAGGTTGGTGCTCTCGTCTTTTGTGATGGCGTTTAGACGACGGTAGTCGATGCAGAATCTCGGGCGGCCGTCTTTTTTCTGAATTATGACGATGGGCGAGCAATATTCGGACGTGCTGGGCTCGATCACCTGCGCTGCTAACATAGCTTCCACTTCATCCGCGATGACCTTCTTTTTGTTTGGCGAATGTCGATATGGCGGAAGTCGGAAGGGCGTTGTTTTGGTGACTCGGATGCGATGTGTGGTGGATGCTGTTGTTGTGGGCGTTGCAGGATCGGCCAGTGTGCTACCGAAAGTTTCCAGCAGTGTGGCCAGGCGTCGATCGAGTGGTGGTTGGAACCCGTGCTTGACTCCGGCGAAGTTTATGGAGTCGCTCGTTGTTGGGCCGCGGTTCGGAGCTTGGTCCCAGTGTGTTGTCTGCCTTGTATGGGTTCCCCAGTGGATGCACGCTCTCTCGTAATCCAGCACCGCTCGATGTTCTTGGAGCCACTTCTGTCCCAAGATCATGGGCACGACAAGGTTTGGTGTCACCAGGAAGTCGTCCGATTCTTGCTTGTCGTTGAGCGTGTACTCGACTCTGGATGTGCCGATGACTTCCAGCTGATGGCGGGGATTCGCTAGGCCGGCTGTTTGGTGGTTGCTATGGTGGATTTTCCACGCGAGCTCCTTCTGGATGAAGTTATGGGATGATCCGGAGTCGAGGAGAGCTCTTACGCTTTTTCCGCGTACCTTGACTGCCAGCGTTGGTAGGTTGGGTCGGGTCGCAGTCTGGATTAGGTGGACGGCCGGGCATTGTTCCCGACCGCTGCCCCGTTTCCCTGGTCTCGGCGGCGGGTCAGTACTGGGCAGTCTCGGTGGAAGTGATATTCCGGGCAGTGGTGGCACTTTGGTGTGTTGGGAGGTCTGTCGGCGGGGGTTGGTGGCGATGGTCTGGGTTGGTTGTTTCGAGGTAGCGCTTTGTTGCAGTTTTCGATTTCCTCGGCGTGACGCACCAAGTCGAGGAGTGAAGTGGGTGTTGTGGTTAAAAAGGCTACTCTAATGCGTGGGTGCAGCAGGTTTCTCAGTAGCTCGAGGTGCTCGCCGATCGGGATCTTCAGCCGTTTTGCTAGCTGTGCCTTCCTCTGGAGGAATTGCTGCGGCGACTCTGCTCCTTGTTCTCGGCCGAAGAATTCTGATTGCATCTTCCCGCGAATCTTGCTGCTGTCGTATTTTTCGCGGGTGTAGTTCTTTAGGTCGTTGTATGTCGGTGAAAATGCCTCGTAACTGTTCCACCATTTCGCAGCCTCCCCTTTTAGTTGTGCTGCTGCTGTTTTTAACTTTTCCGTCGGGTCGGTGGTTTGGATTGTCTGCTCGAGCGTGCTGAAGAAGACTGTTGGGTCCTCCAGGTGGTCGCCGCTGAAGGTCGGTAGGTCCGGTGATGCGGTTTTCTGCGCGTTCTGGAGGGCGTCGGTCAGCGCCTTTAGCATGTCGAGGGTGTGTTGAGAGTGTTGGGCGCCACTGGACGGGGTTGCCGGGTCCAGACCGGGGTTGATTGCCGGGGTCATCTCAGTTGTTTGAGTGTCGATACCTTCGTCGGCGCCGGAGTTGGACGTCGGGGTGTTCCTGCTCCTCGTATTCATGGTGTTGCGCGTCGGCTGTCGCGGGAGCGTGGGCGTAGATCCTCAGAGCGCGATGCTGCTGGTTGACTCACACGTATGGGCGCCAATTGTTACCGGGCGGGGTAACGTAAGTGGCAAACGGAGGTTGAAAACGTATATTACACAATATTTACAAATAATACAGAGGCTATATGTACATATATAAGATCGCTTCTGGCACGTGGGATGGCGCCGGACTTGACTACGGTCAAGCCGGGAAGTGATGGCGTGCGGAGACGGTACTTGAGCCCAAGCGACCAGCCTCAGTCGCTTGTATAGGGTAAGGTAGGCTTGCCCAGGCACAAGTGAAGTTCCCCTGTCGGTGCGCTGCTTATAAACGATTTCCGGTAGAGGCGTCTGGCGACGCGGCCAATAGGGCGCTAGTGGATGGTGGGGTGGAAGTTGCAACCCCTCTCCTAGTCGTCGTAACAGCCAGAGAATTCTATATCCGGTCCGTGCAGAGCAATTTCAATTCCAAAGCAAGCGCTCTGTGCTGCTTATGAAGAGTTCGCCGTCGATGCCGACATTGCAACTCCTCCCCCGACGTTCGTAACAGTGCCCTCCCCCTTGTCCACCCCTGGGGTCCAGGCGTTGTAGCAAGCGGCGGTAACGTGGTTCCCGTCAATTCCGGGGTGGTATAGGCGAAATTGGTTGGGTTGTCTTTTCGGATAAAGTTCTTCGCTAATGGCCCGTTCCATTTGCGCCGAAACTCTCTTGTAGCGGTGTCTAGTTGCCTTTCCATTACTCAGTCGGCAATTCCGTTTTCAAAAGTGTTGCTGTGGCACACCTGCGCATATGCGATGCCCCTTTATGTCTAAAAATATGTGTAAGTACAACATTTGGTTGTCAAGTTAAAAAAATTAGTAGGTATATAGTGCAACGGGAGCCCGGTAAGCCGTTAAAATTTTTTTATTTTTAGATAAATGTAATATTTCATGTGTGCCGCTTCATACGACGTGTGAGCGCAAGTAGGTTTAAGCAGGCTTGTTTAAGGGAAACGTGGGTTGATAAGCAATGATAGGAGTGAACCTTTCAGCTTCGTCGGTTCCCTTTTTCCTAGCCGGAAACGTAATGTAGAAACGAATCGAGACTCGTGCATTGCCCCCCCCCCCCCCACTTTCGTTGGTATCGCATATCGACCAGTCGTACTCTTCAATCTACGGCAAATTGGGTAAATGCGCGATGGGAGGCGGCGCAGTCGCAATGTCTTCGTTGTGTGTTTTAAAGCAATTCAGGTTTCTTGCCAGGATTGAAAACGGGAACACAGATACAGGAATGAGTTGGTAGTGAAATACTCCCACAAATAGGAATGTACAGGGTGAGTCAACGATTGCGCGGAGTAACTTAAAGCCTTGAAGATAAGATTTTTCGATAGAGTGCTTTTGTATTATGATATGGTTGAATATTCTCCACATTTTAAAAATATTTGGAATTATACAGGGTGCGCCCACAAAGTAAGGCGCCAAAATGGTACAATTTTTTTAATAGAACCCCCTGTATTTGAATGCATTTTTGAATTCTACGTGTAATTGTACGTCTTTTTTTTATTATGGTTAATATCCGAAAAACTAGTAGTTTTAAAGATAATTCGATTTTTAAGAAAAATTGAGCAGTTGCAAGCGTCAGTATATTGTCAAAATTATTACTTAAATTTTGATTCCAGGTTTTATATCTTTTATCCTGGGTTAAGTAAAAGTCAAATAAATACATCTACTATGAAACATTAAAAAATAGCGTACAGGGTGTTTTTTTTTCTAGGTCCAAAGTTACAAAACTTCATATTAAAAAATCTCACTTTTTTTAAATGGAACACCCTGTATATTTTTCTGTCATCTTTTAGCTCCTCCAAAAACCTTCAACTTTTGATAATAATGTCCTATACCTATCTCTGATAGTTTTCGAAATGTGTTCCATTTAAAAAAAGTGAGATTTTTTAATATGAAGTTTTGCAACTTTTGACCTACCAAAAAACACCCTGTAAGCTATACTTTTAATGTTTCATAGAAGATGTATTTATTTGACTTTTACTTAACCCAGGATAAAAGATATAAAACCTGGAATCAAAATTTAAGTAATAATTTTGACAATATACTGACGCTTGCAAATGCCCAATTTTTCTTACAAATCGAATTATCTTTAAAACTACTAGCTTTTCGGACATTAACCATATAATAAAAAAGTCGTACAATTACACGTAGAATTCAAAAACGCATTCAAATACAGGGGGTTCTATTTAAACAAATGTACCATTTTGGCGCCCTACTTTGTGGGCACACCCTGTATAATTCCAAGTATTTTTAAAACGTGGAGAATATTCAATCGTATCATAATACAGAAGCACTCTTCCGAAAAATCTTATCTTCAAGGCATTAAGTTACTCCGCGCAATCGTTGACTCACCCTGTACAATGGATGGAACCCCACACCAATTTTTTTCCCGTAGGCTGTAATAGATCACTCCGGCCCTGTGTCAACACTAAAAAATTTCGAAGAATGTCTACTGCTTGCAAAATTTAAACATAAGAGCAAACATAACTTATCTACGATAAACAAATGACTTTCTCCATTTTGCAATATTATCTTTGTTAATCAAACAGAAATATTTTAGTACTTTTGAGAAGGGACAATAAAAAGATTGGGTGCGATAAATAATATAAAGCGCACAAAGAAATAGTTATTTATCATACAAGACGATAAAGAGGTACTTTAACCGTTGAGTGAAAGATGTTTCACTGTATCGTCGTGTATAAAACAAAACTTTATTTTAATTTAGACGTCAAAAATAGCAAGCTTAGGCTCTGCGTCGCGATCGTTTCCATAGAAACAGAATTGTCACACGTTCTGAACGTCACCCTATATCGTGCATTTGAAATAAGAATGGCAGATGTCATTAGAATGCACAGTCATCTGTTTCACTTTATCTACCCTAACGGTTAAAGTGATCACTTTATCTATCCTTGCGGTTAAAGAACGGCTTAGCCAACTCGTTCCAACCTATTAAAATGTCAACTTCACATATGCTATAAAATAAATGATGTTAAACACTTTAGTCGGGTCTCATGATTTCGGAGAGTTATCGTCGAATTTTGAAGAATATTATCCAGCATCATCGATTTTTGTAAAAATGTAGCATTTGTCGACTTCTATCGAGATTAAAGATTTCTTAGGCCCCGTCGAGTGCTGATTTCAGAATTTCAAGATTTCAAGAGTTCCAGTTTCCGAGGTTTCGAGGTGTCGAGACTTCGAAACTTCGGGACTTTCAGACTTCAACATTTCAAGGCTTCAAGGATCCAAGGATTCAAAACTTCAAGACTTCCAGGCTTCAAGACTTGAAGACGACAGAATAAAGATTATTATTATTATTAAAATGAGAAATCTTGAGAAATTTTGACAAATCTTGGGAAATCTTGAGCAACCTTGAAAAATCTTGAGATATTTTGAAAAATCTTGATAAATCTTAATAAATCTTGAGAAATCGTGGGAAATCCTGAGAAATGTTGAGCAATCTTGAGAAATTTTGAGAAACCTTGAAATCTTGAAGTCTTGAGGTCTTGAATCTTGAGGTCTTGAAACTTGAAGTCTATAAGCCTTGAAGTCTCGAGGTCTTGAAATCTCGAAATCCTGAAATCTCGAAATCCGAAAATCTTGAAATCTCGAAATCCGGAAATCTCGAAATTTTGATTGAAATTTTGAAATTTCGAAATCCCGAAATCTTGAAATCTTGAAGTTTTGAAATTTGGTCTCGATATCTGGAAGTTTCTAAATGTAAGACGTTGAAGTTCTCAAATTTTTAAGGTAATATTCACCCGGTATGTTAGATAATAATTTGCTGTATTGTGTGCTTCATACTAGATGTTAGACCACTCCATAATGTAACAAGTCGACAGAATAAAGATTATTATTATTATTATTAAAATCTTGAGAAATTTTTGGAAATCCTAAGAAATCTTGATAAATCTTGAGAAAGCTTGAGAAATATTAAGCAATTTTGAGAAATCTTGTGAAATCCTGAGAAATCTTGAGTAAACTTGAAAAACCTTGAGAAATCTTGAGAAATTTTGACAAATCTTCCAAAATCCTGAGAAATCTTGAGCAACCTTGAAAAATGTTGAAAAATCTTGATGAATCTTGATAAATTTTGATAAATTTTGCTAAATCTTGAGAAAACTTGAGAAATCTTGGGAAATCCTGAGAAATCTTGAGAAATCTGGAGAAATTCTGAGGAATCTTGAGCAATCTTGAGAAATCTTGGGAAATCCTGAGAAATATTGAGCAATCTTGAGAAATTTTGAGAAATCGTGAGATACCTTGGGTAATCTTGAGAAATCTTGAGAAATCTTGAGAAATTTTAATAAAACTTGGGAAATCTTGAGAAGTCTTGGGAAATCCTGAGAAATCTTGTGCAATTTTGAGAAATCTTAAGAAACCTTGAAATCTTGAAGTCTTGGTGTTTTGAAGTCTTGCAGTCTTGAGAAGTTTTGAGAAGTCTTGAGAAGCCTTGAGAAGTCCTGAGAATCTTGAAAAATCTTGGGAAATTTTGAAGAATCTTGAGCGAACTTCAGAAATCTTGTAAATCTTGGGCAATCCTGAGAAATATTGAGCAATCTTGAGAAATCTGGAGACATTTTGAGAAATCGTGAGATACCTTGAAATCTTGTAGTCTTGAAGTCTTCAGAAGCTTTGAGAAGTCTTGAGAAGTCTGAGAAGTCCTGAGAAGACCTGAGAAGTCCTGAGAGGTCTTGAGAAATCTTGAGAGATTTTGATAAATCTTAATAAAGCTAAATAAAACTTGAGAAATCTTGTGAAATCTTGAAAAATCTTGATAAATTTTGATAAAACTTGATAAATGTTGATGAATTTTAATAAATCCTGAAAAATCTTGGGAAATCTTGAGAAATCTTGAGGTCTTGAGAAGTTTTAGAAACCTTGAGAAATCTTGATAAATCTTAATAAATCTTGAAAAATCTTGAGAAAACTTGAGAAATTTTAAGAAATCTTGAGAAATCCTGAAATCTTGAAGTCTTGTAGTCTTGAAGTCTTGAAGTAATGAAATCTTGAAATCTTGAAGTCTTGAAGTCTTGAAGTAATGAAGTCTATAATCTTGAAGTCTTGAAAAGTCTTGAGAAATCCTGAGAAGACATGTGAAGTCCCGAGAGGTCTTGAGAAATCTTGATAAATCTTAATAAACCCTGAAAAATCTTGGGAAATCTTAAGAAATTTTCAGAAAAGAAATCTTGAGAAATCTTGGGAAATTCTGAGAAGTCTTGAATCTTGAAGTCTTGGGAAGTCTTGAGAAGTCGAGAAATCTTAAAAGATCTTGATAAATCTAGTAAAATCTTGGGAAATCTTAAGAAATCTTCAGAAAAGAAATCCTGAGAAATCTTGAGAAATCTTGAGGAATCTTGAGAAATCTGGAGAAATCCTGAGAAATCTTGTTCAATCTTTGAGAAATCTGGAGGAATCTTGGGAAATCCTGAGAAATCTTAAGCAATCTTGAGAAATCTGGAAAAACTTTGAGAAATCTTGAAAAATCTTAAGATATCTTGATAAATCTTGATAAATTTTGAGAAATCTTGGACAATCTTGAGAAATCTGGAGAAATCTTGAGAGATCTTGAGCAATCTTGGGAAATCCTGAGAACTCTTGAAATATCTGAGAAATATTGAGAAATCTTGAGAGATCTTGAGAAATATTGAGCAACTTTGATAAATCATGAAAATCTTGAGAAATTTTGAAAAATCTTGATGAATCTGATAAATTTTAATAAACTTGAGAGATCTTGAGAAATCATGAAAAATTTTAAGATATCTTGATAAATCTTGAAAAACTTTGAGAAATCTTGAGCAACCTTAAAAATCTTGAGAAATCTTAAAAATCTTGAAATATCTTAAGAAATATTGAGAGATCTTGAAAATCTTGAGAAATCTTTATGAATCTTGATAGATCTTGATAAATTTTAATAAACCTTGAGAAAACTTGAGAAATCTTGAGAAATCTTGGGAAATCCTGAGAACTCTTGAGGAATCTTGTACAATCTTGAGAAATATTGAGAAATCTTGATAAATTATGAGAAATCTTTTGAAATCGAGCAATCTGGGGAAATCTAGAGGAGAGATTTTGAGAAGTCTTCATAAATATTAAGATATCTTGATAAATTTTAATAAATTTTGGGAAAACTTGAGCAATCTTGGTAAATCCTAAGAAATCTTGAGCAATCTTGAGAAATCTTGAGAAATCCTGAGAAATCTTGAGAAACCTTGAAATCTTGGTGTCTTGTTGTCTCACAGTCTTGAGAAATCTGGAAATCTCGAAATGTTGATTGAAACCTTGAAATCTCGAAATCTTTTGAAGTTTTAAAATTTGGTATTGAATCTGAAAGTTCCTAAATGTAAGACGTTGAAGTTCTTCTTTGCTTCTCACCTTCCCAGTTTCTTTCCTTCTGAATTTTCTGAAATCTCGAGAAATCTTGAGAAAACGAGAAATTTTGGGAAATCCTGTGAAATCTTGAAACTTGAAGTCTTGAGAAATCTTAAAGTCTTCTAGCCTTGAAGCCTTGTAGTCTCGAAGTCTTGTAGTCTTGAAGTCCTGAGAGGTCTTGAGAAATCTTAAGAAATATAAATATAAACCCTGAACAATCTTGGGAAATCTTGAGACATATTGAGAAAACGAGAAATCTTGGGAAATCCTGTGAAATCTTGAAACTTGAAGTCTTGAGAAGTCTTGAGAACTCTTGAAATCTAGAAGTCTTCAAGTCTTGTAGTCTTGACAAGTCTTGAGAAGCCCTAAGAAGACCTGAGAAGTCTTGAGAAATGTTGAGAAATCTTGAGAGATCTTGATAAATTTTGATAAAACTTGATAAATCTTAATAAACCTTGAAAAATCTTGGGAAATCTTGAGAAAACGAAAAATTTTGGGAAATCCTGTGAAATCTTGAAACTTGAAGTCTTGAGAAATCTTGAAATCTCGAAATCCGGAAATTTTAAAAATGTCGGGAAATCTGATAGTTCCCAAATGTAAGGAGTTGAAGTTCTCAAATTTTTAAGGTTTGAAATTTAACCAAAATCAAGCAAATTCAGTTATAGCCAAAGATATTCGGCAAATTTCGAAGAACTTCGCACGTTCTCGTATTCGGATCTTCTCCAAGTTTCTCGGCTTCTCAGATTGTCTTGACCTCTCGGCATCTCAGATTCGCTCGACTTCGCAACTATAGACCAAACGGCGGCGACCTCGGGGATTCCCATAGAAAGATGGGAAGAGAGGAGCAGAGACAAACACCAAATGAAGAAAGAAAGCACACGAGTAGGTACTGGAGGTGGGGAAAGAATCAGATATAAGCACAAGCAGCCCAGAGGAGGAGGAGGAGGAGGAGACAGAAAGAGAGACAAGGGAAGGAGAACACCCAGACAACCCCCCAATCCACAAAATCCACAACATTGTTTGGCATATGTCGCGGCCCAGCGTAATGGCAACAAAAGTGGTGGAGATGCACCACTGTTACTACCTACCAGGGACACATCCCCACGACAGTTGACTAAATTCTGGGAGAGGCGGCTACGCCAGGCATACGCCAAAGTATCAAGCTCCCGAATTCTGGCACTAACAAATATCTAAATGCTAGTTTCAGAATCTTTGGAATTTAGAGCAGTTCAAATCGAATCCGTTCCTACACCGATCGGATCTTCGCGTCTGATTGGTTAGGCGCCATAGGGGCCGCCTATCTCCGAAACCTAGCGCAAAGTTGTAAAAGTTTGCTTTTTTGTAGGTACAATTTCACCATCGCCGAGATTTAAGGATTTCGTAAAACAAACGTAAAAGTTGTCTCTTATTGCGTTAGAGTATGTGTGTGTTGATCAAACAAAAATGTTTTTCAGATTTCAGATTTTTCGGTATAAATGCAAAAACACTATCCCAAGAAATTGTGTTCTCTCCAAAAACCTTCGAGATGCTTAACGTGCTTGTTGCGGTCACTTTCGTTTCTTTGGCCATCGGTAAGGAACTCACTCGCCAGCTGATTCAATATCTCCGCCAATTGTAGGCCTAGGCCAGACAACCGACATGTGCGCCACGTTGGCTCCATTTTACAAGACCTTCGGTTGCGTCAAGCCGTGCCTGAACGCCCAAAGGTACAGTTGCTATGTTTCGCCGATTAAGAAATATTACAAGATGGACAAATGCTACTTCCAAGGGGATGGAAAGTATTACAGCAATGGTGCCACACTTCCAGTCAAATATCACAATGGGGACTCCCAATTGTGTTCGTTCCGGTGCTACGTTGGTGACCAAAGCTCCTTTGGGTGAGCTTACGTGTCAGCAGCAGCGCACTAAGTGTAAACAAATTCCTTTCACAGGCCAGTCTTCTTACGCGTGAAAGATACCTGTGTTGCCACTGACAAACGTAATACGCAAAATATTCGCTTAACGTAGGTACCAAAATGATTCTTTTCAGAGGCTCCGCTACCCTGTTATTCTTCAACTCTGAACGAAATGGATTACTTCTACTCCGATTTTCTTCCCGTGTTCGCGAAGGGCCAACCGTGTCCGACAAAGTGGATCTACTCGAACTGTAAGTCAATCATGAGTACATTCCGCATATTTACCAACGCATTTCAGTTCCCAGTGTGACCTCGGACGATTGTTCGGCGGATCCGTGTAAGTGCACCTTTATATTATAGCAATTTGGTAGGCTTCGAATGCTCACGAATTTTCAGACGGGTGCTGTACATTTAACAAGGGCGCCACCACGTTGAAAGTTGGACGCAATTTTACGGTCGCCCCGAATACACTCTGCAAATGTAACTGTCCTCCGTTTGTGGAGTGTATGGAACAGTTGAAATTGATTGCTGAGTGAAGCAAAGCGGAACAAGATCACAAGCATGTCAGTGATTAAATTAAGATTAATAATAAAAATAATGTTCTGAGTGAGTTATTTATAATCCCTTATTACCTAAGTAGCTGTCAGATATAAAATGAGTTTTGCCACGTTTTCGTAAAATTCACGCTGACACTTGGGTTACGTAATATCGAGCATTACTTGGAATTTCGTTTTCGGTTCCATTTCATCAGACCTAATTAAGGGTGATCCAGTATCCCAAGGTTGGACGAGTCAAGGCCTCAAGGGGTAGTTTTAGACGCTGTATGATTAAGATAAAGTACAGGGTGGCCAAATAAGAATGCTAGGTACTGTACCTGGGAACCTGTCCATCGTAGAGGCTTGCGGTAAAAAAATTCATTACTAAAACGGCCACGAGAAAAAGTAGCTAAATAAGGCCTAAACAAGCTCGCGAAAACCGCATCTCGATATCTTGTTCCTAACCTAAAATTTAAACCAAAGAAAATTTTATACCCTCAAAATTTTATATATATATATATATATATATATATATATATATATATATGTGTGAGAGTGTGTGTGTGTGTGTGTTTTCGCGAGTTTGTTTAGGCATCATTTAGCTACTTTTTTATGAAAAAAAAATCAAAACAATGCATTTAATTTTTTTGAGAAAATTAACCATTTCTGTCGGAATGTCGAAAAAAGCCCTCAAGCGGTGATATGTGCAACTAACAAAACTTCAAATAGTATAATATTTGTAGCTGAAGAATAGCTCTTTTGAACTAACCCGAGTTTGTTTAAATCGGCTCAGCCGTTTCGGAGATACAGGGTGTTCTTTTCGGAAACTTTTGAATACCCCCCACCACTTCATTTTTAGAGATACAGGAAAAATTGTCAAACAAAAATTGTTCAGATTATCGTCGACTTCACAGACCGGGCATTTTTTTGTTAGGTTAATATAGCGGAATTCACAGAAACATCACTTTTTTTAGATTCTAGATTGCAGTTATGCCCCCTAGCGGTCAAACTTAAAAATATTTTCCAGGTTTTTCTCGTGGCCATTTTAGTAATAAATTTTTTTACCGCAAGCCTCTACGATGGATAGATTCTCAGATACAGTACCTCGCAATCTTAGTTGGCCACCCTGTACAATTGTTCGCAATGACGTTGGATTGGATGAGCCGTGTTGACTAATTGTAGGTGTGCTCGTCCGTTACAAGAGCCTCCCGCAGCGACAGCAAATCTCGTTTTTTTGCTACTCAATGACTTTGTCAGTTAAGATAAAAACAACTGACTTTTAATAATTAAAAAATGTGCTACTGCTTGCGTTTTGTCCGTCCGTCCGTCTGTGAACTGCTTTTAGGGGAATGGTCCTAGAACCTTGGATTTTTTTTGGAATACGTAGCTAATTTCTTGAAAGTGTCATCAAATTTTGCTGTCTGTGCTGCGCGTAACTTTTACATGCGACAACTAATTATTGGTCTCAGATCTGGTATACGCATGCCTTTAGTGGTGGCAAGTTTAATAATTAGTGAAAATAGGGGAGGGGGAGTGAAGAGTGAACACACGTTCTACCCTTCATTGTATTCTAATGAAAGGTCTCGGTCTCGCCGAAATGAATTAGTTTGTACAGGCTGAGTCAACGATTGCGCGGAGTAACTGAATGCCTGAAAATACGATTTTTCGATAGAGTGCTTTTGTATTATGATATGGTTGAATATTCTCCACATTTTAAAAATATTTGGAATTATACAGGGTGAGCCCACAAAGTAGGGCGCCCAAATGGTACATTTTTTTAAATAATATATTAATATATTAATAATATTTGAATGCATTTTTGAATTCTACGTGTAATTGTACGTTTTTTATTATATGGTTAATATCCGAAAAGCTATTAGTTTTAGAGATAATTCGATTTGTAAGAAAAATTGGGCATTTGCAAGCGTCAGTATATATTGTCAAAATTATTACTTAAATTTTGATTCCAGGTTTTATATCTTATCTTGAGTTAAGTAAAAGTCAAATAAATACATCTATTATGTAACATTAAAAAATAGCTTACAGGGTGTTTTTTGGTAGGTCCAAAGTTGCAAAACTTCATATTAAAAAATTTCACTTTTTTTAAATGGAGCACCCTGTATATTTTTCTGTCATCATTTAGCTCCTCCAAAAACCAGGTGCGGATTTAAAAGGGGGGCGCAGTGGACGTGCGCCCCCTCCTAGACAGTGGTAGTTACGCAGGTGGTCATCATGGGAATTTCGGAAACCATAGAAGATATAAAGATAGTCAAATTAGAGACAAGAAATTTGTTGATTTCGTTTTTATTTTTTTCTGATGTTATTTGAGCACATACAAAAAAAACATTTTCTCATTGTCACTTATTGAGTTTTACAAGAGACGTTGAGGCGTTTCATTTAGGAGAAATCATTATTAACTTTATCACTTTATATGGCCCAGGCCCGTAAAAGAAATAGATACTACTACATAAGAAATACTAGTCAGCCGTTTTCTCTATTATATACTTAAACACAACGACTGAGTTATGGAGACTTACGTTAAAACTAGATACTATGTTGAGTAGCATTTTTTACGAATAAAACGATGTCCGGCATACACAAAAGAAAACAAAAGTTAGAAACTGTTGGTTTCAACAAGATGGTGTACCTGCGCACAATGCCCCAATCGTGTAAGAATACCTATTGGAGTGGAGTGGAAAAAAATCGATTTGCGCCGACAAAAAGAAAGCTCCACTTTGTGATTTAGACATTTTCTGGTTTGTTCTTTTCTTAGTTTATGAAGAATTAGTTATTTGCCCAATGTATTATACCCAAAAGTGTTCTATTTTTATACGTATAATAAATGTTTTTTTTAAATATATTCACTTTAAAAATTGTATGCGCCCCTCCCTAGAACAAATCCTAAATCCGCCACTGCCAAAAACCTTCAACTTTTTATAATAATGTCCTATACCTATCTCTGATAGTTTTCGAAATATCTTGGTTTTCCTGGTTTTTATATTCTAATCTTAAATAAGATGTAATTGACATAATAGTGAGGTGGCCGTGCAATAAAAAGGCAATTTTTATCTATCTCATCCAAAACGAAAATCATATCGATTAATTTATTTTTTTAAGTGCAAAAACTGGAGAATAACTAAAAACATTTGACTACAAAGCAAATTTAATTTAAGTACTAATGTCATCCAGTCAGTGATATTAGTTTCATTTTTTTTTCATATTCACCTCGTTATTATGTGAACTTATTTCAGATTAAAATATAAAAAGTAGAAAAACCAAGACACATTTGTTTATGTTTTTACTATCAAACTTATTCTCCAGTTTTTGTAGACTTAAATGGATTATTAGAAAAATGAATTAATAAATATGATTTTAGCTTTGAACGAGGCAGATAAAAATTGCCTTTTTTTGTATGGCCACCTCGCTACTATGTAAATTACATATAACTTCCTTAAGATTAGAATATAAAAACCAGGATAACCAAGATATTTTGAAAAATATCAGAGATACGTATAGGACCTTATCAAAAATTGATGGTTTTTAGAAGAGCCAAAAGATGACAGAAAAATATACAGGGCGATCCATTAAAAAAAAGTGAAATTTTGCAACTCTGGATCTAGAAAAAAACACCCTGTAAGCTATTTTTTTAATGTTTCATAGTAGATGTATTTGTTTGACTTTTACTTAACCCATGATATGATATAAAACCTGGAATCAAAATTTAAGTAATAATTTTGACAATATACTGACGCTTGCTAAAGCTCAATTTTTCTCAAAAATCGAATTTATCTTTAAAACTATTAGCTTTTCGGATAATAACCATATAATAAAAAAGACGTACAATTACACATAGAATAAAAAAATGCATTCAAACACAGGGGGTTCTATTTAAAAAAATGTACCATTTGGGCACCCTACTTTGTGGGCGCACCCTGTATAATTCCAAATATTTTTAAAATGTGAAGAATATTCAGCCATATCATAATACAAAAGCACTCTATCGAAAAAACTTATCTTCAAGGCATTATGTTACTCCGCGCAATCGTTGACCTCGCCCTGTACAAACGATAACTTTCTTGCGCGACTCCTTTTCGAGACAAGTAGGTGGTCAGAACGGAGTCCCGGAGGAGTGCACTCTCAAAGGGCAGAAAGAATGCCTAGACGAGACGGACCTACCGGCGATGTAATAACTTAATCATGAGTATCTGAAAAATGTTGGAGGAAGAAATCTACAAAGGGAAAATGCAATAATTCGGAGAACTTCTCTAAGGGCTTGATTCTTTTTGCATTATATAGCGTAGATATTTAAAATGTTTTTAACCAAAATCGTCCTGAAACATTCATTTATTTCATACTGTCCGCTATACAGTACATTACATCATTTATTTGAGTCCGGAAAATGACCTATTACATCACAAGGCCGGAAAGTGTTGCGGAGCAACTGATAATTTTCTGACAGAAGAAACGTCAAATTTATTTAAGACGATAGCTATTACGCTGTACTAGTCACGAGCTGCAGTAAGTATACAGACTATAAAGGAGGTAAGTTCGCCCTTTATTTAGTCTTTGAGGATTACTTTGAAGACATTTATTCTCTAATTTCGTGTGGCCTTTAGCTGCAAACGTACCGATAACTCCGACACTTCCTAGGCCAGGTTAATCAGACTGCTGGAGATAATACTATCACTGTAAATTGGTCGATTCAATTTGGAAGGATTTTAATAACGGAACTCCTTGATTTTATCGCGTTCGTCGCTTCTCCACTTACCACTTTCCAAACTTCTCAATTTCCTGGATTCACCACTTTTCAGCTCGTTTTTGCAGATTCTTATTACCTTTTGAGCTTCCCGGTCTCCTCACCTCTCGGCATCTCAAATTCGCAGCTTCTCATCCTCTGAACTTCTTCCGGCGTTCGTATTTTGTCACTCTCTCAACTTCTCCATTTCTCGCCTCCTCTCCTTCTTCGCTTCTAGGCTATTTTGTTTCTTGGTTTCCTGAGTTCGCCGCTGCCAGCAAATTTCGAATTGCCAAAGTTTCCGAAACCCTGGCAGTTACAGTAGGCAGGGTAGATCAAACCGAATCCGTTCGCCAAGATGGCGTCAGACGATCTATACTCCATTCATTATAAGAAGGTAGTAGATGGCGCTGTGTTTGAAGACAAACACACACAGGAAAAATATAAAACGGCCCCAAATTATTGTAAAGTAGAAATATCCAGCACTGCAAACAGAAAAAAATCTTTGAAATTAATAGCTAATGACATTTCAACAGTTTAGTTGAGAACAGAAACTACCAGCTTGCAAAATTCGCTACTCGTTTTATGTTTCAGTGTAATACTGACTCGTGTGTAGTGTACTTAACCCCCAGGTTCTACGCTAACTTCACACTACAAGAACACGGAAATAAAATCAACCCGGCAACGTTTAAAAATGGCCACTCGAATGACTATTCCCTCCAAAATTAAACAAGATCCCGCTTAAATTTGAAAAGTGGCACGCGATAAAACATCTAAGGCAGGGCCCCATTACGTTAGTTGTGGACAATGCTTTGACCTGAAGCACAGTAGGGAAGGAACGTTAAATAAAACACTGAAATTGTCAAAAGTTTGTTTAATAATGATCGTAATTATTATGATTGTGAAAACCTGGAAATTTACTTGATGTACATTAATATAAACAAAGCAAGCAAAGCCAAAAGATGTCGTACTCTCGCAAAAATAACTGCTAAGGGTAAAAAGAGTACGACGTAAGAAAAACCTCGCAGTTTGATTGATACAGTCCAAAAGTTAATAAACAAAATATTTTGTAAAAATTTAAGCAGTAGTTAACAAAGATAGTAAATGCATATACACAGGTTGGTTACGCTCAAGGCTAAAAGCAAGTTTTTTTGGAACAATGGGTCAGGTAGTAGCAGGTACCTAAATTCTGAGAAAGGGTTAAGAGTACAGGATGTGACTCTTCTTTGGTGCAATAAAGTCCTTTTGTTAAAAGCAAGATGGAAAATTACATGGCCTTGTAGACAAATTTGACTAAAAACAAGATATGTGGAAATTATTGAATCGCCACTCATTTATCCCACATAGATTCTAAACTGAAGAGCTTTGATTAGCGTAATCTCGATCCTGCAAGATGGGTAGTCCGCCCCTGGTTTCGAACCTACAGTTGGATGTCAAAGACAATCACGGAATTAGGTGTCGTAACACAAATTTGACTACAGTTTTTACCACCCCCGTGACTGCTTCATTCACGGAGAAAATTGTTAGTAACAAACAACAAGTCAGTACAAACCTCAAACGAATCGGTAATTTCCACATAATAAAATAAAATGAACCACTTATATGAATGTAACTTCAGGGACAAGACGAAGTAATCAACATCAATAAACATAAATTAAGCAAAAATTACACCAAAAATGTAAACAATTACAAACAATAGCATAACGGTATCACACATATGATTCTGCATTGCGGTTAAACCAAGTAAATTTCAAAAACAGAGATTCAAACACAACAAATATAAAATGCGGCATACAAAACACAAATACGATATAAAGAAATGCAAAAATTACTACCTGCATTAAATAACACAAAATAACAACAAACATTTATGGAGCGACGCGTAACCACCGGTAATCCCCGTTCGTGCTGTCTAGGTGGCGCAGGCAGCTTTCCCCCACCCAGAAATTGCATGGTTGCCAACTCTCCAAAATGTATGTATTGTCGTAAGTTGTATATACAGGGTGGAACCTTTCACGTGTTTTAACCAATCACACTGAAGGTCAAAGTTTCCCTATGATTTCTACCGCTACCTTCTTAAAATGAATACAGTATACGTATCTAATTGGTTAGGGGCTATTGTTGAGTGGGTACGTTCACTATTTATTTAAGTAGATAAGGATGCGTGGAAATATGTTTGTGTTGATCAAACAGAAATGTTTTTCAGATATCAGACTTCATGGTATAATTTCTAAACATCTTCGAGATGCGTAACGTGCTTGTTGTGGCCACTTTCGTTTCATTGGTCATCGGTAAGGAACTCACTCGCCATTTGATTCAAATCTCCGCCAATTCTGACCAGACAACCGATTTGTGCGCCACGTTGGATCCATTTTACAAGACCTTCGGTTGCGCGAAGCTAGACCCTAACGCCCAAAGGTACAGTTGCCATGTTGCGCCGATTAAGGAATATTACAAGATGGACCAATGCTACTTCCAAGGGGATGGAAAGTATTACAGCAGTGGTGCCAAACTTCCACTCACATACCACAATGGGGACTTCCAGTTGTGTCCGTTCCAGTGCTACGTTGGTGACCAAGATGCCTTTGGGTGAGGTGACGCCTCGGCACACTAAGTATAAACAATTTCCTTTCACAGGCCAGTCTTCTACCGCACGTCAGACTGTGTTCCCACCGACCAAAGTAAAACCAAACACAAGTACATATTGACGTATTAACGTATCAAATTAATCCTTTTTAGAACCTCCACTACCCTGTTACACCTTAATTCTGAACGCAATGGATTACTTCTACTTCGATTTTCTTCCCGTGTTCGCGAAGGGCAAACCGTGTCCGACAAAGTGGATCTACTCGGACTGTAAGTCAATAATGTGAATATTCCACACGCTTACTAACGCATTTCAGTTCCCAATGTGACATCGGACGATTGTTCGGCAGATCCGTGTAAGTACCCCTTTACAGCAATTGGTAGGTTTCGAATGCTCACGAATTTTCAGACGGATGCTGTACATTTAACAAGGGCGCCACCACGTTGAAAGTTGGACGCAATTTTACGGTCGCCCCGAATACAGTCTGCAAATGTAACTGTCCTCCGTTTGTGGAGTGTATGGAACCGTTGAAATTGATTGCTGAATGAAGCAAAACGGAACAAGATCACAAGCATGTCAGTGATTAATTAATTGATTAATAATAAAAATAATGTTCTGAGTGAGTTATTTATAATCCCCTCAAGCAGACTTGGGTTAAGTAATATCGAGCATTACTTGGAATTTCGTTGTCGGTTCCATTTCATCAGACCTAATTAAGGGTGATCCAGTATCCCAAGGTTGGACGAATCAAGGGGTAGTTTTAGACACTGTACGATTAAGGTAAAGTACAATTTCTCGCTATGACTTTGGATTGGACGAGATGTGTTGACCAATTGCAGGTGTGCTCGTCCGTCACAGTTCCCCCATCTTCTGAAGAGCCTCCCGCGGAGCTTTAAGTGAGCACGTCGTTATTCCTCGGGAGCCGGTCCCGGTTGAACGTTGAAGACGACCACTGTATACAACCTCATTTTCGTAACGCCCGGTCCCAGGTGACGGAGGTTAACTAGGTACGTGCCGTTTTTGGAGACGATTGACTTCAGGAATCCAAACCTCGCGAAAACTTTGTGTTCTAATATGTTGGTGACCTCGGTGGCTTCTCGCGAATACCAAAATATGGCGGAACCCGGTGAGTGTGGTGGTGTACGGTCCCGTTCCCGAGAGATGTTGAGAAATCTTCACCAATATTGAGATATCTTGAGAAATCTTGAGATATTTTGAGAAATCTTGAGCAATATTGTGAAATCTTGAGATATCTTGAGAAATCTTGAGCAATATTGAGAAATCTTGAGCAATCTTGAGAATTCTTGAGAAATCTTGGGAAATCCTGAGAGATCTCGAGAAAACTTGTGAAATCCTGAGGAATCTTGAGATATCTTGAGAAATCGTAAGCAATATTGAGCAATCTTGAACAATATTGAGAAATCTTGAGCAATGTTGAGAAATCTTGAAAAATCTTGAGAAACCTTGAGAAATCGTAAGCAGTGTTGAGAAATCTTGAGCAATCTTGGGAGATCATGAGAAATATGCACTTATACCGGATGAATATTATAAAACCGAACCGCGCCGAACAACCTTGAGAAATATTGAAAAATCTTGAGAGATCTTGAGAAATCTTGAGCAATGTTGAGAAATCTTGAGCAATGTTGAGAAATCTTGAAAAATCTTGAGAAATCGTAAGCGGTGTGTTGAGTAATCTTGAGCAATCTTGAGAAATTTTGAAAAATCTAGAGAAACCTTAAGAAATCTTGAGCAATATTAAGAAATCTTGAACAATCTTGAGATATCATGGGAATTGAGAGATCTCGAGAAAACTTGTGAAATCCTGAGAAATCTTGTGATATCTTGAGAAATCTTGAGAAATAAAAAATTTTGAGCAATCTCGAGAAACCTTGAGATATCTTGGGAAATTTTGAGCAATCTTGAGAAATGTAAAAAAATCTTGAGAAATCTTGGGAGATCATGAGAAATATTGAGAAATCTACACATATCGGATGAATATTTGAAAACCGAACATAGGCAATTAACTGGGAAAAACGTTTTCTGAAGATCGATCAATCCCTATGTTAACTTACTGTTTATGGCTCCGACAAGTCGACAGAATAAAGATTATTATTATTATTAAAATCTTGTGCAATCTTGAGAAACCATGAGAAATCTTGGGAAATCCTGAGAGATCTTGAGAAACTTTGAAGAATTGTTGAGAAATCTTGATAAATCTGAATATGAATTCGAATACACCACTATGTCATAGGTAGACCATGGCGAAGTTCCTGAGAATGCCAGAGAGCATTTTTTGTGTTTAACTTCTGGTGGGCGGGTATCCCGATTTGAGATTCAGTGTGGGGAACATTATCCCTATCTTGTTCTGGGCCCTCGACAGGCTTGCGCCCAATTACAGAGTGACCCGCATACCTAATGCTTTTTAGAGGTGCCCCTGATTCAGTGCGATGTTACTATGTTCGATTGATTCGTTACTATTCCGTGAGGGAAGTACCTAATACAGTTTGAATTTGATTGTTCGCTGTATCTGTTACTTTCTGATTCGTGGCGCACTGCAGTTCTTGTGCGTTAGCTATACGAAGGGGGGCTCTCTTATTTGATGTTTCGATGTTTGTGTGTGTGAGTGGTTCATTCTGTCTCCGTGGAGTAGGTACGTAATACAGTTCGGTCTTTCGCTGTATCTGTTGCCTACTCGTCTCGTGCGGATTGCAGTTCTTGGCAATGCGAGATATTTAGAAGCCCTCTCATTAACATTTCCTCTATTTAAAATATGTTCAGCTTGAGCGATAATCGATTTTCACATGAATACTTGCTATTAGCCAATGGCATTCTCACATGTACTTTTCGTGTTAAATTAATTTATGTTAACTGAAGGCTGGAGTAGAGCTACACCATTTACATGTTTCCTATGTGCATGTAATTTATTATTTTACGAGTTGTTATCTCAATTGATTGTACATGTATTTTGATGTGTTTTTGTACTACATTGATTTATCATGTTTTCCACTGCATTTATGACGTCTCGTGTGTGTTGTTTTTATGAATTTGTTTAATTGTATTTGATTCGATTGTCTGATATGTATCATGCAATTTGAGATGTTTTATTTATGTGTACTTTCTCTTGCATTTCGTTACTGAAGGTGATTTATTTCATGTATTTGTGTGGTCTATGGCGGGGTTTTTGTCCCGTAGAAGGTTTCCCTGCTATGGTCTTGTGTGCGTAATATATTTATTTCTGGTCATTTCTTATGCGCAAAAGTTCCGTTTTTTATTTAATTCCCTTCCCCATTATGGTTGGTCTGGCAAATTCCAACCACCAGTTGGAACTCAACAATCAACAAGAATTGAAACATTTCTTGGACACTTCCAATCTCGTTCTGGTAGACTAAAGGCCTGGTTCTCCTCAGCGACAGCGGCAAACTAACCTTACATTTCTATTTCAAGAAAAGGAAGCACGTTTAATAAATAATAGCTTTATTTCATTGTACTTATCTCCAAAATACAAACAGACCCTACACATAATACAAACGGAAAGTTGCAAAATTCCAAAAAACAATTACGCGAAAGATACCGCCACAAAGTTACAGTGCTATTACAATAAATAGAAAATAGGATTTTGGATAAACAAATACATACAACAGTAGAATGTGTTTAATGGATATAGTTTAATTGGAATAATAATAGACGATAAGTAAACTACACATAAATAGCTCTACATAAAATACTTGCGACGTAATTGCTATCTACAGTGTGATAAGTGATCAAATCATTAACGGAACGTCGAAAATTATCGGAATTATCACAAAACACTTTGGGGTTTGCTTAACATCGACTTAAATATAAATTAAAACAAACCCTAGTCACTTAAAACGAAATAAGGGAATGGCTCTCGTGGTCTCCACTAAATTCCAGATAAAAATATAAAATATTAAATATAAATAACAAAATTCTCCTAGAAATTAATTTAAAACGGTCACTAATCGGCCGACTTGGAACTCTTTTTTTGGTGAATCCGCTTGTGGTAACTTTGAGCTAACGAATTCACTATCGAAACGACAAAGTACAATATCATCGCTATCACAAACTTTTCAAAGATCGAGCTCAGCAGGCTGCCCGAGTCGTGCGTGCCCGCCTGACCGTGCAGCTTCGACTTTTGATTGTCCAAAAACGCCTTGAACGGCTCCTGGAGTTTCGAGCCGATCACCGGCACAACGCTGAGCCACTCGAGCGCGGTTATGATTAGCGTCTCGTTAAAGGCGATTATCACAAATAGTGTCTGTATAAGCATCTTTATGACCGCTTTGCCGATGAGGGTCGCGCCAAAGAACGTCCAGAACGGCACCAGGAAGTGGCCGCAGGTGATGCCGGCCAAGTCGAAGAGCGGGTTCGGTATCTACGGGTCATAAATGTAGTAATTATTCATTTTTGACGGGGCAGATTTAAAATTGGTTATTTATTTTTAACTCCTATCTCTCGGTAAAGGAACACTTGATAATTTCCATCATAATGTATACTGGGGGGTATTCCATACCCCCCAGAGCTACGCTGACCCCCATAAAACGATAAGCGCTTTCATAATAGTTTTTGGAAAAATTATAGCAGATCCATTTTCTCTAAAAAAGTATTGCACAAAACGTAGCACGGGGGTGTCTGGGGAGTATGGAATACCCCCCAGCAGAGGAAGATTGAATGATCGTGACCCAAAAAAAACCCAAACTTCCTAGCAAAGAAACACATGATAATTTCCATCATAATGTATGCTGGGGGGTATTCCATACCCCCCAGACCCCCCGGTGTTAGGGTATCCCCCAGAAAACGTTTAGCCCTCAAGGCTTTCATAATAGTTTTTGGAAAAATTATAGCAGATCCATTTTTTCTAAAAAAGTATTGCACAAAACGTAGCACCGGGGTCTGGGGGGTATAGCAGAGGAAGATTGAATGATCATGACCCAAAAAAACCACAAACTTCCTAGCTAAGGAACACTTTAGGATAATTTCCGTCATGGGCGAGACTGGGGGGTATTCCATACCTGATATTTTGAATATAAAAAAATACAGGGGGATAACTTTTCGCGAGGTCAATTTTTCAAACTAAATATTGAAACGGTTTTGCCTAAAAACCGAACTTACACTTGCGCAGGCGAGAATCCCAAGGAAGCCGACCCTTTGGACGATGTGCTCGACCGTCAGCTTGCCGCGCTCGATCAGCGTGAGCTGTTCCTTGCTGTTCTCCTTGCGCTGCAACTCCTCGAACTCCCGCAGTTCGTCGTCGTCGTCCGGATCGAACCTAAACTCGGCGCGAATTTAGAGACGCCCGTTTTGCCGTCAAACTCGATAACCTTACCCTGACAGTCGCGCCGCTTTCGCCATAAAGTACGGCGGCAGTTCCCCGAGCGCCGTGCCCGCTCCCCAGCACATCGCCTCGATTCGCACTTTCGACATTATCGCTAGAATCGTGACCGCATACGAACTCGCCGTTTCCGGGCAGATGATTCTAAAAGAGTCATTTTGGAATTGAAATTTCAGAACACCCTGTATAATAACTGTATATGACTCAAATTGGTGAAACAATAGATACAGTGTGAATAACACCCTGTATACATCTTCAGTTGAAATGGAATGCTGAAATAAATATAGTAAGGGGAGGGGAGCGTACTGCTAAATAATAGCATTATAAGAGGATCTTACTTTCAAACGAACATTGTACAAAACACCCTGTATACTACATCATCATAAAATACCTTCTGGTGAAATGAAATTTGGATTAAAATGTATTCGTGATTCCAACATGTCGCAATGTCTATAGAACTTGTACAAGAACACCCTGTATACTCAACTGTATCATACATCAACAGTGCCTCAATTTCGCGGAAAATTCACGAATTGAAGTTTGGAATAAAAATACATTGAGATATACAGGCTGGTCAAGTTCGAGGTGCCATTTCTAAATGGAAATTGTACAAGAGCACACTGTATATTGCGCATCAGTTGAAATGGTTTGACATATACTGGTAGATGATTGGCATTGGTGCGAACCCTCTGTATACTGTATCACACTGCAGTTGAAATTTGGCGAAAGATATACAGGGTGTTCACTGACCTAATACCTACTCGTCTGGGTAAGGTGGTTCCGGAAAGTTGAGCGAGTTGCACTCGTACGCTGCCAGTGTGACCTTCGCGATGTGCGGTCCTAAATACAAAATGAACGTGTGCAGGCCGGTACCGAGCCCGACCGACGAGAGTATCCCCAAACCGGTCCAGTAGAGGCACCACACTAACTGTTTGTAAACTTCCTGAACGACGGTCTGATGCGGACCGTTCATTTTAGTAACTGTCGTTAATGCTACAATTGAGATCGCTAACGCTAATACGCTTTTCTTATATTCTAAAGTTCTGCAAACGGAGGTTAGTGCGAGTGCTTAAAGCGCGTGCGGGCTTACTTTTTTCCAAAAGTGTATAATAAGACAAAAATTTCTTTGGCAAAATACTCTAAGGTCCTAACTGGCTGCTTCCATATGACGATCTTTTCGCGCTCCTCGCGTTCGCGCTGCTTCTTCAGTCGCGTGTTCGAGTGCACGCTCTTCGCAGTTGCCGGTTGCGGGGTGGCGTTGCCGTTGGCGGCGCTCGCCGCGTTCTTCCTACTGTTCACTATCATTTTGTGCCCCAATCTTTGTAACTGGAAAAAGAGACGGCGGGTTAATGCAACTTCTATAAACTAAAAAATCGACTTTACACGTTGCATGCAACAATACTGGCTACTCGAGCTTGAAACAAAACGGAACGATAACATTTTCTGGCGGTAAAAGATAAGATTAGAAATTTCTATTCTATGAATAAATTGACGTCGTACTTAGTGATACAGTACTAACTAGGGACGGATTGGCAAACTAAGTATGACGTAATCACGTAGTAAATTACAACGAGCGCTCATATTGCACCTGATCTTAACTGTACCTAGTTACACAAAGTGTTAAGTAATGGCGTGTCGTAAGTTCAATTAGAGGTGAACAATTTTTCTGATTCTCCAAATCTACAAATAATGGTTTACGGGATGATATTCCAATTTCAAAAATTACAAAATGTTTGAAATCTGTGACCAGGATAGTTACAAAAATTCTTTGTAAGTGAAAGTTTCGAATTTCTGGTAAATATGTTGATGGACCAAAAAACTAAGGAGCTCCAAAACTCCTCAATAAATTCAGTGGCGATTTTAATAACAAATCTGATAGTCGCATTTAAATTTTGCGCTAAAAAGAACCAAATTTGATATTGATTTATGGTCACTCTCTTGTTTTGGGCTAATGCTAATATTCATAAATTTGGTGAGGGGCGGGGGGGGGGGGGGGGGGGGTTCAATCATACCCAGTAGATACAGAGTGGGCAGGGCGACCTCGATACAAGTGGATACTACGTTTTTACTAAAAAGATCAAAATTTGTTGAAGGGGGGGAAGGGGCTTAAAATGCTCCCTTAAACCGGTGAAGATACCTGAACTCATTAAAAGTACATGAAAATTCCACCAAAAACATCAAAAGTTGATATTTATAAATTTGTCAACTGGAAAGGGGGGGGGGGATTAAACATACTCAGTAGATCCAAAGTGGGTTTTTTAAATCAAATTTATTGAAGATGGGTCACATTTTTTCTGAAAAAATCAAACTTTCATTAAATTATAAATTTAACAACTTGGGGGGGGGGGGGTAACCTATTATGAAGATTATCTTTTTCTACATACTACCATAAGTTGTAGACGTAACAAAAAATTATCGAGCCACACTTTACTGGGAATCTTTCTGGGATGGGATGGGGGGGGGGGGGGGGTACTAACCGAGGCTACTATGAAAGTGTTAGGAGTAAAAGAGATTTCTAAATTTCGCAACTGGAAGGATTCAAAAAAACCTAATTTGATCGAGAGTTGGGATTTTACCTAAACCAAGCTGTTTGACCAATCTAAATGCCACATTTTTTTACAGCGGGAGGGGGGGTCACGGTGGGGATAACTAAACTGATTGAAGATGGATCAAATTTCATAGTGAAAAGCAAAATTTATCAATTTATCAATTGGGGGGAGGGGGTCGATTTCATTTAATGTGGATGAATTTTTTTTACTAAAAAGATCAAAATTTATAAAACCGCGATTTGAGAACTGGGAGCTTCAAAAAATCCTCCCTGGAGGTCAGAGAAAGGCATTTAAACCAAATTCACAGGTAAATTTTATAAAATTTCATTCAAAAAAAATTTCGAAATTTGAGTTTCACAAAATTCATCAAATTTTAAATTTGGCAACCAGAAAAGGAGGGGGCAAAAAGTGTTCAGTTTGTGTTAAAAAAGTCCAAATTTGATAATTTGTCAATTTGGCAATAGGAGCCGGGGGGGGGGGGGGCTGAAATCCCCACTAACTCTAATGGAGATTTTAATAACTAAACTCATTGAAACGATCAAACGTTTTACTAAAAAGACCAGAAATTGATAGTTATAAAATTGACAAGGAGGGAGGGGGGGAGTAATTATTGAGGGATTTGTATGCAGTAGGGATTAAGTAAACTCGCTTATCACATGTTGTACTCAAAGATTAAAATTTGACAGATTGATTTATTGGCAATTTGGGGGGGGGGGGGGGGCAATAGGTAGCTCCAGAGTAATTGTAACTGAATTTGTTGAATGTGGATCAATTTTTTTTACTCAAAAATAATTAAGAGCGAATGTATAAGAGATTTTTAATAACTGAGCTGGATGAAATTATTTATTAAAAATATGTTTGATAAATTTGTAATTTGTTAACTGCAAGAGGGGGGGGGGGGGCTTAAAAATTTTCCACTAAAGCCAGTGAAGATAACTAATACCTACTCATTAAACGTAGATGAACTTTTCACCAATTTGATATTTATAAATTTGTCAACTGAAAGGGGGGGGGGGGGAGAGTACATTAAATATTTCTCAGTAGATCCAGAGTGGGTCTTTTAATAACTAAACTCATGAAAAGTGGATACTAAAAAGATCCAAGTTTGATAATTTGAATTGCCATTGGGGCGGGGAAGGGGGGGGGGTCTTAAAAATCCTCACTAAATCCAGTGGAAATTGAAGGTAGAGCAAACTTTCTACTAAAATGATCAAAAATTGATAGATTTACACGTTTGACAACTTAAGGAGAGAGCGGGAAATTATCAATAGATCGTGAATGGCGATTTACATTGAATTACAAATTCGGCAACATGGGGGAGGGGGCCTTAAAAATCCTCGTTAAAATCAGAATGGGAATTTTAACTGAACTCGTTGAAGATGGGTCAAGTAACAAATTCAAAATTGGATAGTACTGATAGTAGTGGAGGGAGTGGGGATTCAAACAATAAATAAATCAAATTTGTTACTAAAAAATCAAAAATGGATATTTTTATCAGTTGGACAACTGAAAGGGAGGGGGGGGGGGGAATTCAAAATATCCTCAGTTATCAGTGGTAATTTTAATGACCAAACTAATTGAAAGTGGATCAACTATTTTACAAAAAAAAAATCAAAATTTGTGTTGGAAACATGAGGGGCGGGGGGTGGGTGGGGACGAGATTAATAACTAATCCAATTGAAAGTAGATCCATTTTTGTCATTTTGGCGGGGCGGAGGAGGGCTTGGAAAAAATCGTCGGTTGATTCAGGGTGGGGATTTTATTGATAACTGAAAGGGAAACTGCAAACACATCAAATCAAATTTGTTACTAAAAATCAAACATGGACATTTTTATAAATTGGACAACTGAAAAAGGAGGGGGGGGGGGTTCAAAATATAAAATATCCTCAGTTATCAGTGGTAATTTTATGACTAAATTTATTGAAAGTGGATCAAGTATTTTACAAAAAAAATCAAAGTTGGAAACATGAGGGGGCGGGAGGTGGGTGGGTAAGAGGGGAGGTTAAAAATTATCATTGAAGTTAGATCATTATTTTTATCGAGAAATCAAACATTGATATTAATAAATTCGGCAGCTGGAGGGAGAGGGGCTTAAAAAATCCTCAATAGATCCAAAATTGAGATTAATAACTAAACCAATTGAAAGTGGATCCATTTTTACAATTTTCGCAGAGGAGGACTTCGAAAAAATCGTCGGTAGATTTAGAGTGGGGATTGTAACTATTAAAAGTCGATAAAATGTTAATAATTTGATAACTGAAAGGGGAAGGGAGAGTAGCTTCAAAAACATCATATCAAATTTGTTACTAATAAAAAATGGATACTGTTATAAATTGAACAACTGAATTGGGGGGGGGGGGGGGGTCAAAATATCCTCAGTGATCAGTGTTAATTTTAATGACTAAACTTATTGAAAGCGGATCAACTATTTTACAAAAAAAAATAATAAAAATTTGTGTTGGAAACATGAGGGGGCGGGAGGTGGGTGGGGACGAGGGGGCTTAAAAATTCTCATTGAAGTTAGATCATTGTTTTTATCAACAAATCAAACATTGATATTTACAAATTCGGCAGCTGGAGGGAGAGGGGCTTTAAAAAATCACCAATAGATCCAACATTGAGATTAATAACTAATCCAATTGATAGTAGATCCATTTTTGTCATTTTGGCGGGGCGGAGGGCTTAGAAAAAATCGTCGGTTGATTCAGAGTGAGGATTTTATTGATAACTGAAAGGGAAAATCAAACATGGACATTTTTATAAATTGGACAACTGAAAAAGGGGGGGGGGGGGCAAAATATAATATATCCTCAGTTGTCAGTGGTAATTTTAATGACTAAATTTATTGAAAGTGGATCAAGTATATTACAAAAAAAATCAAAGTTGGAAACATGAGGAGGCGGGAGGTGGGTGGGTAAGAGGGTGGCTTAAAAATTATCATTGAAGTTAGATCATTGTTTTTATCGACAAATCAAACATTGATATTTATAAATTCGGCAGCTGGAGAGAGAGAGGCTTTAAAAAATCCTCAATAGATCCAAAATTGAGATTAATAACTAAGCCAATTGAAAGTGAATCCATTTTTACAATTTTCGCGGAGGAAGGCTTGGAAAAAATTGTTGGTTGATTCAGAGGGGGGATTTTAATTATTGATCAAATGTTAATAATTTGATAACTGAAAAAGAGGAAGGGAGAGTAACTTCAAAAAACATCAAATCAAATTTGTTAACTAAAAAAATCAAAAAATTGATGTTAATTTTTTATTTTTATAAATTGGACACCGAAATGGAGGGGGGGGGGGGGGGGGTGTCAAAATGTCCTGCGTGATCAGTGTTAATTTTAATGACTAAACTTATTGAAAGTGGATCAACTATTTTACTAAAAAAAAATCAAAATTTGAAAATGTTGGAAACATGAGGGGGCGGTGGATGGGGACGAGGAGGCTTAAAAATTCTCATTGAAGTTAGATCATTGTTTTTATCGACAAATCAAACATTGATATTTATAAATTCGGCAGCTGGAGAGAGAGGGGCTTTAAAAAATCCTCAATAGATCCAAAATTGAGATCAATAACTAAGCCAATTGAAAGTGAATCCATTTTTACAATTTTCGCGGAGGAGGGCTTGGAAAAAATTGTTGGTTGATTCAGAGGGGGGATTTCAATTACATTTAACTACACAAAGAATTATAAAAGGTGAATCAAATTTTGATTCAAATTGATATGTGACACGGGAGGGGGGGGAGGGGGATACAAATATCCTGGGTATCTATCACAGAAGGATTTTAATCAAACTCAATGAAGATGAATCAATTTTTTTACTGAAAAGGTCAAAATTTGATAGAATTATAAACTTGGTAAAGGGGGAGGGCAGAGAAAGGAATGAACCATTGATAAATTTTTTGTTCCACGGTTAAGAGATTTTATAAAATTTCAATTAAAAGAAGATTGAAATTGGCAAGGGACCCCAACAAATTCTTTGGAAGTCTAAGTTGAAGATTTCTATTACGAGCGTTCAAAAATTGTCAACACAGTCGCCAAAAAACACGCATGTGTGAACAGGAGCACAAGCCCTTGCAAATTTTTGAAAAAATTGATTTTAATTGCTTTTGTAACAGGCGATTAGACCAGGACAATATTATTGAACGCCTGTTACTGTAATCAACATTTTGTACTTTAAAAGACATTTTTCCAAAATTTTAGATGGGATATGTCAAAAATTTACAGATTACTGACAGTTAAAAAAAATGTGATACTGCCATACAGTATTATAGATGTAAATTCAGCGGAGGATCAAAATCAAAATTAAAGCAAATGACCATTCCCGGCACTTACAACATACCTCAATTAACATTCTGCAGTACGATGAAGTTGGTCTATTCCTAAAGTAAATGTAACATCAGCGGTTAGTATTGTTTAGTTAAAGTGTTAGCGTTAGAGCTGCATTTCAAAAGAAAAAAAAAATGACCCCGAAGTGAAATCAGCTACAGAAACTAGTGCAGCTGATTTCGCTTCGGAAGAGTGTTAAAAACAAATCATTCAGACCGTTGGACTGCTGCTACTTTCTCTCATCAATATTGAATAGCCGATATCAGATCACTCAATATTTGATATTGATTCCCTATGCACACAAGACTAAAAATATGTGGGACCTTTGACTAGAAGATTAATTTTAGAACAAACACTGTATGTCAATGTAAACAAACTCAGCTGATTGCTGCCAAAAATACGCAGACACATGCCACAACAAAATACAAGCTAGCGAGACACACAAAAAGCGAAACACATAAAGAGGCTCATCGTGCGTGTGTAGTACGTAACAAAGCTTAAGGCATACCAATTCGACTTTTGTGCCAGTCGTCTTTTGACCCCTCCTCCTACACTCGGCCTTTAACTGCTCTTTCGTTAGCGAAAGAAGATCGTCGGGAACTTTGTGTCCCCCCGTACTAGTAACGGTCGTTTGCGGTACGGCCCGATTTGTCAAATTAGTCACCGGTATCGAATTGTGCGAATTTCGAGATCTAATTCGCTTTCCCGCCATAACCTGAACACAATTGCATGCTGTTAGTAAATCGATCTGCAGAGGAACTCTCCAGATAGTCTCCGGCGCCAAATGTCATCATCCGGTTGCCATTCACATGTAAATACGCAAACGAATCTCGACGAAACAAAAAGGGTATAAATAAAGTTCTATAATTAAAAGCGTTGCGATACAAAAGGCATTGTTTGTAGTTCCAACAACAAAAATGAGAAAATAACCTAAAAAGTTTGCAATACCAAAAGCGACGTCATTGAGTTTTAAGATAAATGCGAAATTAGCGTAGATTATCTGGGAGGGAAGTGAGCTGATATTAGAATACTTACGTTTGCGTAAAATTAGTAAAAAAATCACAAATAACACATCACAAAAATCGTTCGGTTTAATCTTTGAGTTTGACAGCTGACGGCCTGCTGACGCCGACGGAAACGATTTGCAATTTGCAGTGGCGTGTCACATGATTTCTTTGGGGTGGGGAACCGCTCGAATTCGTATGGTCCACGTATTTTCGTACGAGATTACCACATCGAACTTTTAGATCTTTTTTCTAATTTTGACGTGTAGAAAGTGGCATGTTTCACTATAGAAAACGTCATATTATTTCGTTTAAGATTAGGAAATGAACTTATTTATGCTACACAATGCGTCACAATTGTTGTTCGGAAGTGAATGGGTACAATAAAAGTTGGAAAATGACACCTAGTGGCGAGGAAATACCGCTTGAAGCACGAGGGGCCGAGTACTTTAATTACAAACTTGATTTATTTACTTATATAAAATTAATTATTAACGGTCACACGAAGTAACATTATTATCAAAAAAACCAAATTTATAACGGTCCTTTGATAGATTGATTTCAACAATTCAATATCTTATTTATCACTTTGTACTTAGTGTACTGTAAGATTGTGAAAGCTCGAAAATTTAAGTCGAAATAAATTACATTGCAAAAATAAACTTTGAAAAAGGTAGTTCACCGAATAAAAATAGAAATAGGCTGGGAAAAAAGAACTTACCAATAAAAAAACCATCCGTCAAATTAATATCAAATTGTGTTGTAAAATTAATTGTTTGTAATGATGTGAATGCGTAACATAAATTTATAACAACACAAGAAGTAGCATGTAGACTTCAAGAGGTAACAAATAGGTTAAAAACAAGTTTTGGGAATAATGGATCAGGTAAGCAGGTACCAAGATTCTAAGAAAGGGTGAAATACACAGAATGTGACTCATCTTTGGTGCAATAAAGTCCTTTTGTTAAAAGCAAGATGGAAAATTACATGACCTAATTTAACTAAAAACAAGATACGTGGAAATTATTGAATCGCCACTCATTTATCGCACATACATTCTAAACTGAAGAGCTTTGATTAGCGTAATCCCACTCCTGCAAGATAGGTAGCCCGCCCCTGGTTTCGGGGTTTCGAGCCTACAGTTGAATCTCGAAGACAATCACGAAATTAGGTGTCGTGACATACATCAAACGAATCGGTAATTTCCACATATTAAAATAAAATGATCAAAACTTATATGAGTGTAACTTCAGGGACAAGACCAAGTAATCAACATCAATAAACATAAATTAACCAAACATTACACCAAAAACGTAAACAATTACAAACAATAGCATAACGGTATCACACATGTGATTCTGCATTGCGGTTAAACCAAGTAAATTTCAGGAACAAAGATTCAAACACACAAAAAATATAAAATGTGGCATACAAAACACAAATACGATATAAAGAAATGCACCTACATAAAATAACAACAAACATTTATAGACCGACGCGTTCGCGGCCGCCATTCAAGACAAGATGCCTAACGTAACCCACGTTCGTGCTTTTCTAAATGGCGCGGGTAGCTTTTCCCCACCTAGAAATTGCATAGTGGCCAACTCTCAAAAATGTGTGCATCGTCGTAAGTTGTATATACAGGGTGGAGCCTCTCAACTTGCTTACAGTCAATTTATAACACATTTATCACACGTGTGCGTATTTCATTATTTACCACTTCTACATTGAAGTTAAAAGTGAGACTAAACACAATTCAATTTGGTAATGTAGCAAACAATAAAACTTCTAGAAAAATCTAGAAGGCGCACCAGATTTTATAGAAAGAATGAATCATATATCCCTCTTTACTCCGCCGGAACTAATCCTTTATCTACGTGATGGCGCCTTGATGCCCACCTCTTCAAATTGTAACGTCTAGTAAAGCGGACGACGATGTGTTAGAGATACAGTCCTAGTTGACTCTCGGGTGTTTCCATCACTATGATTCGTTGGTGCATCTTCCATTTTCAAATGAGAAGCACGAAAGGGTTAGGACGTCACTATTCCAGCATAGTTGGTGCGGCCATCCGATTGATCAAGGTCACATCTGATCTTTGCCAGCTGTGTAACGCCATGAATTAGTAATAGCGCATTCCAAAAATCCTCCCAACTAGGATTTATCAACAGACCAATCGCGGGACGTTGAAGGCACATTTCAGAATTTGAACTCTACGCCAGTTATTTGTTTGCTCTGTTTTAAGAAGTGTAATTTTACGGGTAGTAATGTAATGATCCAAGGGGTCCCCCAAGCCGGCACTGCAAAATTCACTAACATATGTGTGCGCGTAGTATGTTTTATGCGTTTTGAATTTAATTTAGACGTTAAAAATAGCAACCATAGGTTCTCCCGTGCGTCGTTTCCATAGAAACAATATTCTGTTCTGGACTTCATTTTATTTCGTGACCCGCGTCCCATTTTTAAAATAATGACAGGTTTTATTAAATTGCACAATCATTTATTTCACTTTATCTACCCTTGCGGTTAAAAAGATCACTATAACCATCTCTTACTATTAAAGAGAGGCGTAGCTTACTCATTCAAACCTATTAAAATATGCTTAATAACATAAATTAAATTGAGAGGTTCCACCCTGTATATACAACTTACAACGAAACATACATTTTTGAGAGTTGGCAACCATGCAATTTCTAGGTGGGAAAAAGCTGCCTGCGCCATCTAGAAAGCACGAACGGGGGTTACGTTTAGCATCTTGTCTTGAATGGCGGTCGTGAACGCGTCGCTCCATAAATGTTTGTTGTTATTTTGTGTTATTTAATGCAGGTAGTAATTTTTGCATTTCTTTATATCGTATTTGTGTTTTGTATGCCGCATTTTATATTTTTTGTGTGTTTCAATCTTTGATTTTGAAATTTGCTTGATTTAACCTCAATTCAGAATCACATATTTGATACCGTTATGCTATTGCTTGTAATTGTTTACGTTTTTGGTGCAATGCTTGCTTAATTTATGTTGATTACTTGGTCTTGTCCCTGAAGTAAAATTCATGTAAGTTTTGATAATTTTATTTTAATATGTGGAAATTACCGATTCGTTTGATGTATGTACTGACTTGTTGTTTGTAAGTAACAATTTTCTCCGTGAATGAAGCAGTCACGGGGGTGGTAAAAACTGTAGTCAAATTTGAGCTACGACACCTAATTCCGTGATTGTCTTCGACATTCAACTGTAGGCTCGAAACCCCGAAACCAGGGGCGGGTTACGTATCTTGCGGGAGCGGGATTATGCCAATCAAAGCTCTTCAGTTTAGAATCTATGGGCCAATTGCACCGTCAAAATTAAGTTTCCCTTAAAGTTAAGCATAACTTAAATACCATAGCAACGATTGTCTTAATAATCGTTGCCATAGATTTTAAGTTCGACTTATCTTTAAGCAAGGCTTAATTTTGTTGGTGCAACTGGAGCTAAGTGTTATAAATGAGTGACGCTGACGAATAATTTCCACATATCCATGCAATTTTCCATCTTGCTTTTAACAAAAGAACTTTATTGCACCAAAGATGAGTCACAATTTGATATTAATCTGACGGCTGGTTTTTTATTGGTAATTTCTTTTTTCCCAGCCTGTTTCTATTTTTATTCGGTTAACTACCATTTTCAAAGTTTATTTTTGCAATGTAATTTATTTTGGACTTGGACAATCATAATAATTACGAACTTTTTACAATTTCAGCGTTTTATTTAACGTTCCTTCTGTACTGTGCTTCAGGTCATAGCGTTGTTTACAACTAACGTAAGGGGGTGGTGCCAATTTTCAAATGTAAGCGGGATCTTGTTTAATTTTGGAGGGAATCTTCATTCGGGTGGCCATTTTTAAACGTTGCCGGGTTGACTTTATTTCCGTGTTCTTGTAGTGTGAAGTTAGCGTAGAACCTGGGGGTTAGGTACACTACAACGTTAAAAATAGCCAGCATAGGATCTCCCGTCGTTTCCATAGAAACAATATTATGTTCTGTTCTGAACTTCATTTTAATTTCGTGGCCCGCGTCCCATGTTTCAAAGAATGACAGCGTTAATTAAAATGCCCAATCTTTTATTTCACTTTATCTACCCTTAACAAAATAAATTAAATTATTACCTATGCTTTTTGATTAAAAATTTGAAGTGTATTAATTATAGTAATTAAAAAGTATACACTATTACAAAGATGTCGCTTTAGGCAAAACAAAAAATTCGAAATTAATAATAATAACACCTACCGCAATTGGTCGACTTAGATAGAATTAGACTCTACAATATATATAGGGTGGTCCGTAGGAAACATGTAGTTTTGGATAGCATAAAAAAACACTCTGTATAAAACTGTATCGCGATGGATTATACATAGAAAAGTGCTTTGAGAACGATTTTGCCAAAATCAATAATCTTTAATAATAAGAAAGTTATGGCGGGGCATTAAAGAAATCAACTAAATTCGAAAAACGCCCCCTAGCGGCCAAATGATTAGAGATAGATAGGTGAATTCTGTTTGAGCCAGTCATTCTCTCTTTAAAATTGAGCTCCAGACACCTAGCTCCATTTTTCCTTTCCTGCGTGTCCAATCAGACTACCCTGTACGTGAGATCATGATATAGTTTTACTACGGTTTTAACACAGGCGTCTATAATTACATGGTTGCGGTTTTACTATATAAAGAAAGCAAAAAATCTTTCTCATTTGACATTTTCCCACACTTCTGTCAAATATATAGTAGCTGTAGTATTCATTTAGTGAAGGAAATTCATCATATACAGGGTGCCCATTATGTATGAAATATAGTATATACTCGTAGCTCGGTAAATATCGAATGTATACAAAATTTTTTATATGAGAGTTGCTTATTTCCCATAGCAGCTTTCAGTTCTTTTTATTGAGAAAAAAAAATGAATAACGAAAAACAATTGAATTTTTTTTAAATTGCAGTGCACCTTTTCATTACCTATATATATATATATATATATATATATATATATATATATATATATATATATATATATATATATATATATATATATATATTTGTTTAGCCAGTACCATACACAATACAATTATTCCAATTACATGGCACTGGGATGCTGTACTTAAAACTAAAACTACACAGTAATTACGATCTTATATGACTAATTAATTCATTCAAAGAGCCGTGAAATATATCGATGTCTCTCTCACGGCACTTCTTATTTAAAGCCAACGGGCTCCTCGATAGTGGCGATGACGGAGTGGTCACTAAAAAGATGATGTCGTTTTTCCTTAATTTAACATGTGGCACTTTGAGTTTAATTTCCTGAAGCAATTCTGGGGCATTTAGGTGATTATTCAGTATCTTGTACACAAAGGTAGCACAGGTCACTTCGCGTCGGATTTGTAAACTTGATATTTTAATACCGTGCACACTGTTTAAAAATTTTAGTTGGTTGGAGTAAGAGATAAAATGTCGAAAATTTTGAGTCGACCTAAAATACACTATTCGCACTAATTTTTTTTTAACTTTCTCTATCATGTCTGCGTGCTTATAAGTTTGGGGTGTCCAAATACATGCCGCATAATCGAGTTTGAATCTGATGATATGATTATATGATATAGAGATTTTCTTCTCTTTGCAATGATATAATATATTAGTACCCTTACACAAAAACATTTTTCAAACAAATTTATTATAATTAGATCCCAGATACCCTACATCAAAATAAAATCAATGAACGTGTAGGTTTCTTATTAAACCTTGAAGACAAAAGCCGTGAAATGGTTTCCATCGCAACGAATGTTCAAAGTATCCTATCAAAAAAAGCTTGAAATAAAAATTAATTTCTTCTACACGGGTGTTAACGTGTTACGCCATATGAAAAGAGAAAAAAATCTGTATCAAATGAGCCTATAATGAAACTGTGCATTGCTATTTGAAAAAATTCAATTGTTTTTCATTATTCATTTGTTTTCTGAAATACAAACAATCGAATTCTGCCTTATTATGGGAATTTCGTATAGAAAAATTTTGTATACAGTCGATATTTACCGAGATATATATCTACTATACTCGATACATAATGGGCACCCTGTATTTTATTTTTTTTAGATTTTTAAGTGTGCGGGGTCTCAAGTCAATGCTTTCTTTTATATCTCTTATACTTTCGAATTCGATGATATAAGACATTCAAAGGAAATGACCATTTTTAGTTTTTTTGAGTTTACGTCGATTTTGAATCTCCACAAGGAAATTTTAAATAAGCATTTATAAAAACTTCAAAACATTGTCCATTTAACTAATTCTCTATCTTTAATAATAAGAAAGTTACCCATGCAATCCCACCCGATCTGGGACACACTGTATATAACAGTACCTATATTATAATTATATTATGGTATATTCATCTCTTCATCATGCGCAGTTAATGAATTATGCAATAATTATGATTGTGAATAAATATTTATTTATGCGCAATGGAAGGATACCATTTTAAAATATTTAATTGTATGATTATTTATAAAGTATCGCCACTTGCTAATAACAATTGAGTAATTAATCCTTCACTCGATGCTAATAGCTCATATAGTTGAAAATAAAAGTAATAAGTCCTCGGTAGTATAGTGGTCAGTATCCCCGCCTGTCACGCGGGAGACCGGGGTTCGATTCCCCGCCGGGGAGACTTTTATTTACTACTATTTCTTGCTGAGATTGTACTATAAACATGGCGTCATCAGTTTTATTGACTGCGAAACTAATTAGCGCAACTGATAACGAAAGATACGCAGGTTTTGAACGCTCCTTAATAACTGCTTCCTGCGAGTCATGAATTTTGTGGTCTTGAAAATCCATTTGCCAGTAATCACGTCTCGTTCTTACTCGGCAAAAGATTTCCTCTTGCATAGCCAGCTGCCGCCATTTTGGCCAATCGCGTCCATTCTGTATCTCAGACAAATTTTGAACGAATACTTTAGTAAGATTGCTGATCTTAGAGGCTACTTGTTCTTCTACCAAAGTTCGTGTGGCGAAATCCCTGATTCTGGAGACGGTCCTGTTCGGTCAATCGCCCACGCAGCTGTCATTACAGCCTCAGCCCAAAATTTCTGTATGAGTATGGCAGAGATATTCGGTGGCACAAACCGAGAACAAATTTTTTCCCACTTCCGGAATAAACCGCACATCTCAAGATACCTCTTTTCAGTCATACCATTGACAGTCATTTCAATCAACCAAGGCCTTTATTGATTGGACATTTGTGACTTACCTACTTTTCTGGGAAAAACACCTTGAGAGGTTCCATCCTGTATATACAACTTACGACGATGCATACATTTTTGAGAGTTGGCAACCATGCAATTTCTAGGTGGGAAAAAGCTGCCTGCGCCATCTAAAAAGCACGAACGGGGGTTACGTTTGGCATGTTGTCTTGAATGGCGGTCGTGAACGCGTCGCTCCATAAATGTTTGTTGTTATTTTGTCTTTTATTTTTTGTTATTTTGCATTTTATACTTTTTGTATGTTTCAGTCTTTGTTTTTGAAATTTACTTGGTTTAACCGCAATGCAGAATCACATATTTGATACCGTTATGCTAGTGTTTGTAATTGTTCGCGTTTTTGGTGTAATGCTTGCTTAATTTATGTTTATTGATGTTGATTACTTGGTCTTGTCCCTGAAGTAACATTCATATTAGTTTTGATCATTTTATTTTAATATGTGAAAGCAGTCGCGGGGGTGGTAAAAACTGTAGTCAACTTTGAGTTACGACACCTAATTCCGTGATTGTCTTCGACATTCAACTGTAGGCTCGAAACCCCGAAACCAGGGGCGGGTTATCTATCTTGCAGGAGCAGGATTACGCTAATCAAAGCTCTTCAGTTTAGAATCTATGTTCGATAAATGAGTTACGTTTCGTAATTTCCACATATCTTGTTTTTAGTTAAATTTGCCTACAAGGCCATGTAATTTTCCATCTTACTTTTAACAGAAGGACTTTATTGCACCAAAGATGAGTCACATCCTGTGTATTTCACCCTTTCTTAGAATCTTGGTAGGTACCTGCTTACTTGACCCATTATTCCCAAAACTTGTTTTTAACTTTTATGCTACCTCTTGAAGTTTACCTGCTACTTTATGCGATGTTATAATTTTATGTTACGCATTCACATCATTACAAACAATTAATTTTACAACACAATTTGATATTAATTTGACGGCTGGTTTTGTTTATTGGTAAGTTCTTTTTTTGCCAGCATATTTCTATTTTGATTCGGTGAACTACCATTTTCCAAGTTTATTTTTGCAATGTAATTTCGACTTAAATTTCCGAGCTTTCACAATCTTAATAATTATTAAACATTATTAAACAAACTTTTCACAATTTCAGTGTTTTATTTTACGTTCCTTCCCTTCCCTACTGTGCTTCAGGTCATAGCGTTGTTTACAACTAACGTAAGGGGGCCCTGCCTTAGATGATTTATCACGTGGCACTTTTCCAATTTAAGCGGGATCTCGTTTAGTCTGAGAGGCAATAGTCATTCCGGTGGCCATTTTTACACGTTGCCGGGTTGACTTAATTTCCGTGTTCTTGTAGTGTGAAGTAAGCGTAGAATCTGGGGGTTAAGTACACTACAGCTGTATCTGTTACTTTCTGATTCGTGGCGCGCTGCAGTTCTTGTGCGTTAGCTATACGAAGGGGGGGGGGGGATCTCTTACCTATTTTATGTTTGTGTGTGTGAGTGGTTCATTATGTCTCCGTGGAGGAGGTAACTAATACAGATCGACCGTTCGCTGTATCTGTTGCCTACTCGTCTCGTGCGGATTGCAATTCTTAGCATCTTAGCAATGTGAGATATTTAGGGGCCCTCTCATTAACATTTTATCTATTTAAAATATATTCTGCTTGAGCGATAATCGATTTTCACATGAATACTTGCTATTGACATTCTGACATGTACTTTTCGTGTTGAATTAAATTATGTTAACTGAAGGCTGTAGTAGAGCCACACCATTTACATGTTTTCCTATGTACATTACATTACTATACGAGTTATGTTATCTCAATTAATCATACAGGTATTATGATGTGTTTTTGTACTGAATTGATTTACCAGGTTTTCCACTGCATTTATGACATCTCATGTGTTTTGTTTTTATGAACTTGTTTAATTGCATTTGATTTGATTGTCTGATTTTTATCATACAATTTGAGGTGTTTTATTTATGTGTATGTTCTCTTGCATTTTATTGCTGTAGGTGATTTATTTCATGTATTTCTGTGATCTAATGCCTGGGTTTTTGTCCCGTAGAAGGTTTCCCTGGCATGATCTTGTTGTGTGCGTAATATATTTATTTGTTCTTGTCATTTCTTACGCACAACACTTCTGTCTTTTATTTAATTCCCTTCCCGATTATGTTTCACGTCCCAACACATATAAGAACCGATTACACAACGTAGGAGTTCATTCGTGCCACCCATATCGAGCCGACTGCCATCCAAATTCAAAAGTGCCGCGAAACGTCCATCGTTTCGACTTGAAACGTAGGTGGCTCTGCTCGTAGTTTTTTCCCAGAGTTGCCAACGGTAAGCATAGGGTAAGTCAACGTTTACAGTGCCGTTACAATAGAAAAAAACAATACACATGCTATGTCTACTTCTTAATGAATTAATAGCGCTGTATATTGTAGAACAGTATTTGTGATTATCGTTCGTATCAGAAAAAACACAAACATTTGTAACAGTATTTCTGTACAGCTTATTTAAACTTTTATTTTTACGTGATTCAAGTGTCCAGTCTAAGTGTAATCATGACTCCCAAGTATGAATGATGTGACTGAATGGGAATGCATTTAAAGGAGAATTGTTTATTTTAAGTTATTGTAGCTGAATGTGCATTTCAAAGATAGCCGCTATGACGCAGAAGGAGAATTAAATATAAGTAAATATCGCGACGTAAATAGAATTGCATTCATCGTATGTAAATAGGTAAATTAGGGTACAAACCTGCATAGAAATAGCGAGTATTAACGCTAAGGTCAAAGTCCGAGTCATTGTAACTAATTAGTTGAGAGCTAGTAGAGCGATTCAAATCCGTCTATTCTCTACCGCTGCCAAAGTGTCAAAAGCTTAAGGACGGCATACGAATCATAATATTGAACAATTTATAAAATTAGGCAACCAACATTACTAATGGTTCAGCTATTTCATACGTGAGGTCGCAGCGTGTTGTAATGTACCTTTTATTCTGTATTTTGCCTTGACGCAATAAAACACTCACAGTCTATACAGTTTTGTGTTCGTCTTTTGTATACGAATAGATTGTGACGCACATCAACGAATCCCGCATTCCATTCCAAAAATAAACCACTTCTTACACTGTTGCATTGTTTCTGCTTGTTGTGAGTTATAAATCGGTGGACTTGTTTGTATTGTTTTCGCTATTTACAGTATTGTTATTTTTTATTAAATTAATCGTGTTTTACATTTTTCGCGAGTGCAAGGTGAATAACTTTTGAAGATTTACGAGTGTTTTCGTTTATTTGTGACTGAAAACTATTTTTGAATTATCACACTAGACTATTACAATAATTAGGTAGGTAAGTCATATATGTATTAGGTTCCACATCGTTAATTATGTTTGTACAGTTTTACACAATGGGAAGAACTAAGAAGTATTTGGGCACAAGCACTTCAAGAAATCCAAAAACAAACACACGTGCTAAGAGAGCGAAGGAAGCTTGGGTTGAACGAAGGAAAAAAGCAACAGAGTCTATTGGTAGTAAAGTAGCTCGTGAGTAGTTATGCTATAACTAATTTTTCTGTTGGTTAGAGCCAATTGCTGAGTGTTCCCATATATTATACACTGTTGAAGATAGGGACGAACCTCAAACAGCTACGGAACGTGTGATTTCAGATGTGGTGATGGATACTATGGGTAAGCAAAATTAAATGTTGAAAATTACTTCTTTGAGAGTGTGATTTATTGTCATAATAACAAAAATGTATCAGTCAATTTGCATAATTGTGGGAGGGGGTGAACAGTTTGCCTTTGCAAGTCTCATGAATGCTCATTCTTTGGGGTTGGCAGCCGCCCTTATTCAATTTTGTATTTTTGTTTGGGCAAAATTGAAGCAGGCCAACTTTTTTGTCTTTTGAAGAAAGGCAGGTAGGACTAAGCAGAGTTTGTTTTTATTATAGATACAACAGCCCGCAATGACAGCCAGAGTGATACATCCGACCTCACATTACTACCTTCGACTTCCACGGGTAAAGGATACGAGGGTACCGAATCATCTATTACGAGACCAGAATTGTGAGTAATAAAGTACTATGGTAAATTAAAATTAAATTGTTTTTTTAGATCACGTAAGGTATATCCAGGAGCAAAAAAGCCTACAGCAAGTGCTGCTGCATCCCGAAGTGAATTTGGCATTATGAGTTCTATGGAATATGAAAGGTATATTGGGTAATTTTAAAGGATAGTTTATTTTGAATTTTGTTTGAAGCATTATGTCTCATCAATTGACGGTGGAATCTGAAAATCCGCCACCTGAAGCAATAACGGGAAACCGAATTGTGGAAGTTGGGTATTTTGCACAGCAAATTATTAATGCACAATACGAACATATGAAAATCTGTACATTTGGAAAATTGCATTTGTATAATGAATACAATAGGGGAATGGGATTGGTGTCCTGTATAATCTTAAAGTGTGCATCATGTGATCGTGAATTTAAAATATTCACTGAAAATCCTAATAAACAAAGTTCCTCATTGATTGATCAATCAACAATGAATATAGGGTCTGTGTGGGGAACTATAGCTTCTGGAGGATCATACTCACATATGTGCGAATATCTTAGCGCATTAGATATTCCTGTAATGCATGGTTCTCTGTTTTATCAACTTGAGGACCAGTTAGGAGAAGTAAGTTGATTTGATTGTATCTTTTATAAAAATTAAATATCTACTTGTAGATCTGGAAAGAATCATTGTGGAAATCCATGAAGGCAGCTGGTCTGAAAGAAAAAGAAAATGCAATTGCCAATGGAAATTTATGTAATGACGGCATTCCATGGATAACTGTTTATTTGGATGGCTCCTGGAGTAAGCGGTCATATGGTCATAACTACAATGCACTTTCTGGCATGGTAAGTTGTGTGTGTAAACTTAATTTTGATTAATTTCAAGCACGTATGTGTTACAGGTTGCAATCATTGGCAAGTATACAAAAAAAATCCTCTATTTGGGTGTACGCAATCGATACTGCTCAGTTTGTGCACGAGGAGAAAACGAAAGTGCAGATATCAAGATGCACCATTGTTTTAAAAACTGGAACAAATCTGCTCCAGCTATGGAAGCTGATATGGTGGTGGAGGGATTTTGCCAAAGTGAAAATACGCATGGCGTGCGCTACGGTAAATTTATTGCTGATGGTGATTCTAGCACATTCGCTAAAATTAAAACAAATGTGCCATATGGTAGCACTGTTAAAAAAGTAGAGTGCACAAACCACGCCTTAAAAAATTATGGAAAGCATCTCCATAAAATAAAAAGTGATACCAAAATTAATTTAAGTGGAAGAAGATTATTGACAGTGGAGAAAATTAAGCTTTTAACAAAGCGGGCTAAAGCAAGCATTTATGAGCATGCAAACGCTGAGATGTCTGTGTCTTTTTTGAGAAAAGACTTAGAAATTGGATTTCTGCATGTCTTTGGCGATCATAGTAATTGCAGGGTAAATATATGTAACACTGTAGGCGACGTTTCGAACAATGCAGTTCCACAGTTAAAAGCGACTTCAATGTATGATCATATCAATGGTAAGTAAACTGAGTTTGTGTAAAAATGTATGTGTTTATTGAACATTTATACTTACAGGAGCTTTGGAACTGCTTATAAGAAAAGCTAATTTGCTCATTGAAAATGAAAATAATAATGCAGCAGAATGTTTAATGAATATTGTCTCTCGTTTTAATATGGGGAAGAGAGTTAATTTGGTGCAACGTGGATCATACGAAAGACGAGTTTATCTGGCAGCTTTGCGGTACAACAAAGCGTTTGAATGGCCTATTAGCCCTTGGAAGAATGTGACAGGTGCCACAATTGGTGAAAATTATCAACAGTTCATCAAAACTAATATGGCGATAAAAGATAGCAAAGTACGGAGGAGATTGGTCCAGAAAAAAGTTAGTCTCAAAAGGAAGAACATTGTGAAACCTGTCACAAAGATAGATACAACTGCTTATGGTCCATCAGCAGAACAACCAGAAGAAGAAGAGCAAAATATCGAAGAAGAATGTCAACGATTAATTCAACACTTGCATGTAAATTTTAAAAATAATGTATTTAGAAATAGAGTCTACTTTTTGTGTGCCATAGGTGGAGGAGAATGAAATCCCTGCTATTGCTGAGGCAACAATGGGACAATTTTTTAATGATGTGTACATAAAGTTCAAAGAACGGCGCCTTACTGCATCAAACTTCGGCAGAGTAGTTAAACGAAGGCCGTACACTCCTTGCCACGGAATTGTCAAACAATGCCTGGGGAAAAATATTTTTAGCACGGAAGCTACAGAGTATGGCATTTCCAAAGAATCGGTGGCAATAAAGGCATTTGAAAAGAAGCAGAGTGTGACTGTAACAAACACTGGATTGTGGATACATAAAGATTATGGATTTTTAGGAGCATCACCAGATGGTATGTTTTTAAATTGCTAATTTTTTAATCAACTTTTTTGCACTAGGTCTTGTTGGTACAGACGCCATCGTGGAAGTGAAATGTCTGTACTCTTGTTCAAAATTGGAGGAAACTGATTTGGAAAAAATATTACTTTTAAAAAAAAACACCTGTTTGCAACTAAAGGATGGCAAAATATCTTTAAACAGAAGACATTCTTATTACTATCAAGTACAAGGCACCTTGAACATTACCAAGAGGAGCAAATGTTATTTTGTTGTTTATATTAACGATGCAGTTCCACTCTACATAGAGGAGATTGAAATAGACATTCATTTTTGGGAACATGAAATGGTGCCAATATTATTAACTTTTTACAAAATGTGTATTGCCCCAGAAATTATAAGAAACAATATCGGGAAGGGAAAAAAGTGTGTTGATCCACAATACATAATAGATGCGATAAAAAACCGTGAAGCACAGTTGATGGAAGCGTGTAAGAAGAAGCGGAAAACCAAAGCAGAAAACCTCGCAGAAAACTAATTACACATGGCTCATATCTAGCTTGCTGAACATAGGCCCTTAATTGGATTCCCTATGTCGGTTTCAGCTACAATCCTCCACTGCCTGTACAGGAAATCTCCAAGACATAGACTTTATTCCGGAATCATACCTAGCTGGCTGAACGTGTAGGCCCTTAATTGGATTCCCTATGTCAGTTTCAGCTACAATCCTCCACTGCCTGTACAGGAAATCTCCAAGATATAAACTTTATTCCGGAATCACAGCTAGCTGGCTGAACGTGTAGGCCCTTGATTGGATTATCTACGTCAGTTTCCGCTAAACTCGTGAACTGCCTATATACAGAAAATCTCTTAAAAGTAAGTTTTGTTCCGGAATCATATCTAGCTTGCTGAACATAGGTCCTTAATTGGATTCCCTATGTCGGTTTCAGCTACAATCCTCCACTGCCTGTACAGGAAATCTCCAAGACATAAACTTTATTCCGGAATCATACCTAGCTGGCTGAACGTGTAGGCCCTTAATTGGATTCCCTATGTCCGTTTCAGCTACAATCCTCCACTGCCTGTACAGGAAATCTCCAAGACATAAACTTTATTCCGGAATCACAGCTAGCTGGCTGAACGTGTAGGCCCTTGATTGGATTCCCTACGTCGGTTTCAGCTAAAATCGTGAACTGCCTATCTACAGAAAATCCCAAAACTAAGTTTTGTTCCGAAATCATGTCTAGGAACTGCCTGTATAAATATCTTAGAAGAAAACTTTATTGTGAATTTATGCCAAAGTAAAGCTAAGCGTGAGCCCTAAATTTGATTCCCTACATGAGCTCAATATGCACATATGCCCAGTGGGACAATAGGGCTGAAATTGTTGTTTGTTACTCACGAGAGCACAGTGATCAAATAACAACATTTGGCGAACACCCACTTAAAAAAAAAGGTAACGAGCCAATGACAGTACCTCTAGGGTGGTTTGGAAATCTTGTTGATATAATAATTTTTCGAAAAACTGTTTATTGTAAACAATTTTTGTTATTATATATCATTATAATCAATATATCATTTGCTGTTGACAATATAATCATTTTTACAATATAAGAAAGGAAGTAGCAAAGCGAAACTACATGCACTCCAAATTAATTATTATACTACCTATACCTACTCGAAAATATTGTCACTAGCAAGTATATTAATAATAATTTTATATTAATTAAAATTGAGCCCACATAACAGTATTGCGTACAATTATTATATTTTGAACCAAATAGTAATAGATCATCCTAGTAGATATTACCATATCTGTCTCATTTTTTTTACAGAGCTGAGAGCAATGTTGCAATGCAGAGATGCGTTCCGACGTACGAGTACATGGCAATCATTAAATGCGACAGTTAAATACTTTCTGTATTACTTAAATCAGTTAAATCTATGTTCAACATTTATGTTTGATGCCTACATTATAATATTAATTGTTTTTATCTTTTCAATAAACATATTTCATAAGTACAAATTCATCATTTTGCCGTAATAACCATTCTTCGCCAATCTCTTCGTATCATTGCTCCTGTGATCTAACGTTCACTGGCACTAGAACAAAGTAATGGCCACCTTAATAAAAAGAAAGACTAATTATTTGTCACAGTAAACAATGTCTAAAAAATACGATAAATTTAATGATAGTGGTATTCACTTGACGATTGGAATGTGAAAAAGACACAACTACCATCCTCGGAGGTTAAAGGTTTACTGAGAACAACATGATATCAAACTTCGTTCCAAAGCAAGTACCATTTTCCGAAACATGAATTGGCTTCGATAATACAATTGTCAAGTGGTTTATTAAACAGGCAAAGTATGGTAGGTACTGTTTCAAAGTTACTTGTTCATTATAATTACAAATCCTATGGTTAGTGATTACAAAAATCACTTCACGTTTTTCATTTTAAGGTTTTAGAACCCTGAAATCTTGATTTGAAGTGTTTATGTATGCCTGCTTAAACGTGGCAACGCCGTTTATGAAACTACCGTTATTAATAGGTCAAGGCATTGTGTTGAATGGGTGAAGGTCGCGCAGTTGGCTACGAACGCGGTATCATTCTTAACAGTGCCATCTAGAAATAAATGGCTAGACTACTGTTGCTTCCCGCCATTTTTTGATACGTAACTGTATAAAAATACGATCTTTGAGAATGACTCCCGGATAAATTAGTGGATTTTGACCGACCAAATTTTCAATATTGACAGAAGAAGAGCAGCTTTAGAGCGACTATACTTTAAAATTCAACAATTGCTTAAAATAAAAAATAAAATGTGTCGTTTTATTTTATTAATATTGTACTACTTATTGTCTTTCTAAAAAAAAAATTATATAGTCGCTCTAGAGTAATGCATGTAGAATTTATATTTTCAAAAACCACCCTAAAAAATGATTGTATACGCCCAGGAGTCATTCTCAAAGTTCGATATAATTTCCCATTGCAATTTGGCAGTGGCGACCTCTATTGGTTCTCATGAATAGTATGCCGTCCTTAAGTCACGGGCGTTCAAACTATTTATACATGTGCGAGTTTGAGCGATAAAGCGAATTGAGGTCAGTGGATACTAAGTGAGAAAGTATAAATACGGGGATTTCAAGCACCAGAAGAGAGTTGCCCGTCGCCGTTTTTCGGAGCAACATCTATGTCAGTCGCGCCCGCAAATTATAAGCGCGAAGATTAATAAAGCGTTAAGTTAAGAGGCGATTTTTATAAGAAAGGCAAGCAAAAGAACCGAGTGAAATAATCTCCATCGAGCCAGCGTAGGAGACGAAAACGTTTCTTCCCAGCGCGCCGAAGAAAATTGGGAATTTACGAAATTACAGAAGGCTGTTACCGGGCGGGGTAACGTAAGTGGCAAACGGAGGTTGAAAACGTATATTACACAATATTTACAAATAATACGGAGGATATAATGTACATATATAAGATCGCTTCTGGCACGTGGGATGGCGCCGGACTTGACTACGGTCAAGCCGGGAAGTGATGGCGTGCGGAGACGGTACTTGAGCCCAAGCGACCAGCCTCAGTCGCTTGTGTAGGGTAAGGTAGGCTTGCCCAGGCACAAGTGAAGTTCCCCTGTCGGTGCGCTGCTTATAAACGATTTCCGATAGAGGCGTCTGGCGACGCGGCCAATAGGGCGCTAGTGGATGGTGGGGTGGAAGTTGCAACCCCTCTCCTAGTCGTCGTAACAGTATCCCCCCCCCTGTAAAGGGGTTGCGACGGCGGGGTGCAGGCGCTGTATCAAACGGCGGTGACGGGGTTGTCGTTGGTTCCGTGGTGGCGTCGGTGAAATGATTCTTGGCGGAAGTTCCGGTACTGGTGCCGGGGTGGGTTGGTTGGGTGCAGGGCGTAGATCGTGTACGTGCACCTTTACCAGTTCGTTTCCTCGCCTTATCCAGTACGCGTTTGTGCCCGCCAGCGCTTCGATGGTGTAGGGACCTGTGTACTTCATGTGAAAGTTCCCGGAGTGTTGGTCCCTGGATCTTTCCATCACTCCGTCGCCTACTTGGTACTGGGTGCGGGCTGGCCCGTAGTTCGCGTACCGGCTGCGGGATCGTGCCTGGTTCCTGTGCACCGTCTGTACGACCTCCTCTCGGGCTTCTCCTGTCGGTGGAGGTGGTCGATCCCTGGCTTTCCACTCTCCTGGCCTGGGTAGGTCGTAGCCTAGCAGCGCGTGGCTCGGCGTGAGTCCAGTAGCGGCGTTTCTCCTCGTACGTAACGTGAACATGACAATGGGTAGTACGGCCGCCCAGGCGCTGGGGCTTTGTCCCACCAGATGAGTGCGGAGGCCCTTTTTGATTTCTTGGTTCCGGCGTTCGACGGGGTTCGCCTGCGGGTGCCATATGGGCGTCGTCCAGTGCATTGCTCCCCACTTCCGAAGTGCCGCGTCCCATGTCACTGATGTGAATTGCGGTCCGTTGTCTGAGATGATCGCTCTCGGGAAACCATAGCGTGCGAATACCTCGTGTTCCAGGATTCTGACCACTGTTGGAGCGACTGCTTCCTTTACTGGAAATGCCTCCACCCACATGCTGAAGAGGTCCGTGATCACGACTATCTGGCGGTAGCCTGTAGGTGTGGCGTCGTAGGGGCCCATCAAGTCTACGGAAACCGCTTCCCAGGGTCGTGTGGGTTTGCGTGGGCGTACGGTGGCGTCCTGGACCGGGCCTCTTTTGACTGCCGCGCAAATCCAACATGCTCGTACATAATTCCGCACCGTGTCTCCCAGTTTCGCCCAGTGGTAATGTGTCATTATGGCCCGTTCCGTTTCTTCGGCTCCTGGGTGTCCAGCTGTGGCTGCGTTGTGGTACGCTTCTAGTACCGCTGGTTGAAGGCTGCAGGGGACTACGAGTAGGTTCCCTTGGGGTGCTTTGCGGTAGAGGTAACCGTTGTCCACCGTGTAATCCCGGTTGAACCTTGCTTGTGCTGGTGTCGCTGGTCCTTCCTGCTGTATCCTGTGCCAGGTGCGTACCAGAACGATGGCGTTTTCGTTTGTCTTTTGGCACTCCTTCACATGGTCCGCCAAATTGGCCACTTCCACTGCCGCGATTACCGGGGTGCTGTTGGTTTGTTTGGACTCGTGTGTGGTCGTAGGTGGCAGCATGCGGTTTACGTCTTCTGCCGTGGCTTCTTCGGCTTCTTCTGCTGATGGGTGGCGGGACAGGTGGTCTGGAAGCTCGTTTTCTTTCCCCGGACAGTGGACCACATCAAATGTAAATTCTTGGAGCCGTAATGCCCAACGAGTTAGCTTGCTCTTTTCGTCTTTTGTGCGATCCAGCCACAGGAGAGCGCGGCTGTCTGTCTTCAACGTAAAACGTCTATCTTCCAGATATGGCCGGTATCGTTTAATGGCCCACACTACTGCCAAGCACTCCTGTTCGTTGATATGGTAGCGTCTCTGCGCGTGGTTAAGTTTGGCACTGGCGTAGCTGATAATTTTTTTCTCTCCGGGGTGGGGTTCTTGAAAGAGTACGGCCGCAATCCCGTTTTCGCTGGCGTCGGTTTGCAGCACGAATGGAGTGGCGAAGTCCGGACGGCTGAGTTGGAGTGGTTTGCTAAGTGCTGCTTTTAACTGGCTAAAGGCGACGTCGGCTGCCGCTGTCCATCGGAAAGGGGTGTTCTTTGTTAGTAAGTTATCCAACGGTGCTTGTAATTCGGCACACCGGGGCACGTACTCTCGTAGCCAGTTGGTCAATCCTAGAAAACTTCTTAGCTTCTTCCTCGAGGTGGGCCGGTCTGCGGTCCGGATTGCTTCGATGTGTTCCTGGCACGGGCGGTTCCCGTTCGCCGTGATGTTGTGGCCCAGGTATTGGATCGTTTGCACCCCGAAGCGACACTTTTCGAGGGACAAGCGGAGTTTGTGGCGTTGCAGTCGTTCCAGCACGAGGTGTAGATGTTTGAGGTGCTCGTCCCAGGAGTCTGAGTAGATTATTATGTCATCCAGGTATACCATGACGAATTTCCGTAAATACCCGGCGAGAACGTCCTGGGTCATTAGCTTCTGGAACGTAGCAGGTGCATTCTTGAGCCCGAACGGCATTACTTTGAATTGATAACTCGCTCCATCAGGGGTTGAAAACGCGGTGAGATGTCGGGATTCCGTCTCTAGCGGCACCTGCCAGTAGCCTGATTTGAGATCCAGGCTGGAAAAAACTTTGGCCGTCCCCAGGTCTCGGAGGGTCTCCTGTATGACTGGCAGGTTGGTGCTCTCGTCTTTTGTGATGGCGTTTAGACGACGGTAGTCGATGCAGAATCTCGGGCGGCCGTCTTTTTTCTGAATTATGACGATGGGCGAGCAATATTCGGACGTGCTGGGCTCGATCACCTGCGCTGCTAACATAGCTTCCACTTCATCCGCGATGACCTTCTTTTTGTTTGGCGAATGTCGATATGGCGGAAGTCGGAAGGGCGTTGTTTTGGTGACTCGGATGCGATGTGTGGTGGATGCTGTTGTTGTGGGCGTTGCAGGATCGGCCAGTGTGCTACCGAAAGTTTCCAGCAGTGTGGCCAGGCGTCGATCGAGTGGTGGTTGGAACCCGTGCTTGACTCCGGCGAAGTTTATGGAGTCGCTCGTTGTTGGGCCGCGGTTCGGAGCTTGGTCCCAGTGTGTTGTCTGCCTTGTATGGGTTCCCCAGTGGATGCACGCTCTCTCGTAATCCAGCACCGCTCGATGTTCTTGGAGCCACTTCTGTCCCAAGATCATGGGCACGACAAGGTTTGGTGTCACCAGGAAGTCGTCCGATTCTTGCTTGTCGTTGAGCGTGTACTCGACTCTGGATGTGCCGATGACTTCCAGCTGATGGCGGGGGTTCGCTAGGCCGGCTGTTTGGTGGTTGCTATGGTGGATTTTCCACGCGAGCTCCTTCTGGATGAAGTTATGGGATGATCCGGAGTCGAGGAGAGCTCTTACGCTTTTTCCGCGTACCTTGACTGCCAGCGTTGGTAGGTTGGGTCGGGTCGCAGTCTGGATTAGGTGGACGGCCGGGCATTGTTCCCGACCGCTGCCCCGTTTCCCTGGTCTCGGCGGCGGGTCAGTACTGGGCAGTCTCGGTGGAAGTGATATTCCGGGCAGTGGTGGCACTTTGGTGTGTTGGGAGGTCTGTCGGCGGGGGTTGGTGGCGATGGTCTGGGTTGATTGTTTCGAGGTAGCGCTTTGTTGCAGTTTTCGATTTCCTCGGCGTGACGCACCAAGTCGAGGAGTGAAGTGGGTGTTGTGGTTAAAAAGGCTACTCTAATGCGTGGGTGCAGCAGGTCTCTCAGTAGCTCGAGGTGCTCGCCGATCGGGATCTTCAGCCGTTTTGCTAGCTGTGCCTTCCTCTGGAGGAATTGCTGCGGCGACTCTGCTCCTTGTTCTCGGCCGAAGAATTCTGATTGCATCTTCCCGCGAATCTTGCTGCTGTCGTATTTTTCGCGGGTGTAGTTCTTTAGGTCGTTGTATGTCGGTGAAAATGCCTCGTAACTGTTCCACCATTTCGCAGCCTCCCCTTTTAGTTGTGCTGCTGCTGTTTTTAACTTTTCCGCCGGGTCGGTGGTTTGGATTGTCTGCTCGAGCGTGCTGAAGAAGACTGTTGGGTCCTCCAGGTGGTCGCCGCTGAAGGTCGGTAGGTCCGGTGATGCGGTTTTCTGTGCGTTCTGGAGGGCGTCGGTCAGCGCCTTTAGCATGTCGAGGGTGTGTTGAGAGTGTTGGGCGCCACTGGACGGGGTTGCCGGGTCCAGACCGGGGTTGATTGCCGGGGTCATCTCCGTTGTTTGAGTGTCGATACCTTCGTCGGCGCCGGAGTTGGACGTCGGGGTGTTCCTGCTCCTCGTATTCATGGTGTTGCGCGTCGGCTGTCGCGGGAGCGTGGGCGTAGATCCTCAGAGCGCGATGCTGCTGGTTGACTCACACGTATGGGCGCCAATTGTTACCGGGCGGGGTAACGTAAGTGGCAAACGGAGGTTGAAAACGTATATTACACAATATTTACAAATAATACAGAGGCTATATGTACATATATAAGATCGCTTCTGGCACGTGGGATGGCGCCGGACTTGACTACGGTCAAGCCGGGAAGTGATGGCGTGCGGAGACGGTACTTGAGCCCAAGCGACCAGCCTCAGTCGCTTGTATAGGGTAAGGTAGGCTTGCCCAGGCACAAGTGAAGTTCCCCTTCGTTTGGTGAGCTGGATGGCCGCAGGCCATCCATATTTCAGCAGCCCTAGCTGTTTAGCTTTTACTGCTTGCTGCGGTTAGTTGTTCATGTCGTCTTGTTTGTTGTTTCTGAGGGTGTGCGTGTTGCTCTTGGAGCGATGTCCTATTTCCATCTCTGTTCCACCAGTGAGGATTGTTGGGCAAGGGTTCCAACGGGCTGCGTCACCTCTTGCTGACGCGGTTGGTGGGAACTAGAGTGGTTGAGGATTATTCGTTTTTCTGCAGCACCCTCCTTGGCCGCTTCTTCTTTTGCTCCTGTGTACCAGCCACAGGAGCGATGTCTCTGATGTGCTGGAGGTCGGAGTTGTCCATTCGTTGGTATACTCTTTCGGCCAGCGATCGAGTGTGTTCGGCGAGGGTGTCCATTTGCAGGTCCTGCCTGATGGTGGTGTTCGAAACAAAGTAGGGGGCTCTGGTAATCGCGCGCAGCGCGGTGGATTGTACCGCTTCCAGTGCGGTAGAGTTGGTCTTCGAGACATACGCTTTCCAGCCTGCAGAGGCGTATGTCAGCACGGGGCGAACGTAGCTCTTGACCAGGTGTACCTTCGTTGTTGGCGCCAGCGCTGGTGATGATAGTAGGGGGTACAACCTGGATCTTGCCCTCCGTCCTTTGGCGATCGTGTCTGCTGCGTGTTGCGTGAAATTTAGTCGCCGGTCGATTAGGACTCCGAGGTACCGGATGGTGCCCGCCCATTCCAGTCTCTCTCCGTTCATCCTTAGCTTCGTGAACTCGGTCGTTCGGCGACCGGTAAACATTATGGCCTGGGTCTTGGAGGGGTTTAGTCTAAGCCGCCAGCGGCCTGTCCAACGTAGCGTTTGGTCAATGGCCGTCTGAACTCGTCTCGTTGCCGTGTCCGGGAGTCTTGAACTCGAGAAGACGAGGAGATCGTCCGCATATAGGGCGATGTTGACGTTGGGGGCTTGGGGGATGTCGTTCACGTACATGTTGAACAGTGCTGGCGATAGGCATCCTCCTTGTGGCACTCCCGCGGCGGCAGGCGTCTCTTCCGACAGCTGGTCTTCTATTTTGACCCGGAAGGTTCGGTTCGAAAGGTAGCTGTGGAGAAGCCTGGTGAACGAGGCGGGTATGTTTTGGGTTCGGTGCATCTTGACGAGCAGGCCTGTCGTCCACACTTTGTCGAATGCCTTTTCGTTATCGAACGACGCGGCCACTGTGACTTGACCTCTGTTGTAGGCTTCGGCGACGGCGTCTACCAAGCGGATGATTTGCAACGTTGTCGAGTGCTCTCTGCGAAACCCGAACTGTTCGGGCCTTATGTTTGGTTGCAATTTGGCCAGCAGTACTCTCTCGAAAATCTTCCCCAGGGCCGGTAGGAGGGATATGGGTCGATAGCTCTGGGGTTCGGCTAGATCTTTCCCGGGCTTCGGTAGCATTATCACAATCGCCTTCTTCCAGCTTGTTGGGAAGTGTCCTAACGCTATCGCGGCGTTAAACACTCTCGTGATGTAGGCGAGCGTTGGGCGTGTGATGTTCTGTAGGGCTCTATATGTTATGCCGTCGGCTCCGGGCGCTTTTCGAGGTCTTTGTTTGAGGATGATGGTGCGGACTTCCGTCGGAGGTACGAACGCAAGTTCGTTTTCCGCGCGGGCGGCGAGGAGTCCTTCGAGCTCTTCTTCCACTTGTCTGTTGTGTTCTTCGTCCTCGACGGGGAACGGGGTGAAGTTCGCTCGAAGGGTTTCGGCGAAGATCTCTGCCTTTTCCTTTGCGCCGTAACGGTGTCCGTTTGGGCCCTTCAGGGGGTACGCCGGCGGTTTTCTGGAGGTAAGCGCACGACCGATTTGGAAGACGTTTCCGCATCGGGTCATGGTTTCCTCGACGTGCTCGTTCCAGGATTTGTTGTTGAAGTCCTGGATGGCACTTTTGAGGGCGGCTTGTTTGGCATTGACCTGTCTCTTTATGTTAGGGTCTCGGGTGAGTTGCCATCGCCGAACGAGTCTCCTTTTCTCTCTAATCTCCTCCTTGAGATACTGAGGGAGCTGATTCGCCTTCTTGGCCGGGACTTGTTTGGTGGCCGCGGCCAGCGCCTGTTGAAGTTTGGTCGTCAGGATCTGCACTTTTTCGTCTAGGTCGGCCGGGGTGCGGATGTCGGGGTTCCCGGACGGTATGCTTCTCTGGAGATGTTCGTTAAACTTCTTCCAGTTGGTGATCTTCCTGGTGTTCGGGGGTATGGTGACGGACGGCTTCGTGTGAAGGGTCATGACGATGGGAAGGTGATCGGAACTCCAGTCCTGGACGATGTCGAACTCGTACGGGTACGGAATCGCCTGCAATACCGTTACGTCGAGTACGTCTGGTTGGTGTGCGGGGTCGCCCGGTATGTGTGTTGGATGATCGGGAGCGATGATTTCGTACCCCTTCCTTTCGGAATGGGCGTAAAGCGATCGTCCGGAGGTATTGGTCGTGGTGGAGCCCCAGCTGGGATGCTTAGAGTTTAGATCTCCGGCAAGGATGGTATGGTCCGCGAGTGCCATGACGTCGTCCAGGTCTTGCAGGACGATGTTGTTGCGCGGACTGCGGTAGACCACTACGACGTTGCCGGTAAGGTCGCCCAGCTTTGTTTCGATGCCGGTGGCCTCGAGTGAGTTGGTAGGTAGGTCGATCGGCCTGTGCACCACTCGTCGGTGAACTATCAGAGCGGTGCCTCCGGCTGCCTGCTGCCCTGCTGCTAACGGTCGATCTCGTCTGTAGATGGTGTAGTTGGGGATGTGGAGTGATGTTTTGTCGGACAGGTGTGTTTCCCCGATCATGGCGATGTCGACGTTGTAGGTTCGAAGGATGTGTTTGAGTTGTACGGTTTTTGTGCGTAGGCCGTTGATGTTCCATTGCAGCAGGGTGGTAGTGGTCTTCCTTGTCCTCGTCTTATCCATGTTGGGGCGTGAAAATCTCGCCGAATGCCGCAAACAGCAGCGGGATTATGCTGTGTCCGGCTGAGTGTGCGGAGGCAATCCGCTCGATCCATCCCTGGATTTTGTGGAGGTGGATGTTGTAGCCCATAGCGGAGATGGTGTGGTGTGGCGTAGGGTGGTTGTGCTGTGGTGCTTGGGGAGCGGTGACGGTGTATGTCGGTGCTGGTGCGATGGGTGCTGATTTCGTCGGTTTGCCGAGGCGGACCGGTGGTGCAGGTGGTGTGCTTGGTGGGGAGATCGGTGTCGGGGTTGGGCGCGCGCTTCCGGTGGCGGTTGGTGCCGGTTGCTGCTGTCGGGTGTCGGGTGTGTTTCTCTTCTTCCTCCTGGACTTCTTCCCTCTTTTCTTCACTGGCTGCCAATCGGGGTCGTCGTCTTCGGATGTAGAGGGGTCGGGGCCGGGCGATCTGTCGACGCGTGGGGCGACGGTAGGGACTGCCTGCACGGGTGCTGTTGTCTCGGTGGCCAAAAGTGGTTCCTCGGTGCGCCTGTTGCGTTTGTTCGCCGCTGCGAGGTAGGAGGGGCATCCCCGGTAGTTGGCGGGATGGGTTCCGGAGCAGTTCGCACAGGTGGGCCTCTCCTCTTGGCTTCTTCTGCAGTCCGACGCCAGGTGGTTTTTGGCGCAACGGACGCATCGGGGCGTGTAACCGCAGTTGACGCTCGAGTGGCCGAACCTTTGGCAGGCGAAGCACTGCGGAACTTGGCGGCTGGTGCGGAAGGCTTCAACTTTCAGGCGACAGCAGTACAGCATCTCCGTGATCTCGTACACCTTGGACGCGCCCGGCAGGTTTTTCAGGGTGACGAGGAAAGTGTTGCTGTGCTCTCTACCTTTGCCCTGGATCTTGGTCACGTAGGTAGGGCTGAATCCGCGGTCGGTGAGCTCTTCGGCGATCTCGTCGGGGGTGATGGTGGTTGCCAGACCTCGGATTGCGACTTTGAGTTCCCTTTCCGATGGTAGGGCGTATGTGTGGAATTCCAGCAAGCTTTTCCGCAAGTAATCTTGGATCGCGCGGAACTCGTCCGGGCTATCGGCGACGATGCGGGCTCCTTTCCCCACGGCGACAATGTTGACGGTCTTCCGGAGGATGACCTTTAGGTTGCGCGCGTGGGTGATGAAGTTCCGGATCTCTTCGACGTAGATCGGCGGGATCCTTGGCTTCTTCGGGGTTGCTTGTTGTGGTCGCTGCGGGGCGGCGGCGGTTGGGGCTGTTGGGGCGGCGATGCTCGAGTACGTACGGACGCTGGTGGTGGTCTCGTTGCCGGTGTCCATGTCCGATGATTCATCGGGATCGGTCGTCCTCTTGCGCCTCTTCTTCTGTTGCTGGCCTTTCGGTGGAGGTGGTGCTGGTCGAAGGAGGGATGTTTCCTTCGTTGACGGTGCCGGAGGCGGCGTCGGAGCTGATGAGGGGAGGATGAGGGCGGTGCGCTGGACGTCCGTGACGGTGGTTTCCATCGCTGTGGCGGCGGCGGCAACGGGTTTGGGGTTGGTTGTCCCACCAGGGGACATCCTGCTCTGAAAAGAGCACCTTTCCGTTACTTCGTGCCTCTTCGGTCTGGTCGTGGGCGTTCCTTCTCTCTCTCGATCGCTTCACTGCCTCTCGCGGTCGGAAGATGAACCGATCCGAAGTCGGTTCGTCGGTTGAAATCGCGTGTGCGGTTAAAGCCGATGCAGGTGGTCTGGTCTGAACGAGTGCTCAGAGTCAGATGAAGTTCCCCTGTCGGTGCGCTGCTTATAAACGATTTCCGGTAGAGGCGTCTGGCGACGCGGCCAATAGGGCGCTAGTGGATGGTGGGGTGGAAGTTGCAACCCCTCTCCTAGTCGTCGTAACAAGGCAAGGATTCCGTTGTCGGTACGTGCGCAATCCAGCTGGAGAGTACCAAACTGAGATCGAGATACACCAGCCTGCCTGTGATTGGTCCAGCTCAAAAGCGAACAGCAGCCTGCAGTGGGCGGTCCGAATTCATTCGACTTCCACATCGATCGTGCGACAAAGTGACCTCCAAGTCCTGGTGCACTTATGAACTCGAGGTATTTGTAGACAATAGTTCGTTGTAGTTCGCCTCGTTGTAGATTTATTAATTCGTTGTAGTTCACCCCGTTGTAGATTCATTATTTCGTTGTATTTTTATTATTACAAAACTATTATAAATTGGTATGTTTGTAAAGGCGATTTAAATTACCTACTAGTGTTGCGTTCAATTTAGTGCTTATCAGCACTATTTGCATTCATTTAAACGACTCGAACCTAAAAGCGTTACTACACGCATTTACAGCAGTTTTGTGGTGACTTTCGACTAAAGTGGATAAGAATTTATTGAAATACGAGTTAATTTTCTTTCTGTACTCGGCGGTTTTGAGAGTAAATACCTTGATTTAATTCACATCATAAATACATATTTTTCCTTTATATGCAGTAACTTTTTGTGTATGAATGAGTTGACTTTGTTTTCACAGGATGTACCGCCTCACCCCCATTTCTTTTAATATGTGTTACTTACAGATAAAAGGCGATTTCTAAGACAAAAAGAACCCAACAGGTATTAATAAAGATTATTGATTTTTATTCATTTATCCTTTCCCCTCTCCTTGAGGCCAGAAGAATTATCGACTGAAGCTAGCCGGCGCCCAACAACCCTTAATGTTTATAGGAAGAACCATCCCCAAGTAAAGGATTTTAAGAAGAGACTGTAAAGAGAGTAGGAAAGTAACCAGCCGGTTACAATACACTGGAATCGATCTCTTGATATTGCTGAACATACTAGTTTATTATTAGAGTCATCACACTTTTCCCAATACATACGTTTTCTGGACACGGAAGAGTACCCACTAAGCAACAACACGCCAATGAAACAATATATTTCTTCCGATTTGATATCACCAATAAGGTTTTTTTGTTTGATGTAGAGGTTAGTGAAGTCGGTAAGGTCACGTATCACAGTATCATCAAAAAATAATTTAAATATTGTAGCAGGTGACATACTGTTCGCTGCAGTTTGTACTGGACTCCACTGTTCAAAGTTCGGCTGAAGATCTTGTTTAGTGTAATTAAATTTCTTGACCAATTTGGGTTTATATAATATAATATATAATATAGCTTTATTGGGTGATGCAGCAGTTGACAAATACGATTAGGTAGTACATATTTTTACAGTTTAAAGATACAGATGCACGTATATGCAATAGACTGCAACCCCAAAGGCGAAGTTCGGTTGAAGAGCAATACTGAGGGACTGCTCTTCTCCGCTCTACCACTTAACCTCAAAATTGCTGCGAAAGAACCCATAACTGACAGAATGTAAATATAATCCGACCAGTGTTACCCTATAGACAGTGATGCCTACTGTGATTGCCATATTTGCTTTGTGCACGTTAATCGTCTAACATTAAAGATGTCATACGATATTTAAATAATTTTAAGGGCAAGCGTTTCAATTCGGGTGAAAGGTCATTGTACATTACAACTGCGTTGTAAGAAAATGATTTCAGATAAGCTGATTTAGAAATAAACTTGAAGGAGGGCATCGATAATAATCCCTTTCCCCGTATATTCACGTTGTGTACGTCGGTACGGTATCGCATCTTGTTATTAAGATATTTCGGAAACCCAGTAGTAATTAAAGAGTGATACACACATAAAGAATGAAGCTTATTCCGCCTTTGTGACATATTAAGCCACGCTAATTCTCTCAATTTGTGAGAGATATGACTGCGACGCCTAAGACCAAAAATGAAGCGAACACAATCATTTTGAACAACCTGTATACGTTTGTCAGAGGCAGCATCAAGACATGGCCCATAGACCATGTCACAATGATTAAATTGCGACAACACTAACGAGTCGCACAACATTTTTTTTGTCTTAACGGACAGGAATGCTCGGTGCGGATACAGGCATTTCAAATTTCCATAAGCCTTGCGTATACAGTTCCTTACATGTTCTCTAAAGCAAGATCACTATCTACGCACAATCCTAAATTTTTAGCGACATTTTTTACAGTAATTGGTACATCATCAATACGTAATTTTACATACTCAGCAGAAAGTAATGCTCCTGCACCAAATACCAACGCGACGGATTTCTTAGGATTGAGCAGTAAATTATGATCTTTGGAGTGGGAATAGAGAAAACTCAGATCCGCATTTATCTTTGTACAAGCATTATGTAATTCATGTTTAAAGAAGGAGTAATATAATTGTGTGTCGTCCGCATATAGATGATAACTGCAAGTCTTTAGAACTTTGTGCAACTGACTTGTGTACAACGTATAAAGCAGTGGTCCTAATATAGAACCTTGAGGTACGCCGGACTTAACAGTCAATACATTAGAAAATGTATTGTGATTTAAACTAACTAATTGAGATCTACCCTCTAGAAAACTTTTCATGAGGTTAAGTGCACAGTTACCAAAGCCAAGGTGCCGTAACACTGCTAACAGTATATTATGGTCAATAGTGTCAAATGCTTTACTGTAGTCTAATAGAACCAACACCGTAATCTTCCCACCATCAATTGCACAAAGTATATCATCCATCACATGCGCCAAGGCTGTAGAGCAACTATGATTTGGTCTGAATCCGGATTGCATTTCCGGTAGTAGATTGAATTGTGTGACGAAGTTTCTTATTTGCAACTCTAAGCATCTTTCCAAAACTTTAGATAACATTGGCAGTATACTGATCGGCCTAAGGTCCGAATAACTTCCTGGTTTTAATATTTTTGGTATCGGTTTAACGATGGCTCTTTTCCACAAGGACGGAAACTCACACTCCAAAATGGCTGTATTTACAAGATGAGTAATGAATGGGATTAAGAAAGGACAACACAATTTGATGAATTTTACATTAAAATTATCTACACCACAAGCGTTAGATTTCAGGTTTAGAATAATGTCAAATATTTGATCAGGTGTGACAGTTTGAAACTTAAACTCCGGAATGTTAGCATTAAGCTTTCCACTATTATAGAACTTTATAACTCGATCAATATTACCGTTTAGATTAGGTACAGACTTGATGAAGAACGTATTAATATCATCAGGTATTTGAAGGTGCAAAGGTACTATATGTCGACGACTTTTTTAGATATGATTCCGCTGCTGCATAAATTAAGCCATGAAGTACATTGTCGTGCACGGAAATTAAAATAAGCTTTTTTATCATTCTTAATTAATAGTAAGATTAGTAAAATTCCTCAGAGATTTGTAATAATCCCAGTGTTGCGGTTTTCCAGTTTGCCTACTTTTCCGCAGGGCATTATCCCTTAATTTAATTAGCAACTTTGTGTTCTCGGACAGCCACGGTGAAGGAGTATTCTTAAAAACTTTGGATTTGAGAGGTAAATGCTTATTCATTTACGTTCAACAAACTTTACTATCGGTATATCATCATCGCACTGTCAATTATCACTTTCAACATTTGTTTTATTTTGCTGCCGTTGCTTCAGCACGAAGTTGCGAACCAGGCAAATTGTTGATTTCAACATGATCTTCATCGCCAGAATCTTCATCCGTGATTGGATCATTGGCGTTGTCGGGGGGGGGGGATATGACAATACTATCAGGGACGTCAGCATTATTATTTTCAATTTCCTCTAACATTTCTGCGAGGGTTAAAGGTTTATTCCAGTAACTGTAATCAAGATTTGAACTCAAAATGTTATAGATGTCGATAGTCCTACTGTCCTTTTAACAGGTCAGCCCACTATAAACGCCCCCCTAGGACTAAAGAACAATATAAACTGTCTAATTGGTATGAAAAGCAACTCTCTAATTCATTATCTTGATGTTTAATCCCAAGGTTACGCAAAAATTACGAAATAAGTAAACATTACTTACCTTCAACTATCCATCGTCAAGGAGCTAAAGAATCCCGGCACAAAATTATCACCAAAACTTTTTGTAAACAGCAACAATGACTCATCCACGCGCGTTAATGCATTTAAGGGGTTCTAAAAGACAGTGTTGACCACATTTCCATCTCGCGGTGTATTCGGAAATAAGTAATACAGTTACAGATTCCTTGCGTCCTTTTAAAAGGACAGTAGGACTTTAATATAGCGCAATTCCCAGAAACATCACTTTTTTAGATTCCAGTAAAGTCACTAAATACAGAAAGTACCGCAATCCATTGGGCTCGTGTGTTAGAGAGAGAACGCATGATTTTTGCCCAAAAATGGCGGAAGTTACCAGATTCTAGTAACTTTAATGTTAGGGATTGTTCCACCTGTTTGGAGATATCTGTATATATTTTTATAAAACATGACAGTACTATGAAGTTAGGTTATAAAAAATTACAGCTATTCAAATTTTATTTGTCAATTTTTTTAAGTTGGCAGCAAATTTGCCCAAAAATGGCGGATGGTTGCGGTACTTTCTATATCTAGTGATAGTCATTTCAGAAACTTAAAAATGTTTTCCAGGTTTTGCTCGTGGCCGTTTTAGTAATAAATTTTTTTACCGTAAGCCTCTACGATGGATAGATTCTCAGATACAGTACCTCGCATGCTTAGTTGGCCACCCTGTACAATCGCATGATAAAAATGAAAAAATAAAGGTATAACGTGAATGTTTATAATATATCAATTTCTTCTAAATTATATAGACAAATAATAGACAAATAAAAGGAAATAAAAACTGCAAGATGAATGCCATACAACCAGAATAGTCTTGTTCGCACGAATACAAGAAAATTAAAAATTTGCAAGGAGGATTGGAAAAAAGCCTGGGTTTCAAATAAAGAGAGAAATATGAAAGAAATCCATACACTATCATGGCCGCAACCGGTCTCCAAGGAGCTTCCACGTCGATAAGACAGTGTGGGAATTCTTTATATTTAACACTCCCAACACTAAATAACGATTTAAAACTGCTAATCAACTTTTATTTTAATAACATTGACAACTCTCATTTCTCATCGATTTTAATCTCCTATTATTTCGTCGTCCTAGAAACAAGGATCATTAGTAGCGGACTACCTGGTCGCCACAACAGTATATAGGTGAGGTGGGCTGTTATTGTTTAGTCACCTCTTACGACACGCATCAGTATCCTATGCGGTAGGACGCTACACGCGTATAAGGTCAAATTAAAGAAATACCTTCGCGGGCTCCAGTTACACGTTTCTCAAATCTACAACAATTAATTAAAATGACTTTTGAAGGAACGCTTCAGTTTTCTTTAGCCACAAGTAAAGACAAATTTCCGTTCCGATTATCCCCTTGTTATCCAAACTTCTTTAACATTTACTTTATGTAATCATGGGCGCAATGTAAATGAGCGAGACATCTTGGGGTGCGACGCTAAGTCTGTCCCAAATTGGGCAACGAGGCGAACATTGATATACTGCTTATGAAACATTAATTTTTATTTTATTTTAACACGTACCTAATGCGGTGTTTGGGGTATTCCACAGTACATAAAGCTTTTACTTATTTTTACTTTTACAAGAGAAAATCCCTCTTTCTTGTTACTTTCAGGTTAATCCGTTCTTATAAAAGAAATACTGAGAATTATCCCACCGTGCTTTGCATAAAATTGTGTTGTTGAAATATTTTTTTAAGGACCAATGAGACGAAAGTAAATGTATTGTTACTTAGTGGGACATGAAATCCAAGTTGACGCAGAGACACAGGTAGCTGCTGTGACTTACTACTTCCCTGTAATCTGTTTTTTGATTGACTGAAGACAGATATGCGACAATGCTTCAATTACACAAAGAATCCAAACGTAACCTAGGTTCCGAAGAGCACTAAAGGAACATGATCACGGGATTTGATTTAGTGAAGAAACCGAGATCCGAGGATCAATTTCTCGACAACAAAGACATGGGAGTTGCTGTGGTCGTTGTAAAACCAAACAAATTAATTAGTTAAAAGCAAGAATGAACGTTGAAAGCTCATAAACCCAATAATTAGTGATAATTAATTATTTACTCTGATATCTCAAGTTAAGTGAGTAATTTTACTAATGTAGCAAAACGTTCACTGTTCACTCAAACACGCACTTTGTCACTATGAAAAACAAACATTTTCAAAATGTGATTGACTGCTTTTTGCAAAATGTTCGTAACGGACAAGTGACCATATCAGTCACATAATTTTCCAGTTTTCATCGCTTTATTTGTACAATTCACGCATTGTAGGTGAACAAATTAATAAAACCCGATCAATGTTTTTGTTGCAATTACGGCACTGAGTTAATGAAACGTTTTATTATTCAAAGCTCGATTACTATGAACACGCGTATATTTGCTCCCCGATAAATGACACAATTTTAATTCTATTGACTAGCGCGAAACCGGCTCGAATTGCAACAGCTACGTGTAATGTCCCGAATAAAATTTAAATTAGCCCTCTTGCTGGTTCCCTACTTAATTGTGAATTTTAAAGTCGTCGAGCCAAGTCTAATGCTATTAGAAACGATATACGCGAACGATTATCATTTCCAATAATGTAGGTACTGGACGCATCGTTTAATTTCAACAAACGTTACACCAATTTATTATTAATTTATTTAAACAATAGTCATAAGATATAAAGGTTTAGTACCTACCTATTAATTTATATACAACTCATTTTATACAGTGTGTTCCACAGGGCCGTTCCTAGACACTTGATCGCCTGCGTGACAAAATGAAATTGCCGCCACTTTTTCCTACTTTATAGAATAATCATGCTTTATTTTATGCTATAATTTAAAAAGTAAGGCACTAACAATAAATAAACATTTCATTCACAAAAAAGGTAGATATTAAGTATAATATGCAAAAACAGAAAAAGCACAAAACCAAAATTTCGCTTTCTGCTTTAACACTAACTTGAACCACCGTTCCGTTCTTGTGTCATTGACGATCGCAAATAATTTTATAATTTTCAATCTTTAAAATTACCATTATCCTGTAGCGACCGAATTTTGATAAAGAAAAGAAATCGAACGTACGAAGTATCTTGGGTATAATCATATACAGAGTGACTAATAAAGATGGAACCAAAGCGCTGGTGTGAAATGTGAAAACGGTTGGAGATATCGGTTTGAAAGTTTTAAGCCTTAAATAAGATGTGTTTGTGCATATTCTAGCATGAAAAGAAAATGTCTGTCCCGTAGGTATGGTTTTTTGACACGGCCGCCATTTTGTTTGTTTTAAATGGCAACATAGGTCTTGCAACACATCGTTGGAAAACTTATTTTACCTTACGAATATGCAATAGGAAAAATATGGTTCCGCAAAACTAACTAATTTATTAGAGCGAAATTGTGGATAAATGCAACAAGAATTTTTATATTTTTTTGAGTTCCACTACATTTTTATCAATTTTCGTTTATTAAAAATTGTATTGCATTCTCTTTCTAGAATTTTTAATCGATAAACAATCTACAAAACAAACAGTTTTCGAATTATTTCCATAATTAAATTTCAACTCAACCTTATATTCGTTTAAAAATTAATAGTTATTTAATAATTTTTGCGGCACTGTATTTTTCCTATTGCATAATCGTGATGAAGGTAAAATAAGCTTTCCAACGATGTGTTGCATGACTTATGTTGCCATTTAAAAAAAAACAAAATGGCGGCCGTGTCAAAAAACCATACGGGACAAAAATTTCCTTTTCATGCTAGAATATGCACCGGTGATCTTACTAAATTGGCTTCAATTCAGTTTTAGAAGCTAGGAATCCCCAGATTTGCGTAGGGGCCCTGTTAAAAAGGTCCTTGGCTGTTGGAGTCCCGTTGCTTGTTGCCACTGAGCCGCATAAACGGCCAACTACAAGCAAAACATAAAAAAGCAACGCTTACCTTAATGTAAACCTGAGTTGAGCCACTGCTCTCTGTCTGTGAGAATAACTTTATAACTCTTGGGTCTTACAGCGCGGATCACAACCCTTCTTGCGAAGAGGGGATAGGATCAGAAGGTTTCCTCCCAGATCCGCTCGTGCTCAAAGCTGCCTAGATCCTTCTACTCGTTCCAATTGTTTAGCTGTATGGAAGCCTTCGCAGTCTCCGCCTCCAGAGCTAAGTATAATTGAGAGTTCAAGCCCCCCATGTACAACCAAAAGCCCTTTTACAATCTACATGCCCATAGACATACAATGGACTTTTTGCTTATTCGCTCAATGAACCCTTTCGAGTTCAGGGGGAAGTCTATGATGACTCCCAAATATTTATTGACCCGGCCAGACCCAGTTCACGTCCTCGAAGAGCGAGTCCATCAATGTCCGCTCTCGTTGTATTCGTAAATGGAACAACCTCGGTGTTTTCGGAAAGACCGTGGCCACTGCACCACCTATCCACCTGTTCCAGAGCCCCCCGGGGCTTTCAAAAGGGCCTTACGCAACATGGTGCGCGTTTGCATCATATCCAACCACAGGAGGGGGCCCACTATGTGACATTTATTTTTCTTAATTTTAATTTATTAATCTTTATGGACAAGGTTCATCCTTATTGTAGGCAACTCAATTTTCTTCGTATTCAGCATTCAATGCAGCCACAATGCACCTCGACTGAGGCTCAGTGATGTCCACCTCCGCGTGTGATAACGAAACGATGGCCACCCTGAGCCCCGCCGCAGCGACTTGCCCATACGTGTTGCTGCATCCGTAACTTTATATGCTCCAAAACCTCTAGCCTTCTTCTTAAGCTGCCGTGAGCCAGAGCCTGGAGTGGTTCCTTCCGATCTGAGACGCTTGGTCTGTGACTTCGCCCTGAGCTAACGACCCAGATACAGCTTTAGGCTGTGGCGCAGGGCCCACTTGAACTGAGGTTTTACCCTCGAGCCGGCGCTTCCTGGCCATCACCTTCTGTGCGTCGGTCCCATTCTTCTTGTGACTAGGAGCTGGTCTCCCACTAGATCTTGAATAAGAACCTGCGTTGGAACCGTTACTGGGCCCTTTCTGAGGATCCGGTTTGTTGGTCTCCTCTGACGAGGAGCCTGGAAAAGGGTTTGTTTGATTGAATAACCGCCCATACATTTCCCACGAGTAATACGGAAATGCGGTATCTCCTGGGCAGAGCCGCTTGTCCAGGACTTGGCCGCCAACCCCTTCCCGAAGGAAAGGACCCCCGCTCGGAGGTCGCCCGGTATACGAGGGACACCGTTATCGACACTGCGCCCCAGTGCCACGCACTCTTTGGCACGGTCCCTAACACCTTGACTTGCCCTATTGTATTCTGCTTTGGTTGTGTAGCGATCAGTGAGCGGGCAGATATTAACCCTTGTCCTTTTCAGTCTTCGTTCTTCCCTTCCGAGCAGGTGAATTACCGTAGCAATTTCATGGTGCTTACTTTTATTTCTTTTGCAACGGTTTTGATCTCGACGTCTTTGGGGATGGCTTTATTTCTTACATACCAGGACCCGACACGACACCTCAGAGTTCGTTCAGCTAAAAGTACTGACTGCATCACTTAACTGCTCACAATCACTCGAAGAATTGAGGTATTTTTATGGTAAGCGTCAATGTTATTAACAATGGTGCAGTCAATCACTGCAGGCGCCGGTGGATTAGGTTATCTGGTTTATTTTTGTCGATTTACCTCATTTAGCTTTATTTACGCGCGTTACATTTTCTCATCTGTAATTAGGCCTTGTGTTGTTTGATGGGAATTAAAATCTATTATTATTATTATTCTTTCTGCCGTTATTGTTGTTATAGGTGACAATAATTTCCAATTCGCACAGATTAAACTTTATTTAAAGTTATATAACTTCGAACCAAAGTGTTTTTTTACACTTACTGTTTTGATTTATCATATTTGCTCTCTTTGTTTACCTTTTGAATTGGAAAGTCATTAAATCAACTGGATCGCGGGTGGCTCGCCGTGAATTCTTCTAAAACAAAAAGTCCTGTTAATTCTCTCATAAAATAAAAAATCACCCTGTGGTAATTCTTAGGGTCATTGACCGTTCGCGGTTCGATACAACCGCTTTAACGGCGTTAGACGCGAATTGTTCAGTGCAAACTTACGTGCAATTCACTTAGGCTGTTTTGACCGCTCAACATGAACGTTCTCATGGCTAAACGTGCATTGCCCCACGACTTTTTCTGAATTGCCAATCTCAACTACATTTCATTTTTAGCATATTTTGCTCAAAATGAAAAATTGTATTGGCTGCACTTTGGCGTCCGTCCGTCCGTCACATGTACTACTTCTACACGACTGAACCCATTTGGGCGATATGGGGCTCATTTGAAAGGGCTTGACGTAAATATTCCGTGCGTACCGATATTTTTGGTTTTGCGCAGAGTGGAACATTTCGTTTAACGCATGCGCGATGCCAACTTTTTTATTTACAAGGGCACTTAATTAAAATTTGATCCATAGGCATTCTCCGAAACTACGTAGATGACCATAGTATTTGACTACTGTACTAAGGTGAAGGTTGGCACCGCGCAACCTCATAAACATGTCTTTGAGATTCTTGAGGTGCCCTTCAAACGTTCGGCCAATCACAATTACATCATCCATGTACACAAGGCATGTCTTCCAGGATAAACCTCTCAAGACCAGTTCCATTAATCTCTCAAACGTTGCGGGGGCGTTGCACAAACCAAAAGGCATAACCGTAAAAAAAAACCATAAACCGGGCCTATGCTAAAGTCTGCCTTCTGCCAGTAGCCGCTTTTCACTTTTCATATCTAGGGTGGAAAGCCATTTAGAGCCCGAAAAGTGGATCTAGCGTGACGTAGTCTATTTGGGGCAACGGATACTTTTTAAATATGGGTAATTTTCATGGAAGTATCGTTTGAGAGAACATTTTTGGCTACCAGACCATTGGAGCCAGAAAAGTTCAAGCACTATGCTAAGATTAATTATTAATTTTGTACTTTCAGTAGGTCCTTAGGCATTTTTTAAAAACAAATTATAGTAATTTCCTTCTTGCATTGTCTTGTGCTGTTGAAATGTGCATATAATCACAACACACATTCCTAATCCTAATCCCCATTCCTAATGTGTGATTATCCAAAACCGATATTGAAGGACAGCATGTAACTTTACAATTTCTTGCGTTAAAATGTGCAACACCCTGTAACTAATAGCCTTCAAATGCAGTTACTGTAGACACAAGTTCGTATATTCATCTGTTGCCTAGTCTGATGTACATTTCTTTTATTATATCTTTGTAGGATCGTACCTGTTATTGAATACGTGCCTCATAAAAGATAGGTAGCTATATACATGTAATTGAAGTTGGTCGCAAATTATAGATACAAACTACGATGAGCCAGAAGGAGGTTCGCGTATATTTCATTGTTTTATATGGGAACAAAACCTCGCCTCGGGATATAATACGCTCTAAAGTCTGCTCTGATAATAAATTCACGATAAATAGTAGGACGCCTTCCAAGTTCTCTTGGTCGGTAAGACGTGTAAACACATTTGGTTACCGCACCAACTTCGGAAACAACTTGAACTGTTGCAAAATTATATACAGATTCCAGCATATTATTCCTGCAGGCAGTCGTTTTTTTGTTCACGTTTGCACTTCTTTTTAGTAACCCGCTTATTGCTCAAGGTATTTTAGCTGCTATAGGTACAGGAAACCCTCCCAAAATTATGATTAGTTAACGTGATGACAAATACTAATAAAAATAAGTGGGTAAATGAAAGAGAAATAGTGTGTAACCCCTCTTCCTTTAAATAAACCGTCCGTCTTCCTTTACAATGTTGTCTGATAATATTTCTTGACAATATGGATCTACGCTAACATTAAAAAAAAAAGGAATAATAATCATATTGTTGTATAAACAACGTCATGTAGACGCTATTTAGGTCTGAAAACCGATAATAATGACTAAACCCCCTGTACAGGGTGAATCAGAGCACCCGTCCCAGGCTTTTATCTTGGAATAGAGACGCCTTAGAGTTTTAGGAAAAAAATTTTCATTACCAAAGCCTTCCTGAAGAATTTAATGGTAGTAGTCTCTATTTCCGGAATTAACCGGAAGTAGGCGTAACAGCACTCAACTTCAGAATTTCAAATGGAACCCTAGGTCTTGTGTGGTATCGTTGGATAGGTATTTTGAAAACAAACAACTTTTGTAGGAAACATTTTTTTTTTGTAAAAAGTGTTATTTACGAAATAAAATTAATAAATATGTTATTTACGAAATAAAAATAAATAAATAAAAAAGCTGACTTAAAACCAAATGATTCCTGCTGTTCCCGGCTACTGCGATTTAATTCAAGTGTTTTTGTTTGAAAAGGTAAGACAGATATTGTTTTGTGTAAATAGCAACGTAGTTTTTTGTCATTATTACGACAGGTAATAGTAACTTTACACCTGCATTTTAATGTTAAATTTACATTATTTGTTTAAATTTTTCTTCCATACACACATGTGCAAAGGGTTTTTTATTGTAACAACATGGTATTTTCAAACCGCGAAGGTTTCGATATGCTGATGGTGTTGGGTGAGTGTCGTCAAAATTATAGAGCAGCTGAGAGATTATACGCTGAGCGATACCCTCAGCGACCCGTTCAGTCGAGGAAAGTGTTTCAACGCCTCGCTGATCGAGTTAAGATGACTGGTGAGGTACAACCGAAACACAATAAGAATCGGCGCATCGGACGGTATGTACAGGATGAAAGAGCGCCTGATATCCTTGCCGCTGTTGCTCTGGACCCACACGTTTCAACCAGGAGACTTGCAATCGACGCTGGGATGAGTCAAATGACAGCTTGGAGGATTTTAAATGGCAACAAATTATATCCATATCATGTTAATTTACATCAGGCACTTGGAGGACAAGATTTTCAGAGACGGTTAGATTTTTGCGAATGGTTATTGAACCAAAACCAAAACTTCCATCACAAAATTCTCTGGACCGATGAAGCAACGTTTAAAAGCAGTGGCGATGTTAATATTCACAACGCTCACTATTGGTCTCGTGAAAACCCGCATTGGCTACGTGAAGTGGATAACCAGAATGTTTGGAGTCTTAATACCTGGTGCGGCATTTTAGGAGGCCGAATTATTGGTCCGCATTTCTTTGACGGCCATTTAAACGGGGCCGTGTACAACGATTTTCTGGAGAACATCCTCTATGACCTTCTAGACAACGTCCCAATTGCAATACGTGCAGAGATGTGGCTGCAACAAGACGGTTGCCCAGCACATTTTTCGAGAGTATCTCGCCAAACTGCCAATCGTCTCTTTCCTAATCGCTGGATGGGAAGAGGAGGTCCGTTTCCTTGGCCAGCTCGTTCCCCTGACCTGACACCACTTGACTTCTTCCTCTGGGGACGAGTCAAAGATATTGTTTATCAACAGCGCCCAACCACGAGGGAGAATATGAAGGAAAGAATTCGAAACGCATGCCGTTTGCTCAATGAAAATGAGGTGCTTAGGGCAGTCGACAACGTCCGACTTCGGCTACAAAACTGCATCAATCAAAATGGAAGACATTTTGAACATATTAATTAATATTTATTTCGTAAATAACACTTTTTACAAAAAAAAATGTTTCCTACAAAAGTTGTTTGTTTTCAAAATACCTATCCAACGATACCACACAAGACCTAGGGTTCCATTTGAAATTCTGAAGTTGAGTGCTGTTACGCCTACTTCCGGTTAATTCCGGAAATAGAGACTACTACCATTAAATTCTTCAGGTAGGCTTTGGTAATGAAAATTTTTTTCCTAAAACTCTAAGGCGTCTCTATTCCAAGATAAAAGCCTGGGACGGGTGCTCTGATTCACCCTGTATATGAGATAGGTTCAATTTATTGAAGTGAAGCTGGGGGTTTATTTTACGATTAAGCACAGAATTAGTTTATTTCACTTGAGTTTGTATTTCTGTATTTGTGTTTACTTTTAGAAGAGTCTGTAATTGTATAGTTTTTATTTGTATTTTATCACTGTTGTAAATTGTTTATTTATATTTGTGTATTTAATTGTAAAATGTAAAACATCTGGTCAAGTTTGAGTATTTTTATAAAATGTTACATCTGGTAGTTTTGCGATTGGAAGTAATTTAATTAACGCACGTGCTTTGGAGCTGATAACGTTGATGCAGCTGTTCAGCGATGTGCGCTTTATATCGGCGGAAGTGGGGACGCGTTCCTTTAAAATTTAAAGACGGTTGAAAACGCGTGTACGCTTATTTACGCTATTCGGGTAGTCCGTCCGATTTGATTGATTAAAGACCCAGTTTGTCTTTATGATAATAATTTTGTGCAGAAGCAAGTTAACAAAAGTTGTGTGACAGGTTGGTCCATTGGAAAAGGTCTGTCAAGTTGAATAACATTCAGTTTAGTGTACTGTGAGGTCTTCTCTCTAGGTTCCCTTACTATCAAAATTAAAAGTTCGTACCGTCTGTATAGCCACCGGCAATTCGTCATTTCATCCATCGAGTTCATGTTGTCATGAAGATGTGTGTTAAACAAAAGTGAAGTTCAGAAACAACAGCGTTTGTGTATGCAAACTGTTGATTTCGATTATAGAAAAAAAAACATTAAGTAATTTTCACTATCGCCCGTATGCGTACGGGGTACTATATAAAAGTAAACTTCTCTTTATTTTAGGAATTTTGTTTTAATATTCATTTCATGTGTTTTAGAATGCATTTTTGTTATTATCAATCAAATAACTGTGAGTTTATTCGAACCCATTGTGCGACGGGGATGGATCCTTTATGCCAGATTGACTTTCTCGTATCCAATATTGTATATAAATATGACTAACCGATACACGTGACCAAGATTTTATTTTGAAGTCGATTGAGTCCCTTCAAAGGGAAAAAGAAGCAGGCAGGTAAGTGTTTTGATTTCTACGCGTTTCCTACTATAATCATTCACGTACTTAATTGCAGAGAGTTTCTACTGCCCTGTAGTTACAAAGAATCGGTACAAGAGGGGATTACAAATAGGGAAAAAGTTTGCTTCGTACCACGGACTTATGCTACATGAAATACATGACCATGTAGCCATTGAACAGGAAAAAACCTATCAGGACCAGACACTTGAATGGTCTGATAATAATGAACAATGGGTTATATCGGGTATGTAGAATTGGCACTGCCTTAGGGTTAAACACAAAATAGGAGCTTGAGAATCTTCCACAGCGGTAGTTCATGCTGGGTAAAATGATCATGGTAACTTCGTAGCATTTATCAAGGGCTGAGCTCCACTCAATTTCTAACTTAATTCTCCCCGTATGAAATTGAGAATGTGCGGGGGAGTAAAAAGAGTACAAATCAATTCAATTACAAAACAATTTATTGAAGCAAATGGCAAAAATAAAAATGGCGCCACAATGGGATAGCGTAATACACAAATATTCAAATGTTCAAAATTGTAAGTTACAATAATTGAAATCTCCCAGTCTAACAAAACTCCAATCAAGAATGATCGATTGAATTGATTGCTTGATCTTCAAGTTTCCACAAAGAAATTGATGTTCCGAACACAAATGCGCACGTATAGGCCAAATACAAGTAAAACATAAAAATGCAACGCTTACCTTAATGTAAATTAGATATCATCCAGAGAAGTGAGCTCAGCTCCCGGATCCATAAACCTGCAAACAAAAGAAAACTCCCACGTCGCAGAATTTGGAATGCAATGAACTGAACCTGAACAATGCTTACTCGTAGTAAGCTTCGATCACAAGTACGATACCGACTCGGCCAACCTCTCCCGCGGGAAGTGGCGGGCTACCATAACATTCGCGTGTTAAACTCGACCATAACAGAGTTCGCAAAGATAATAAATAGGTACTGAAGGTAACAAATTAATTGAAGGCCAGAGCTTATAACCCTGAAGGAGCAAAATAATGATTAATTGTTACGCTAAACAGTTACGGAAGTTGTTGCATGGTTAATGATCGAATCCTTGATATCAAATCTGGTGCATGACCCAATTCCAGCAAATGTCGACTACTTATCAGCAGATGGAAAGGCTGTAAAGAGGTGTTGACAGGTATAGACAACGGTGAATTTACCCCAAGGTTACGCACTCGTACCTACGTCGACAGAATGGTAGGTAAAGCATCTCTCAACTTAAGCTGGTCCTTACAGTTGCATTAAATTCAATCCGTTAAACTGGTAACAATTAAAATAGGACTTAAACCCAAAATTTAAACTAGACTTGAACCCTAAAAGAAAATCAAAGGTAACCCTCTTCCTTGATAACTTTAAAATGTATATATTTGTTTAAATAAGATATTATATATTATATTATATAGATTGTTGGAATGTGGATAGCGAGTCACATTGTAGATTGTAGATCAAGTGGGTTAGAATTGTCACAATTAATATAGATTGACAGTTACACAAGTTTTGTATTTCCTATCTTTATTAATAAACAGTTAACGAGGCTAATTGCAAACTCTGCTACTCCAATATCTCATATAGATTAATGCAACAATGGAATTTACAATGTGGCAGTGATATCGGCCGAACCTAACGAAACATACACTTCTAGTGGATGCAATGCAAATGGCGAACTTACGAAGAAGCAAAAACAAATTAATAATATTAATATCCTAACTATATCGGAGTTAAGGGTAAATACATCCAAACGGAATCCCTAAATTAAGAATTCAATCGCCAAAGAATTATAACATATGAATGGTGGCAATTAAAATTCCATGCGTTTTCAAACAAACACCTCAGCTGTTTAATTAAAAGTGAAGTGCACTCTGTCACAGTTCGCAATCGAAAAAGGAAGACGAATGTGTGCAATCGATAACCAACGCGCATTGGTACAATGGGGGTTTACAGTATAGTTGAATTCCGTAGTTCCATAAAACCATAAAACATTTTTTTGGATAGTAAAAGTTTATTTAAAAACAGAGGCTGATTAGCAAAAAAATAATGAACATGTGCGGTTTTAAGGGTTTATTCAAAACGATATGATTGTGGCGGGCTCTGTGACGTAATAAGCCCGACCAATCAGCTCCTGGAACCATTCAGATGACATAACGAATATTGCAGGAGACTGTCATTTGTAACTTGCGTCATCTGTCATATGCACTTGTCACTTGTCGTTCACTTTCGCGCACAGCCGTCTATAATTACAAGCCGTGCTGAGAATTATGGCAACACTGCATGGTAGGCCGATTTCGCAATTCAACTTGACAGATTTTGTGTGTATTTTATATGTGTTTTGGGTGTAATATTCCAATTTACCTGTCTTAACAGAGCGAGATTCCGACAATTTGTGTTACTCCGTACGGAATGAACAGAAGTTATTATTCAGGTAAGTTGCTAAACGAAATATATCGATTTGTTTTCATAACCTCTAAAGCAGGCTACTCGTTACTGGACCCTTTAGAAGCACTTGTATTTGTTCAAAGTACCTGTACAAGCTCAAATATGACCTACACGCTTCGTGGTACGTAAGTACGGTAAGTGTTTATCATGAAAAAATACAATTAGTTTGTATTTTAGGTATTCTAGCACAGACATGTCAAATCGATTTTCTGAAGGAACCTTTCAACTTATTCCCAAGAGTTCATGGTACGGGAATTTGAAGTCTACAGGGCTCCCCTCTTTAAAAGCTTCGTACCTACACCCACTGGAGTAGCGGCTGGCTTAAAGTCTGCCATTCCGAATCACACCTGGTCGTTGATAAAACCTCGCTGATGCACAGCGATTTACTGTCCTTTTACCGAAATTAAGTGCTCAAGCGTGTGCTTCACCTCGACCTGTTTCGACAGAAGTTCACCAATTTCGGAGATCTCGAGGGAAAACACATTATGAGGCAGTTACCAATATACAGCGTTCCGAATTTTAAAGTCAAATAAAAATGTTATTATCCATTTTTGTAAATAAATAATATATATGCACAATTGTAAGCTGCCTAAGTATCTTTCTTCTATATTAAAACCGCCAAGGCGAAAGACAGGAGAGAGGAAAATGCCATTTTTCAAGAGCAACAAGACGCCATTAAAACTAAATCGGCCCACCGATTGACTTTCGAACAACGTTGCCAAACTTCTCAGCATGGCTTGTAATTATAGACGGCTGTGCTTTCGCGTTAGATGCAGTTAAACATGCCTCTTAAAACGTCAAATCACAGCCGTCTATAATTACAAGCCGTGCTGAGAATTATGGCAACACTGCATGGTAGGCCGATTTCCTAATTCAAATTGACAGATTTCAGGTGTATTTTATGTGTGTTTTGGGTGTAATATTCCTTTTTACCTGTTTTTACAGAGCCAGATTGCGACAATTTGTGTTACTCCGTACGGAATGAACAGAAATTATTATTCAGGTAAGTTGCTAAACGAAATATATCGATTTCTTGTCATAACCTCTAAAGCAGGCTACTCCTTAGTGGACGCTTTTCAAGCACTTGTATTTGTTCAAAGTACCTGTACTAAGCTCAAATATGAGCTACACACTACGTGGTACGTAAGTACGGTAAGTGTTTAACGTGAAATAATACAAGAATTATTTTATTAGTGGGTATTTCAGATATTCTAGCACGGACATGTCAAGTCGATTTTCTGAAGAAACCTTCCGACTTATTCCCAGGGCTACACGGTACGGGAATTTGAAGTCTACGGGGCTCCCCTCTTTAAAAGCTTCGTACCTAGACCCACTGGAGTAGCGATTGGCTTAAAATCTGCCATTCCGAATCACACCTGGTCGTTGATAAAACCTCGCTGATGCACAGCGATTTACTGTCCTTTTGCCGAAATTAAGTGCCCAAGCGTGTGCTTCACCTCGACCTCTCGACAGAAGTTCACCAATTTCGGAGATCTCGATGGAAAACACATTATGATGCAGTTACCAATTTACAGGGTTCCGAATTCTAACGTCAAATAAAAATGTTATTATCCACTTTTGTAATTAAATAAAATATATGTACAATTGTAAGCTGCCTAAGTATCTTTCTTCTGTATTAAAACCACCAAAGGCGAAACACAGGAGAGAGGAAAAATGCAATTTTTCAAGAGCAACAAGACGCCATTAAAATTATATCGGCCCACCGATTGACTTTCGGGCAACGTTGCCAAACTTCTCAGCATGGCTTGTAATTATAGACGGCTATGGTCAAATCCGGGAAACGTCAGACCCTCGCACAAGGTTGCCGGCTCACTTCTACGTGATTGGTTGTAGGTTTGTGACTTTAGACAGAAGCGTTTCAAATTCGGACTAAAAACACAGCTTTTCAATAATTTATTTTGGGCTTGGGCAATAATTTTCGCAAATAAAAATTGAGGACACACGGGTCTTTTTATTTTTAATGTACTTTGCGTAGACCAGAAGTAAAAAATGAAGCCGGGATGCATTATCATTGTAGGTACTGGGATAACAAAAATCCATACTAGTGTCGATAGACGATAAGATCGTACCAAATTTCCGCAAAAATATCAGCTATTCTTGGAAATCAAATTATTGGACCGATAGAGGTGCCATAGAATGCCCGCCATGCGCTTACTACTTGAGTTTGCTTGATTTCTTTCTTTGGGGACATTTGAAAATGGTAGCACTTGGTAATGTCCGTGGATAATTTCAACACATCCTGTATTATTGCCTGTGTGCCTGTGTGCAATCAAAACGTGAAAAGTGGAAAATAACCAGACCATCCAAATTTGCTGTATAACAACAGAATGCGCCCAGCATTAGGTATCGTGTTTATGGTAATTTTCGAATAAATACCATAGAAAATTACAATTAGCGTGCGAAAAGTAAAAGTTTACACACATCATTATTCGGTTAATTTGTGCTTTCACTCGCGATGTGCAAGAAAACTTTTATTACGGCAACGTTTGTGCGCGACAACTCTTTCTTTGCGTTTGCGGAAGTAGTTTCGACAGGGTCACAAACTTTCCAAGAGTTTATATTAGAGCGGCGGATCCTAGAATGCACGTAATCACGTGTATGCAGTACCCAATCCGCGTGGGACCTGTGGCATTACCATTTCGCGTCCTTTACTAACAAACCCGTTTCGAGTGAAACAAAATTACTACACTCCCACTCCCGCTCGTCTACGGAACGTGGCAAAGTTGGCGAAACGAAAACTTTGTGCGCTCATTCAGTCAGTTTGACGTTGTTGAACTTGTGGTTAGTTAAATATGAATTTTTTCGCGGTATCCGTACTTTACGTCGCCGTCTTCGTCGCGGCGGCGAGGTGCGATGACGAACTTAAAGTTGAGGTTGTCAGCCGTCCCGAAATTTGTGATGTCAAAAGTAAAAAGGGGGATACTTTAACCATGCATTACACCGGTACACTCGTTGACGGTACCAAATTTGATTCAAGGTAAGTAAGTTGATAAGTAGGCGTTTCGCGCGATTTGCTTCCGTTTGATCGGTGATAAATTCGCGAACATGTGGTCGGAAAACTTTTGAAAATGTGACGCGTGTCACAAACACGACGACAAGCGTGAAAGTCGCACCAAAATCGAATTGTTCCAGTTTAACTCGAATATTAATTTTAACGAGTCGAATTAATTTCGACCTTTGCGAAAGAGCGCGGGTAACCGGCTATCAAATACCTACCTGCAGTTTACGTCTTTCTATGAAATAAGAAAAGTTTGGAAAAGTTAAATTTTCATATCTCGCTTCGCGCTCGCATTTAATTAAATTTTAAATTTAGAACTTTGTCAGTTTCGTTCCGTTTTGTTTGTATCCGTTTTCCGCCTATGGACTTAGCTAACTGTATTTTCGGTGCCAATACGTTATACATATGCTCCAAGTTTCTTCATTCTCAGAAATTGGAAGCTAAATTCAACGTAGCCGAGATATTGGCCATTAACTTTTGGGGTTGTCGAATGATAAAAGCTCTAGGTATCAAGATTTTTATTCCAGTACGTATACTTTCACTATCTAGCAATGTCAGAGATAGTTTAAACTAAAAATAACTTACGTTGATAAGAAAGTGTAAATACGATTGTTTCCCCGAGCATTTTCTTCCCATTTAAATTGACCAATAATAACACGATTCGGTAAATTTTGTCCAATCACGACAAAGGGAGGCTATATTATACAGGTTAAACCACTTCAGGCCAGTTTTTCATGTTGCGATAAAACTTATGTGGTAGATAACTCTCCTATTCGAATCCGGTTGTTTCCATGGAAACTAAATGTCAGATAACTTTAGCTGAAACAAAGGAAATCCAACGTGTATGAACTTTATGGATGAAAGAATCGGATATCGATGGATCCTCGGACATCCGTTGCTTTCTTTGAATCGATATTTTTTGACACCCAATGATTAGTGGATTTTGTATACCTATTATTTTGTGTATTAGGTAATATCTAAGTATTGCCATTGTTAGCTTAATGCCAGTGACGTAACTTCATTTTAGAGACCCGTCTTCAAAAATATTGCTGTGTGCACTGGTCCGTAGACCAGAAAGACCGTACACAACACACCAAAACAAAAACCTAGCTAGCTCTTTACGTTCGCTTATTATCCCAGCCCCAGCACAAAACTTGTCCCCAACACAGAGGAGAGATTCGCATTCGACTCTTCTCTCAGTTAACCTGTTAACTTCTAACAGATAGTGAGTCAGACCAAATACCATAAACTTGTAATGTACCCAGGCCAGCCGCGAGAGACTGCTCAACTCAAGATTTAAATTCAAAACTTTCGCTCCCAAACTAACTGAACCCCATGGCACGTGATCGTCTAGACAAAGCTACTTAACCTGAATAACAAAATAATAGGACCACTTACTACGTTGTGTTTTTAAGAGTCGCTACAAGATATGTGTTGCTTGTCGGAATGAGGATCAAGTAAGGAATACAAATAAAACAAGTACCTGCTTTAAAAACGGAGATTTAATCCAAATAATTCTCATTGCAAGATTAAATTTAGAAAATGGTAGTTCACCGAGTACAAATATAAAAATAGGCTGGGAAAAAAAGAACTAACCAAGAAAAAACCCAGCCAACAAATTAATAATTGAACTTTATAGTAAAATTATTTGTCTGTAATGGCATGAATGCAAACAGTACAATAAATTCACATAATAAGTTTGGATATTGGATAATCAGTCCAAATCCCATACCGAGTAGTCTTTAGTTGCTCTGGTCATGACATGTCAACATTGTATGAAATCGCTAAGAGTTGGCCTCTCAGAAGAGCATTTCACACAAGAAGGATACCCCAATGGATACAAAAAAAACAAAGGGCACAACGGGAACACGCCGTACGCTTTTAGCAGATCCCTGCGCAAGTGAGGTCGGGACTTGCCTGCGCCCTCATGTACGACTAAGCGGGACCCCAACTCTTTCATTCACACATCTCTAGGGCCAGTCCAACCCACTAGTTATAAAGTGCCGGGTTATAAATTACCGAACTCCAGGCTCTCTGCCATGAGTACTGACAGTAACCGATCAAAAGACAAATCATGACATAACAAAAATAACACAGCAACCATCGGCAAACTCGCACGCATACATAATCATAAACAAAATATACAGAATTTATGTAGGTGTTGACAGTTGACATATTTGCACTGGCATAACAAAGACTGACACAAAACCAATATTCGGTCACTACATGTCAGGGATCGACTAATCGGATTGATTAGCAATATCGGCAAGATGGCTCTTTTCAAAGACACAAAAAAACATTAAAAAAACAAAGATATATCTCTGCGTATGTCCGTTCTGAACTTTAGCCAGCCTCTGCTGTAGTTCTGTATACTTGTATTGAATATCGCCCCTAAGGGAACATACAGTATCTAAATATAAATAAGAAAACGTAAATCGGTCAGTAATTCATGTTGCCAGCGCTTGGAAAACAACATATTTATGTAAAATCTCTATGCATTTAATTCAAAGTATGACTAGTATAATTAAAAGTGCAAGTTGTATCTAGAATGTGTCATAAATGGCAATAATATGGTGTACGAGAATAACATTAAATTGGCAAATAATCGAACACGATAATATCATTATTAGATGGATGCAATAGACGTAGAGATAAAAAAAACGAGTACATCACCTTTGTAATTGTCAAAGCTGCACTAGCAACGTAAAAATTACTTCTGCCCTCAAGAACAGCATAAATACCTCTGCCTAAATTTCCCCTTTTCAAACAAATCCTAGACGAAAATTGTTAATATCGATCGCGCTCCGAGACGTCGGGTCGATAGGGATCATTAAGTTCCCTCGCATAGCTTTATATTTGACACTTTTATTGTAAATTATGGCCCATTTCAATGTAGAGCAGAGAAGAAAAAAACACGTGTTCCACGGAAACGAAACAAGGCGCAATCTTGACTTTTTTCGTCGCGCCAGGGTCGGTTTCGGGAAATATTTAAATCGAATTTTAGCGGGCAAATTCGGTTCCATCACAAACTCCAAACTGAACTTCAAAATTTTAAATAATTAAAATGGACCGTGGGCAAGCATCCAACAAAAACAGTTGAATTAGAAATGAAGTCGTTAGAATGAAACACACGCAAATTGAGTGAAAATTACAAAAGTGCGATTTAATTCTAACACACACAAGGAAAATGATACAAAAACAAACAATTATTACACAAAGACTAAAATTAAAACTTAATTTCTTACATTACATGTCCGGGAATTGTAATCCAACTAAAATTGTATCCGTACACAAAACACAAAATTACAAATTTCAATTCAACAACTACACTTTGAACACACGTTGAAAACACACACATGGGGGCGCCGACAACCTCTTTTCTTTGAAGCACCTTATTAGATGGTCAAAACTTTGCGACAATCCTCCAGCTTGAACAAACCGGAACAACCGTGAAATGTAGAATAATAATTAGCCGCGAACTCGGCTTCCGGCTACGCAAACGGAACTTCTATCTTCAAATTTCAAAAAAACGTAATACTGCTCTGACTCTTGGCGTAAACCTGATTTAAATTTCAATAAAAAATAAACGTGGCATAAAGCGACCCCCTGTTCAGAATCTTATTTAGAGCGAAACCCTTCTCCGAAAATCAAAGTTATAACAACCAATCATTACACAGTTGACAACAGAACATATCCCCTCAATATAAATTAAAAGGCCAAAGTAATAGAGGTCAAATAATTGTACTAAACAAATTCTTAGCAGACATTAATTAACTAAAATACTAGGAAAAATAAAAAATTCATCTCTTAACTACACGGAAAATGCGATAAATCACATCCACCTGTCAATTAAATTATGCATATACAATATTACTAACAGAAAAAGATCAATACAACATTCTCAGAAATTTCTACGTTAAATAAAATAAAAAGGTAAACAAAATCAGCCTTCACCTCTTTCTCGTATGACAATAATTTCCATGCCGTCACATAGACCAACGACAAATTACAAAATTTAATTATGAAAGTTAATTACATAAGAAGGAGACCGCCCTTGTCCATCTTAATTATGATTTCCAAAATTGCATCCTGCCAGACGAAATAAACACAGCAATATTTGGCGGCCCTTTCCTTATATCAGCAATTTTTAAACAATGTTAGTGTGTATACATATGTAGAAAATAGTGTCGTGATTTAGTTTTGCTGATTTTGCATTTTGGAATTCATTGGTTCACAGGTCCATTGTAAAATAGCGTCACTTTGCTTTGTGCGTTCAGTCAGAGCCTCGGTCAGATTTGTTTAATATTGGTCAAATGTTAATGTTCCTTCGATGTTTAAACTCGTTTAGTTTGATTACAGACTTCGGAATGTTATTTTTAACAAATAGGAAAGGAGTGGAGTTGCTTTTAAATTTACTTGAGCTGGCTATTACTTTTAATCATATAAAATTTTGTATTAGATTAAAGCCAGATTTAAATTATTGAAATTCAAGAGTTACTTCTGCGGATTGTTAATTTTTGTATATTGCAGTTATTACTCGAGATTCTTCACCTCTACTTACCCTCCGTGAACAATGATTCAGAATTTTCTTCGGACCGTAACTGTAAACTGTAAAAGAAAGCATGAGCATAGCCCTTGGTAAATAAAACATTAACCAGCATTTGCATTACGCTTTTTTACGTTTTATCTCTTCCTTTAGTAACGGAAAACATTAAATAATTAATAGAAGCATAACATTAAAGGATACGGGAAATTTTAAATTTTTTTCACAATTTTTTATAAACGAATTACATTTTTTGTACATTTTTGCCGGGGCCCCTTTTAGGTCGGAGCCCGTAGCTTTGAGCCACTGCTTAATGTCCATGTTCAACTTTTAAGAACTAAAAATCAAACTATTACCAAAAAGTATCAGGAAGGTATTGAAAAATACATTGTGTACCTGTATGTTGTGTTTATTTGTGCAAGACCAGGACTGATGGGTGAGCTAAGTGTAAAAGATACAATGGTTAGAAATTCGAGGGGAATATCTCAGTAGGTATCGGGGTGTGCACCTGGTCCGTGAAGTTGTAGTGACTACTTGTAAGGAATTAAAGTCTAAGTATCTCATAATTTTGTGCTCATTTTGTACTAATTTGTGCTGCTAATTCAAAATTTTGTGCTCGTCACGTTAATAAGTAATTCAATTTTTCTGTTGACACTCCAAGATCACACTACATAGTGTCAACATTGATATTTTCAAACTTCACTATAATTTTGTGCTAATTTGTGCAGTTAATTTAAAATTTTCTGCTTAATACGATCTACGATCACTCGTAATTCCTTTTTTTTCTATGACTAAAGCTGCGAATATATGCAAAATGTATACCGTTCATTTTTGGTTGTACTCGTATAAGATATTGTGCATTTTTGATTTGCAACCGATTTGCAACATTTTGAAATAGCCAATGTATTTTTGCATATCTTTCATATTTTAATATTCTTTCCATTTACAGCATAAACCTGCATAGGTATCATAAGATGTATTAAAAATGTTACTTAAAGATACAAAAAAATAAAAAACACTTTCTCATTGCCACTTTTTGAGCACCGCAACCATGGCATGACCGCAACCGTATTGCGTATAACATTTTTTATTACGAATACAACAATATACGGTACACAAATAAAACAAAAGTTGGAAACTAGGTTTCAACAGGATGGTGCGCCCGCGCACAATGTGTTAATCTTGCGAGAATACATTGGCCAAATTTACCATTTTCCAGGAAATTTGTCCGATAGGTATTGTCGCACGATTAGCGGCGTTGTGCGTGGATGCACCGCCCTGTTGAAACCGACAGTTTTCTTTTTTTGTGTGCGTTGTATATCGTTGTATTCGCAATAAAAAATGCTGCTCAATACAGTATCTACTTATATATAAATATAAAAAAACAAACCTATTGTATATACAGGGTGAGCTTTTTTCCATTTTAAGCATTAGGATCTTGGAAACCGTGAGACATAGAGATTCGGTTAAATAAGGAAAGAGTTGTCGTTCTAGAGCTTATTCAAGACATGCTTTTGTTTTTTGAAAAGCATCCACAGTTTACTAGATATGGGCGAAAAACAGTTTTAATGATTTTTCTTTTAAATGTTGTAGAGTCGTTAGTATTAGAAATAGGTACAGGAAAAAATTGTAGATGTTTTTCCGCTTAATAATATACAATAATTAATTTCCATTCTTCTTTTATAATTTTCAAGTTATAACGCAAACTTACATTTTTTTAAATGGCAACCATAATTGGCTGTGACATTTTTAAAAAGTGCATTTTTTTCCGTTTACAGTGATACAGGGTTCGTTGTACACTGACAAATAAACATGATACAGAACTAGTTGTTTTATTAAAAACAGAGTTTGCCATGGGAAACATTTTTGTCCCCTTAATTACTCAGTCAATTATAATATTTAACTTAAAACGTTAGGGACACAAATAAGTTTCTACTTTGAAGTAATTACATGTCAAAAAATTAATCTGTCTCGGCAAATGTTCATAAGGTCCATCATTAATATTTACACATACAAGCAGCATCTTTGCGCGATAAAATTTACAGCTTTCCGAATTATCCTACCATCTAAATTGCGAAAGGAATTTACATATCTTGAAATTCATTTGGTAGAAAATGAAGATAACTTCGGCCTGTCCAATTTTCGTCGTAAATAAAACGTCCAAGAATTCGCGATCCAATAATTCCGCACCAAACATTAAATCCAAGTTTTCTTTGAGGCTTTCTACAATAAACAGCATTATTTCCATGACAAATAGTGTAATGAATATGATTATTAATTTAACTTTCATAGTGAATTTTCGAAAATGGCCTCTAAATATGTTAAATGTGCCACAGTCACACTATTACATATCTCACTAGATATTGTTTTCCATGGCAAACTCTGTTTATTTACCTCTCAATAATACGAAATTTCCTGCAGCGCGTACGTTTAGTAAGCCTAGAAACATTTGTCCTTTTTAAAAATGCCAAAGCCAACTATGACTACCATTTAACAAAATTAAAGTTTGTATTATAACACAAAAGTTGTAAAATATAGAAGGAAATTAGTATGTTCATCAGGTTAATCATTAAAATGTCTAAAACTTTTATTCGTGTCATTTTGTTGTATTTTTAATAATCACTAAATCTGTTTTTCGCTCATATCTAGTATTAAACCGAGTATTAAACAATGGATTTTTTTCAAAAAACAAAAGCATATCTAAAATAAGCTCTTAAAACGACAACTCTTTCCTCATTTAACCGAAACTGTATGTCTTATGGTTTCCGAAATCCCAATGCTTAAAATGAAAAAAAATCACCCTGTATATATCTACCTGTATAGTATAGGTATAGTGTAGTATAGTATAGTATAGAGGGTGTCCCAATTTCTTAGTCCCCTTTTTATCCGTAGAACCAGTTTTCCGATTCTTTGCCTACAATTCCAAGGCGGGGTATAATGTAAAGTAATAAAGTTTGATTACAAGTAACTTTTATCCGAACTTTTATCTTTTGTGTTCTTTTGGTATTTTGAAAAATGTGAGAAATTTGGCAACTGCGCATTTTTAAAAAAACTGCTCTCTTTTTTTTTTCAAAAATATCTCATTACAAAGCGAGTTACAAATTACATCGAAATAACATAATAAATCGAAGTTATTAGTTATTTAAGTTCAATTTCACGCATGAGACTGAAGGTACTTTAACGAGGCCGTTTAGGAAGAGTTCAGTCACAACCACACGTACATTTTATACATAAAGAAATGGCATCTATCCGGTTTATTTATTTTTTTTGTTGGTTTGTTGACTAGCCGTAGAAGAAAATCCATTAACCAGACTGAACCATCTCTACTTTGTCTGAGCTTACCATGCTTAACTAAAGGTAATTTTGTTGCGTGTATACTCAAACTGTAGGTATATAGCAACGTGGGTTGCGAAAAAATTTTGGCCTCGACGAAATTTGGTATTTTGGTATCTTTGACTATGAATATAGGTAACGAAATTAAACTTACTTTTTGAAGATTAAAAAAATTGATTTACTCGGGAGTCGGGTACCTATTTAGAGAGGGCGATAAACGATGGTGGCGATGGTTGCCGCTTTGCAGTAACGATAGCATAAGCTGTGTTCGTTGATTAAACGACAAAGGCAATGATTTGCTTCGACGAAGGCGATGTTAACCATGAATGCTTTCACATGCATTGTACAAATAAGTTCGACGAAAATGGCATGTTGCTTTTTAACATGCACAGTCATATACAAACTAATTCTAACTTCAGCGGGTCATGCGCGGCACGTAACAAGTGTGCGTACAGTGATATTTATTAAGAAGTAGACATAGGGATTTATGTGTATTGTTTTTCCCTATGTCTACTTTGAAGTGACAAACTTTTCTGAAGGGCGCCTAATTTTATGCTTCCAAAATATCTTCCTAAAACAAAACAAAAAAGATCTGGCTGTCATATTTTATTATTATTAATAATAATATTATTGCTTTACCAAACCAAAAGGTCGGACACTAGCTATACAGGTCGGTTTTTTAGTGTATACACACTACTAGGTTTGAACTGTGGAGTCTCCTATGTCGTATTCTTGTCAGATAATTTAACTACCCCAGCTGCGGTTTATCTATTTTTTTCGATCGTAAGTTTGGCTAGATGGGGATGACAACAATCCTCAATGGATCCTGGCCACAGCACCATGTGTTGTGTTCAGATGCAATTCGAGAACTGATCATATAAATATTTCTACACAATAACAAGTTAAATTGATTGATGTAGAAAATCCGGTATATTTATACACGGTAAATGAAAATGCGCGCATAAATGTTACAGGAAACTGCGTAGGTAAATTAATTACAAGATATGTTAGCGGTCGTTTTACGTTCAGGCTATATAATTTAAAATGCTGCCGGGGGAATGGCGTCGTCAGAAGGTTTTTGTTTACTACAAAGAAACATTTCAACATATTTTAAGACACTATTTCGCAGGTGTGCGCAAGTTTATTATAACAGAGTAAAGAATGGTGTTAGGTAGCAAAGTTAATTAGAAGTTCCTGAGATGGCAACACGCGTTTTAGACCATTATTAGCGACTATAGAATTAATTTACGACTTCATTAAAGTGAAGTTGTAAATATGAATGTGCCGTACGAAAAACTCATTGAAATGTGTAGAATTTCCCACGAAGTTGAGAATTGCAGTGGTATATTCTCGAAAAGTTTTAGGCTTACACATTCACGGACTTTGCGAGACACGCTGCGCCAACGTTCTCTCTTGGGAACTTTGCGTTCTGATAGAGTAACAAAGTAACACAATTTCGTTGTGAACTACTTACTGCGTAATGTGTAACATAGTTATACCATTTTAATTCGTTGATTTTCTTTGCATTCACTACCGGCACTAATTGCGACATTTCCACCATTTGGACGATCGTCTAAAACAACCAAACCGTTACATTTTCAATGTCTTTAAATGCTACTTCCAAATATTTACACACGTAGCGCTCGCACAAAATCAATTCGACTTAATCTAGCAATCTAAGCATAATCCCCGGAGAAGACGTTCTGATTGAACTTCATCTGTTGGATTGTCTAAGTCGTAATAGGCATCAAGCATTTATGAAATCGAATCGAAATCCACTTCTTCGCACGATTAGTTAAAGGGGGATTTGCTCAATATATGCATTGTGTCACGGTATTCTCGAGAGGGACGGCTCGACCTCTCTCACGTTGACAGAAAATAACCAGAGGTCGATCAGTTGTTGAAATAAATGTTTTAGACGGAAATTTGGTTAAATTAACTGTCGAATAACAAATCGGTGCCTCTTCGAAGCGAAAGATCGAGCTAATCTACCGGAAAGGTGCTCATCTGTTATAATTTTGAAACGGGTATTAGTTGTAGTTTCATTCAAAGTGCCTACATGCAGAGTCGCGTCTAACCTTTTTCGGGCCCTAGGCACACAAATAGTGTAGGGCCCCTTACCCCCCTGGTTTGTACTTATATCTCATAAAAACAAAGGTTCAATTTTATTCATTTAACTTAACAAACTTCCATAGAAAATAATATAATAAAATTTACTATTAAACTACTAATAGAGAGTGTTATCTTGTGTGCACCATGCACCCACAATTATATTAATGATAAAGTATGTTGTATAATGTGTAAAGGTGCGTTTTCACGCTCATGCAATTTGCGCAAATTGATTTGTGCATGCCAATTTGTGCAAGTAAATTGATGCATGAAAACGAAAATTGTTTACTTGCACAAGCCAGAAAGTTTGACTTGAGTAAAATCTGGATGGTCAGATAATTTGCATGTGGTTGATGCAAATGCATGAACGTGTAAACGACACAACAATTCGACACGTGCGTAGAGGGTAAACAGAATTGTTGCTCCGACGTGCACGTGACTGTAATAGACTATGTTGTACGTTATTTTGTGTTTTGTTGGTGATAATGCCAAAGAAAGAAAAAGAGTTCATGGTACATTGGTTTATTGAGTTTTATAAATCCTTTCCTTGTCTCCTGCGATCTTCTTTTTTGCACTTTATGCAACTTAGCAGGCCCCCAATTTCAACGGACCCTAGGCTCATGCCTACTGTGCCTAGGCGAAAACGCGGCACTGCTACATGTGATATTTCATTTAACTGCTTTCATAAATAAGAAAATTGGCATTGCGCATGCGCAAAACAACATTTTGAAAACGTCGTTAATTTTACTTATATTCGTAGTGTTTACATAATATAAACTTTCATTTAAATATCTTCATAAATGAAAATTAAAAAAGTTAGCATCACACATGCGTTAATCCAAATGTTTGACACTGCGAATGCGCAAAACCAAAAAATATCGGTATGCACGGAATCCCTGGACCAAGTCCTTTCAAATGAGCCCCCTTGAGGCGAGTAATTTGCGCATTTTCCATGAATTGATTCGTGCTTCCCGAAAAAAATGGACTATTTAGGTGTACAAAGGGAACTAAGTTATGGCATATTATATATTCTTATAAATAAGAAACTTAGGATTGCGCAGTCTGGGCATGCACATACCTGATGTTTAAAGTATGCGATATGTTTGCTTTTACTAGAAGAAATAGTTAAAATATCTCTATAAATAAGAAAGTTGGCAATGCGCAGTTTGGGCATGTGCCCATCTGATTTTTACAATATAAAATATGCTTGACTTTACTAGAAGCATCTGTAGTTAAAATTTCAAAGAAATATCTGTATAAATAAAAAAATTTACAATGCACCGTCTACGCATGCGCATTGCATATTAATATGCACTATGCTCTGTCTTTGCTAGAAACATCTGTGGATCAAATTTCAAACAAAAAATCCTATAAATAGGGAAGTTGAGATTGCGTAGTTTGCGCATGCGCATATCTGATCTTCGACAAAATACATAGGGGAGAGGCTACATTTGCTTTTATTCCAAGTGGCTATGTATCAAATTTCATTTAAATCCTTCAATAAATAAAAAAGTTACCACTGCGCATGCGCAAAACGAAATTTTGAAACTGGTGTTAAATGTGGTTTTATTCCAAGTGGCTATGTATCAAATTTTATTTAAATGCCCATTTCTTCCAAACGTCCCAATCGCCCTTTGTAGGTACTTTCCTTTGACAATTCACTCTTACGATATAACGAATTATAATCGATCACGACAAGGGATCGGGGAGGAAGACTATGGTTAGTATAAATTAATTCCTTTCGTTGAGACCTTTCATTAGAGTACCATGAAGGTAGTTCCCCTTCTCCCTCCACCCCGTTCATTGATAAGAGGACAAAAAGAAGGGCAGTAGTTTGTAGAAAACTGTTCCTTTCGTTGAGACCTTTAATTAGAATACAATGAGAGATAACATTAATTTTAACCCCCCCCCCCCTCCTCCTTCCCCTCCCCCTCAGGCACCCTCGCTCACTGATCTCGAAACTCCCCCTCCCCCTCAGGCACCCTCGCTCACTGAGCTCGAAAAAGAGTCGCACGGGAAAGTTAGTTTGTACAGACCAATTTATTTCGATGAGACCTTTCATTAGAATACCATGAAGGGTAGAACATGTATTCCCCCTCTCCTCATTTTCTAATGTTTAATTTGACACCACTAAAGGCATGCGTATGCAAAATCTGAGACCAATTGGTGGTCGTATGTAAAAGTTATGCACGTTTTACTTTCAAAAACAGCATGTCAGAAAATAATTCGTGGGTGGAGGGGCCCCTTTAGACAGCGAAATTTGATGGCCGTCTAGCACACGTTCAAGGTATAGGCTACCTACTGCAAAAAATTCCAGGACTCTAGGACCATTCCCCTAGAAGTACTTCAAAACGGTAGAAGTGGGTCCGGACGGACGGACAAACCGCAAGCAATAGCAAATTTTTTTTAATTCTTAAAAAATGCCCTAAAAAAGTAACTTTAAAAAACGTTAAGTTGCCCCCCCCCCCCACACTTTTTGAAAATTTGTCATGGCTTAACCGCGATGGCGGTAGTTTTAATTCAAGTGACCAAATGTATCACGTGGCCTAGGTACCAGTCATAAAGTACGTACTGCGGGGGGGGGGGGCTCTTGGCCTCTGTGATACTCTCCTGATTGTTCCTTGATGTCGTATTGCTCTTCTGCTGCTTGTCACTTGAATTCGATCTCGAACTTTTTCTTGACTACTTTCGCTTCCCCGGGTCTAATACCGAATGCCTAGTCACCGGATAATCGGATTTCCCCACAAGAGAGGCTGTAGCTCCATTTCCAAATACTACATGCCCGAGATATTACACTTCTCGTTTAAAGAGGTTACATTTCTTCGTACTTAGTTGGAACTTAGTACTTCTGAACCTTTAAAAGTCTCCCAAGTGCTTGAGGTGTTCATTGAACACATTAATTCCATTAGGCGCTAAAAAGCCGCTAGGGCGTTGCATAACCCAAACGGCATAACTTTAAACTGCCATCAAACCGAACCAACGCTGATCGCAGTCTTTTCTCGATGTTGAGATTCGAGTCCAACTTGCCAGTAACCACTCTTCATATCCAACGTTGAAAACCATTTCGTTCCGGTAAGAGTATCTAAAGGAGCAGTGCTACTACATATGAGCCGTTTCTGAATGCGAGCAGTATCAAAAAATTCCCCTACTGCAAATCGTATGCGATCCTTCGTATGGTAGCAAATATGCCAGAAATCCCGATAGACATCGAGGTGGCGTGAAAGATTAATCATCGCCGATAAAGAACGAAGGCGGATGTGACGTCATTTTTCCGAGAAATATGACGTGTTTGTCCCAGAACATTCTGAAGCTTCCTTGAACACTCGAGAACATTCTATAAAGAATGATGCTTGTTATATGAGCAAATCGAATTGTGCTTAGAGTTGAGTTCTAACATAGATAAATTGTGAGTGATAAATTGTAATTGTTGTTATAAATTAATCTCGAAATTAATCGATATTAAAATTGTTGTAAATTGATTGTTAACTAATTGTAAATAAATATACGACGTAATTCAATTTATGTTAAAGTATAGTCCTGTCAAAATAGACATTCACCCTTGCATAAATTTTCAAGAAGCTGAAAATCTACATAAACGCGTTAGGGATATCATTATAATGAAATCGATCCCATATGTGCAAACAAACTTACTCTCAGCCAAGTTCGCAAAAATGGGTTTTGGATTTTTTAGCAAAACGGAAACATTAATATTGAATTATAAGTGCCCGCCTTCCTGCTCCTTTTTCTAAGGAACTCGTTTTCTTCTTTCAGTATATGCAGCTCCAAATAAATAAGTTACGTTACTTATCTTTTGCAAAACTTATTGGTAATAAAAAAAACGTGTGCAATTAGCGTCTTTTCCTATTTTTTGAAACTGAAAAAAGGGGTGTAATTCGAAATTGGGCTGCAAAAAGTAGGTTTAATTTGTTGACCAGCATGCACCAGTTGTCAAGGCTAGTGGTGCTCAAATTTTGAATCTGCCACAGAAGAAGATCCTTACATCGACGAGGAATCAGCTGTTTGCACAATTTATGTAAATTCAGGAAGAATATGAAGAAAGAGAAAACGAAGAAGATTGAATGAGAAGACCTTTTATTCTACTAGGATTAAATAAAATAGACTATGGAGAAAGCCTACTGGGGAAACTACGTTAAAAGCGTAAGAACAATTTTTCTGCAATTTTTGTCTCTGCTATTTTTATCATAAAAGTTTCGCTAAAAAAACCAAAAAACCGATTTTTGCGAATTTTGACCTTGAATACAATTTTTGGTACACATGGGATCGATGGAGACTTTTCATTCCCAATTTCATTATAATGGTATCCCTAACGTTCATGTAAATTTATGCAAGGGTACCCCTATTTTTCGAACTAACTTGACCGGACTAGTAGGTATACTGTTTTATTAATCTTACCGCGCATTATCAAAAGTGAAATATTTACAACAAACAACAATAGCCTACGCCTATACCTTTTGCCCTCGAACCTATGCCTACGTGAGAAAAGAATTCCACTAAAATTACTCGAAATATCAGAAATTATCTTAACATGTCCCTACTCATTCAATAGAAGCTTTCGAAAGGGTTCCATTTAAAACATATCAACTAGTACGCCATTTCGCAGCCGAAACCCTCGGTATCGTAGATACTAATTGAATTGTAATTCTTTGCGACCGATAGATCACGGCCGCCACGCGCACCCTCTCGCCCTAATAAATTATCGAAAGGCAGAGGGAAGTGTATTTTGGTGGTCTTTATGAACAATTTGCCTTCCGAGTTCCGAGCGCCTAGCACTGTTTCGTAACCTAAATTTCGTAGGCGCTGGGAAAATATAAAACCCATTTGCGCGGCGAGCAAGACCTCCTCGTTCGAAAAACCGACACCTTTTCGCAGAAAAGAAAGACAAATGAAATCTGCATAAATTAATTTGATAGGCCGCTCCTCTGCGGGAGGTCGCATTCATTAGAGAGCGTTTACAAATTTATGTATTAATGGAGCGCTAAAACGTCTCCCTTTGTTGCGTCCACCTTTAAGACTTTCGGATTAGAAGACAGAGGGCATCAAGGTATATGTAAAATGATATCGAAAAGAAGCTTTAATGTTGGAGAAATACCCAATTCCCTCTAAGAACGATGAATATAGGGAAACAGGAAAACACCATTACGTCCCCCTCGTGGCATGTTACAAATCCTGAAAGGCCGAGTTGTAAAGTAAAGCTTGACAGAGAAACATTTTTTATTTAAAAAATGGGAAACATAAATATTACCTACCTTGCGAATTTTTTATGTGGGATATTTGGAAAAGTTTATTAGGCCTAATAAATTACCGAAATTTTTGGGAAACTTTTATCATTAGTTTTGCCCGATGCAGAGAGTATCAAAATCTCAAAATTTGTCGCGCCCGCAACGGGAGGAAGTTTTTATTAAATTTCTACGAGAAATTCCATTTCGAAACATCACTCGAAATTCGATTCACTGAATTTGGGATTACGATCAAATTAACGAAGCGTGATTATCTTTCAGGAGGGTGAATTTAACATAATTGTCAGTTAGTTTTCGATTTATGATTACGGCCATCTTCTTAACCTTATCCCACCTTTCACGAGAGACTTACGCAAAAGAGCATTGACGCATTAAATCGGTGGCGTTAATAGAATCTTTTAATCTTGACATGATTTGATGTTTTGGCTGATCTGCTGTTGTTGACGATTCATACTTTGAGCAAAGGAAAATTTCTTTTTCTTTCTTTTTTTTAAAATCGAAGTGTCAAATAATGACGTAGGTATATATCAAATAAAAATCGAAATCCAAACTCCGCTTTCGTTTTTTTTTACTTAAAAATCCCGAACTACGCCTGCGGTCGTACTGGTCCTACCAAGTAATAATCCACAATATTAAAAGATAGGATATTCCGAACACCTAGCTAGAGCAGGTTCATTATTTCAAGTTAAAATTGAACTGAAAAATTTTAATCCCCTTAAACAAGTGCTGTATTTTTTGAATGCAAAAGTACAGAAAAAACATATGATCTGCTTAAAAGTCTCCAAAAGATGGTAAAAATGGAAGTAAACTCCTGGATTTCGTAAGGGAATGCGGCTTGGCTTTTCCCACGATTGCACAAAATTACGCAATCCGTCGGGAGACAAAATGTCATTGGAAAGAATCTGCGCATAACTGGTTATTTTGATTTTGTTAACATTTTGGCAGTGTACATTAGGCATAAAGGATGTAATTTGAAGGACCGTAATCTAGGCCCATTCGTAAAAAAATTTGAAGAACCTGCTCTCTACTGAGACTCATATCTTGTAATATCCAATTAAAAATATTCGCGTGACTCTATGAAACTTCGATTTCGATCGTTTCAACTACCAAAATCAGATTAAATTCTCGCTCTCGTCAATGTGCCCTACATGCAGGGTTTCCCAAAAGTCCAGGGATCAGTGTCAAACAAGCGAAGAAAAAATTCGAATATTTGGGGCGTTTTTAGGGAAATTTTTGAATTGCAACCCATTTTGAGTTTCGCTGTAATTTAAAGAAACATTCCCAAAATCAAAATCTATATCTTAGATATTTTTTGATAAAATAAATAAACTTTAACTAAGCAAAATATTTAAAATTGTTTAACAAAGAAAACATTAACACTATAACAAATAAACTTCGTCCAACTGTTTTTCCACCGGGAGAGTGCCTAGGATACATGCACTTTTTCCGCGTTGGATAGCCAAGGATATCCTTTGGAATAAAAATCACTTAGCGCGTTTGTCGCCGGATTCCGCAATTAAACTTCTGCCTATTCTATTGAGAAAATCTTAAAATATATTGTTAGATATTTTAAGATTTATTACTGCGCTGACTCTTTGAAGTAAAATTCATTGGTATTGGTTTACACAAAAAAAATTCGGCATACAATCTTCCTTACGATAAATTACAGGTGGTTAACTTAACTTCGCTCGCGGCCCACCGTGAAATTTTTTAACACCTCCTGCTCTAAATTACCAGCTTAACTGGGCTAATCGCTTCACGCTAATTCGATTACAAAATCTACCATGCAGTAAATTACAGGTGGCCGACGGTTCAGTGCTAATTTTTCCTCGCGAGTTCCGACCTTGCAATTGTTTTTTTGCAATTAAAAAAAATTGCGACTGCAATACCTAATTTCATCGAAATCAGAATCTTTTCATCGTCACCTTTTAGGGGTGCGCCATTTTAAGCTAAGTTAACAAAAATTCAGGACGGGAAAAAGTCAGGACCGTATTTCAGCGCCTCTCGCCCATATACCTAATCGAAAAAAATTAGGAAATATTCGAATCAAATAAAATCCGTTAAAGGGCCCCCGTTCCAGCTTTATGTCTGCCTTTCTCTTTCCGCCTTCTACTCTTTGCACCTTCTTCCTTTACTTATCTCCTCCCCTCACCTCCTCCACTTTGCACATTTCATAATTCCGTCACGTTCTCACGTTTTCGCCGCTTACTTTCATGTTCTTTGGGATTCTTGGATTCCTACTCTAATACACCTTATTCCTTCATATCTCTTTTCAGCGCTCTCTGGCGCCTCTCAAATATTTTTTTCATTCCTCATCTTTCTTTGCATCTCCTTCATGCTTTCTTCATTTATCATACGCACCTACTTCACGCTTTCGTTGTGACTTCCTGGCACCTTCTTCAGAGCTTTTCCGCGCTTTCATCGCACTCCCTTCTTTATGAATCTTTTGTGACTGCCTCATTTCTCCTTCACGCACTCTTTGTTAACGCTTTCTTTTTTTACACCTGATTTATGCCGTCCTTTTTTAGCGCATTTTTTAAGGATCAAAAAAATGTGCTATTGTTTGCGTTTTGTCCGTTCGTCCGTCCATCCGTCCGGACCCACTTCTGCCGTTTTGAACTACTTCTATGGGAATGATCCTAGAGTCCTGGAATTGTTTGCAGTACCTAGGTAGTTTTATCCTTCATGGTACTCTAATGAAAGGTCTCAACGAAAGGAATTAATTTCTACCAACCATAGCCCTCCTCCTCGACCTCTTATCGTGATCGGGTATATTCCCTTATACCTCAAGAACGAATTGTCGGAAGAGGGCGAATTGGGCGATTGAAACGTCTGCAAGAAATATATCCATTGGTGATGTCAAAACAAAAGCTATTTCGGTTAAAAAATGCGATTTATCTGCACAAGAGTTGTATACAATTTATACTTGTTTAATTCTCTTCGCATCCTTCTTTTACGTCTGTTCATACCTACTTCGCGCTTTCTTCACATCTTCTTCGCGTCTTCTTCTTTAGAAACCATTCATTTTTTGTTAGCTGGGCTTTTGATCTTGGTCTTAAGCAAGCGGGGATGTGCATAAAAAGGGCAATGGGCTCGGGGAAGGGGGACTACAAAAAGCGACATCTATCGTATGGATCGTAGATCATACTACAGGACTAACAGGGGTTTATAAATCCATCTCTGCCCATGGTTCATGACGCTTTCACGCCTCCATCGTTTAGGTTTTTATCCTTCACGCCCCCACCCTCGCTCACGTCTTTTTCCTTTACATTCAATTTTATCGTGCCACCTTCTTTCATTTTTTTCCATTGGCACTTCTACCATAACCTCTCTCTTACACACTTCTGCACGTCTTTCTCCACTTATCATATTGCCACGCTTCTTTTACTCTTCTTCGACAACGCATTTCATTGTTTCATACCCCCTTTATGCATCCTTTAAGAATCTTTAGAGGATCTTTTCTTCACTTGATTCATGTTTCCTTGCCATCTCTTTTAAGTAATTATCATTCGTACTTGAAAACGCGCTATTGTGAACGTGACTAAAGACGATAGGGATGAAGGAAGGGGGTGTGAAAGAAGACGATGCAAATCAAGTACAAATGGAAGTAACTGTACATCTACCTACTTCAAATTTATTTCCTTCGCGCGCCTTGCATTTATTTTGACTTCACACTTTCATTATACCTCTTAATCTCGATAAAGAGGTGTCGGCAGCAGAAGGTAAAGGGAAAGTAGCGGGTAGGGGATGCAATGTTTCGGCCGGTGGGGGTCAAATGCAAATATGTCGAGAACTAATTGATGGAAGAGGGTATTTACAAATGGAAAGTTGAGGTTAGAGTTACATATCCGTCGGTATGGTCAAAATTTTAAATGCAAATGTCTTCCTTACAATGAATGGCTACACGTATTGAGCTAAACGCATAAGATTCCTTTCTTGGAGTTTGAGGTCATACAATTTGACGTTTTCTCCATGTTGGGATCATAAATAATAATAATGATACGGGTATCGTTTTGCAAAAAGGTGCAAATTTTTGAGCCCAAAGTGGTTGCCCTGGAAACATCCACTTGTGGATTTTGATCACTCATATTAGTAGTTACTGGTGTCTCAAGGAATATTTTAAGAATTTTAGTTAAACCGTTCGGCTTTAAACTCGGCTTTAAAGCAATGTGCGGATGGACGGACGGACAAGGCATCACATATTCAATACGGAATTCAAAAAACATTCTGTTGCGTATGGTTTTTCACAAAGTAAAAATGTGTTTATGCTTTTATTTCTTTCAGTTCTCTCTGTTTTTTAACATCCATTAATCAATGTTTTTTGTTTCAGGTGCGTATCTTAAAATTCCGCTTCACGACGGCGTCGTAAGTACTTCAATTAGCACTGCATTAAATAATTTCCAATTGAGGTTAAATTGAGAGTAAAGCCAGCTGTGACCTAACAAATAACTTCAAAAAGCCAAAACAGACAAACTAAAAATTTACGGGGTTCGTGCACACGTGACAAACTTTTTTAAACAATTACAAAAACCAAAGTTACCTTGGTCGACCTTACGATGTATTACAACGAGACTTGGGTCACGGTAAAAACGGATACTGTAACACAAACGTTGTATTACAAATTTGCACTTCGCAACTAAAATCAATTTTATTATTAATCGCATATTCATATTATCGCACCTGTCTAGCTTTATACAAACATCTTAAAAGATAATAAGATTTAACAAAAGAACACACCTGCAAATTTCGTACAATTTAAATGTTTCATAAATTAAATAAAACAATCTAGCGCACATTATTCTAATTAAGGACGAAAACATCAGTTTTTTTTCACAAAAAACTAAAATTATGCGTACTAATCACTGGAATCTAGTATCTTCTGGCATTTGGTTGTCACCTGCCAAATTATAACTAGGCGATCGTCTGTTATCTTCTGAGACATGACATTGACGCGTTTCAAGGAAAATTGCGAACTGCGAGTAATTGATTTATCGTAATTTCAGTATTTCTCCAACAGTGACGGAAAACGACTTTCTCCCAATCTCATTCTGGCGCATTAATGCGAAAATGTAGTCGAATCGGAAAACACCGTCTTGCACTCAATTTTTCTCCTTTGTTCTACGCCGGATTGAATTTGTTCGTGTCGATCCGCGAATAAACACGTATCCTTTAATTGAGATTGAATTGCAGTCAATATTTGATGTTCCCCCATTTTTAACTTCGATTACAGGAACTAATTTCGGGCGATTTAATAATAATGAACACTCAGTGGCGATCGTTAAGGATTAATTGCACTTGAGTATAAAAAAAAGGGGGGTAGGTATATAATCGTAGTGGATACTGATAGAATATAAATTGAACATTGCATGTATAGATTTCCCAGGGGCTGCATTTCTAACTCTTTTAAAATTCTTAATGGGCAAAGTATTCCAAACTGTCCGATAAAATTTTAGAAATTGGGTTACGAATTACGACCATCTCCAACTTTAAAGCCTAATACAGTCACGTGCTGTTATTTTAATTGAATTTCGAAACGTATACGTAGAATATACGGCGCGAACCTGCTCTCCTCCCTTGTTTATACAGATATTTTGGGCCGATATCTATCCGTAATTAATAGAATGAGTTGCGTGGGACGACGATCGCAGCATCTGTGCTCGTGGAACGGAAGCAGCACGCCTTAATTGCGCCCATTTCGTGCTTATAATGTGTCTATTAAAAGCTGCCGCCTTGATTTTTGATAGTGGCATCGGACTACAGTTCCGTCTAAAAATCGGGAAGTAGCGAAAGTAAATCCAACGAACCTCTGACACTAATCTAAAGCAAAAGATTGTAACCGATACGGATGACTAATTGAAACCTTCACTTTTTGTTTGTCAGTACTCACTTCCGATATTCCGTTGTCGATGAATTTGTTAGCTTTTATCTCACCGACAAATGCGTCTCGTCCCGATTTTCCACTTTTCTTTTGTGAGTATCCCCTTCCGATAGTCCGTCTTCGACAAATTTGATTTGAAAAGTTTTAACCACGTTCTCGATCTAGTACTTTCCCTTTTTTGATTACTTTTTGGCCCCACATCCGCTTTTCGTGATTGACATTGAGAAACGTGGGATCTTTTGAAGATAGAAGCATTTTTATCAACAAAATTTAAGTATCTGATTTAGTCCCATTTTTTGACCCCAATTTCTTGTGCGATTTCCCATAAAACTATTTTTCAATTCAAAGATAAAAATTTAGACCAACAACCACTTTCGATCCTTACTCCCTCTCCCCTACCTTAGTCTGTAACGGGAGCTCTATAACGTTGTTTCAATTTTTTTTGTTTTTGTATTTATTAGATTGCGGCACGAGCCGGGTTAAAACCGCATATGTACCTCTTCATACGAATAGTGATCGCGAGTCGGTTTTTGGCGTAAAACAGAATAGCAGCGGAGTCACAAAGTTGACGTCGGTGCATAGAGCCGCGGGTAACAGGAATGGTAGCTTACAGATGGTGAAAAAGGGACGCTGGTTGTGAAACGTTGCGGTGGTTCCGTTTTGCATGCAGCACAGCAAAATGGGAAGACGCATATGCCGCATCAGTCGTCTGCGAGATTTTTTATGCGCGAGAATTCCCATTTAGTCAGTAATTGTAAACAGATAAAACCTCGGAATTAAACGAAGGTCAGTATATCTGGAAGAGTATTACTTGGGGACATAATACCTTCTCTTTTTATCTTCAGAATTTCGATATAAATTTTATTTTATTATATTGTCACTGAAAAATCATGATAAGGTGGGCTAGAATCCTGGTATAAATTGTAGAAACAACAAAAGAAGGAATTTTCAATTAATTTGTTTTATTAAAGATATTCAAACCAAAATGTTGAGTTTTTTTATTGTCGACAAGATTAAATAGTGACTTTCTATGATAGAGAGATTTGATTGTAATCGGTATACTAGGTGAAACGAGCATTAAAAAAATTGATTTCATCCCTTCCGATAAATCTAGGTGGGGTGTTCGAACCTGGGTTTAAAAATTGTTAAGTAAAATTCCGAAAATATTCGCTTACTTAAGAGATAAGGGAATATCAATAAACAAGTATAAATTGGCACAACCTTGTGCAGATAAGCGCATTTTTTTAACCGAAAATAGCTTTGTTTTGACATTCCCCAAGCAGACGTCTCAATCGCCCTTTGTGAGTGCCCTCTTCCGACAATCCGTTCTTGAGGTATAAGGGAATATACCCGATCACGATAAGAGGTCGAGGAGGAGGGCTATGGTTGGTAGAAATTAATTCTTTTCGTTGAGACCTTTCATTAGAGTACCATGAAGGGTTCAACATGTGTTAACCCCCCCCCCATTTCCTAAAGTTTAACTTGGTACCACTAAAGGCGTGCGTATGCAAAACCAATTGGTTCTCGTATGTAAAAACTATGCACGTTTGACTTTCAAAAACAGCATCTCAGGAAATAATTCGTGGGGGCCCCCCTTTTAGACGGCGAATTTGATGGCCGTCTGGCACACCTTCAAGGTATAGGCTACCTACCGCCTAGAAGTAGTTCAAAATGCGCTAAAAATTGGCATTTCAGAGTGACCATATATTTTCTTAGTTCAGAGAGATAACGAAAAATGTTTATCACTAAAGTATTTTTGAATAATCTGCCGTACGAAGTTATCGGACATAACCTAACTTTTTAAATGGAAGATCCTATATATTTTAATGTAAAAATTATACTGTTCAAAAATATAACACACCAAGAATGATATTAAAAAGATTCATGTAATTCAAAAAAGATTTCAAAATTTTTAAAAAACACTTGAATTTTTGAATTTTTTTGGGATTTCTAGTGTTATATTTTTAAAAAGATTAAAGTATACAGGGTGCTTCCTTTACAAAATGAGGTTAGGTGCGATTTTTACCTGACCCCATATACTTATTTTGAAAACGGCAGATTATTCAACAGTCATTATAAAAAGAACTTTTGTGATAAACATTTTTCGGTATGTCTTCACCCACTAAGAAACTATAGGGTCATATCGAAACAGGACAATTTTTCAAATTTCAAATTTTGATTTTGAGTTTGGTCCAAAAAGAATACATGATATCATTTAAAAAAATATATTTTTGGCAGCACTAACAATTACGGTGATATCGTATAACATTTGGGACATCCGGTACATATGACAAACTCTCATTACACCCATAGCCAACCCCACCTTAAATAGTAGGACGAGTGGGACATGTTCGGAAAACAAGCTCGTACCTTTTGAATGTTACCATTCCATAAATGTGTATGTACTTCATATATGTATAACCAAATTTTAAGTTTAGCCTTAATTTATTGTAGTCTGATAACAGAATATTGCATTTAATTTTTAATTATTGACTATTATGCATTTTTCCTTCTTATTTCATTTAATTGGACGAGTTTAGTATTTGAATTACAGGGCGACATCTCGTAGATAAGTGAAAAAAATTCATTTTGAATACTAATTTCTTATTGGCCGTCAGCAGTGAGTTTCTCGAGGAACGCCTCGTGCGTAATGATTACTCACTGCTATTATCCAATAACGTGATTATACCGTTATTTTACAAAGTTAAAGCGTTTAAGGTAGAGAAAGTCATTTCGGTGTGGGGAAAACCGCCCCGATGACCGAGCCGAAAGTTTCGACAACACCTAAGATTCAAACGCATCAATTATGTACGCTGGCCAACATATTTTTAAAGGAAAGTGACATAATAATATTTTTCCCATTCCCAATTCAGAAACTATAAATATTTAAGGCGAACAGCGCACTTTTTCCCCGTCGTCGAAAAAGGATCCGCACGGCGAAAGTAACACGGCATGAGAACTTGCTCTATAAACAATTCAGTAGCGGGCCGTGCAGAATATCGGGTCTAGCGAATTTCGTCAAGGGAAGCTCGGTTCATTTATTAACGTTTTACGTTCCCAGAATTTCTTTACATCTACAAATCCTTCTCGAGATATATACACATTTGTGTCTAGCTTCGGCTGACGAATAAAGGAAATAAAATCGTTCGGGCGTGCAAGTTTTCGTTCGAATAATTTTCGCTCGCTATGAGTATTGGGCAAATGTAAATTTTGAAACTAATTTACTAAAATCCTTTCTATTTTCTGTTACGCGAGGGTTTCGGAGTTTTGCGTTCGCCCGCAAAATCTGGTTGGTTATAGGTTTATAACTAACGAAATTAACCTCGCTTCCTAGGATTAATTTTAGATGAGAAGAAAATGTCTATCAATAAGTTTGTTTTGTACTCGACAAGGGATAAGGGTAGGAATCGTAAACCAAATCACGTGGTTTACGATTAATTATAAATGTAATTGAAAAGTCTTGTCGATGAGTTGACGTACAAACTTCATCCATGAATAAGGTACAGAATATGATAAGCGTTTGGACATTTTTTGCTTATTTTTCATGAAAAATTGTGACTGTGTTAATTTTTTGTTTGCATACTGCAGTGTCAATAACATATGGCTAAACCACCCCATAATTTAGCATAGTTTTATCAAGCGGGTGCAAGTTGGAGGGATGCGGTTGTTTTAGGAGTGCTCCTTTTTCAATCCACGCTGATAACCTTTTGAGCGAGCCATTGTCTGTAAAATGATACGTATTTTCTATAATTCGTAAATCGGGGCGTGCTCAAAATTAATTTCAAAAATATTTATATTTTGAAAAAAAACTGACTACGCCACTGAACTCTGCGTTAAAACGTGCTGCGATCCGTTATTTCCAGGTTCAAAAACCCGCAGATACCAAATAAATTTTAGATATTTGAAAGAATTACTTGAAGATCAGAAAAGGCATTCCCAAAAACCTAAGCGAATCTGTTAATTCCGTCCTATCATTCGTTATGATTAGAGAGAAAAAATTATCGTAGCAACGCAAATTTTGAAACTCCCAGAGGAAACATTTTGGATCTTCGGTTTTTGTTTTTGGACATACTAATTCGTAACACCCTGTATACTCAAGCCAACTGCATTCCATGTTCGTCATTCTAAGTTATTCTAGTGACTCAATTGCATAGCAGTTAAATACGACATCTCGTCCAGACCTACCATATTCTGTTTGTAAGTACCTTTTCCTTCAGTTAGCGCTCGCTATATATCCCTAAGGAATTCTGACCATATCGCCAGATGCATCTCAAAGGCTCAAGCTGTAGTCCAAAGTTTCCTGCATTCTCTTCTTACAGTCTCTAGCTTCAAGTGGCAACTCTCAAGATCCATTATTGGTAGACGAGTCCAATTTAAAGTTTTCTCCGCGTAGTTTACGCGCGTTTTCCCAGTGTTCAAATAAAATCTACAGTTTCGCCCCAAAGGCTTCAATTGACGCGCATAATGTAAATATTTCAACTGACAGTTTATAGCTTCAATTTTAAATTCTAAAGCTTCAAAATTGAAACCTTTTCTGGGTTTTCTGCTCGTACTGTTTCACTTTGACCTTTCACCACTCTAATGCCATCCAGAATTGCACGCTCAAGGCTCAAATAACATGAATGAAAATGTTTCTGCTGACAGTCTACAACTCCAAGTATCAACCCTTAATCTTCCAAGGTCAACTTACAAAATGATGAGATAAAAACAAGTCAAGCGTTGTTGTTACCTCACCATTTTTTTTAGTTTTACACAATCGGTCAATTTAAAAATGGAATTTGCCATATCGAAAACAAACATTTCCTCTCCTAACTATTCAAACCTTTTCGTTCAAAGTTCAAGGTTTGGTTCACGGACTGCTATGTAAGAATCATTGTTACTCAGAATCTCAAGACGTTAGAATCCCAGGATTTCAAAATCTTAAACTCCCAAGGAGTCAAAATTTCAACACTTTAGTATGTAAAAATCTAAAGGTCTCAAGGTCAATTCAAAAAAATTCAAAATCTCAAATGGTCTATAATACCAAAATATGTACATCTCAATATCTTAAAATCTCAATATCGCAGTACATCAGCATCTCTGGATTTGAGGATCTCAGGAACTCGAGGCATCAAAATCTCAACCTTCCAAGAACTTAAAATCTCTATATCCCCGTATCTAAGATACCAAAATTTCATAGTCTCAAGTTTGCAAGATCCCGAGATGTCAACAAAATTTCAAGATTTCAAAAATTGGAAACCTCAAACGTAAAATCCCAAGAACACAAAATTGGAACATCTCAAGAATCACAAGATCTCTCTAAAACCCTCGAGGTTCCAAGGTATCGAAATCTCAACTCTTAATAACTGAAAATCTCAAGGTTTCAATATATCAAGATCTCAAGGTCGTGAGGTTATGTTTCTCAAACTCACTTCGAGATTACAATACCTCACGATTCACAGAATATCAGAACCTTTAAATTGCAAAAATTCAATAATCTCAAAGAGTCAAAAATCTCAAGATTACAAAATTTGAACCTCTCAGTATCTGACAATTTCAAGTTTTCAGATTTTGAGGCACCAAACTCTAAAAATCCCAATAACTCAACATCTGAATATGTCATTATCTAAAAATCTCAAGATTGAAATATCGCAAGATCTCAAAGTTGCGAGGTCTATGTGACTCGAACTCTTCTCCTCAAGATTTCAAAATTATCAGAACATCAAAAATTCAAAAAAAAATCATAAAATCCCAAGAGCACAAAATTGGAACCTTTCCAGATCTCAAAATCATAAAATCTCAGGACTTGATCTCAGCATTTCTACCTCCCAATAATTCAAAATGATAATGCCTATGTATCGTCAAATCTCAAAAAAACTCAATATGCTTAAATTTCAAGCTCACAATCTCAAAAACCTCAGAATCTCAACTACAAATTCTAAAAATCTCAAGTCGACAGAAATTCAAGAATATCAAAATATCAAAGTTTCAGAATTAAAAAAATTACAGAAAATCAAAATCTCAATGGGACTCAAATCCCAAGACAAAAAATGTGAACTTTTCAAGGTCTTGAAAACTCAAAACATACGGATCCCGGGGTTTCAGGATCTCAAGGCATCAAAATCTTAGCCTCCCAAAAATATAAAAGTCAATCTCAAGGTCTCGCGGTCCTCTCACGGCCTTCAAAAATCAATATCTTAAATCTCAAAATCCCAGACCGTCAGCTTCTAAAAATTCTCGAACTATCAAATGTCTCAAAAATCTTACGAAAGTAATGTGAGAAAATTTGAATTAGAAAAATTAAAAATTTGTAAAGTACCTATGGGAATTGTATACATTATTATATTATTATACCTACTTTTTTTCGTCGACGGGATCTGAAGGCCGAGATCTCAAACCCTTAGACGGACGGACGGAAATCATGCAGGTGGATAATGAGCTATGTTTTTAAAGCACTAAAAATTGTGAAAGTTAACAATGAAAAAAAACAACTCTAAAAGAGATGAAAATTTAATAAATATTTAAAACAAGTATAAATTGTGCACAACTCATGTGCAGATAAAGCGCATTTTTTTTAAACGAAATAGCTTTTGTTTTGACCAATGGATATATTTCTTGCAGACGTTTCAATCGCTCTTTGTGAGTACCCTCTTCCGACAATCCGTTCTTGAGGTATAAGGGAATATACCCGATCACGATAAGAGGTCGAGGAGGAGGGCTATGGTTGGTAGAAATTAATTCCTTTCGTTGAGACCTTTCAGTAGAGTACCATGAAGGATAAAATTAGTTGCACCCCCCCTCCCCCTCCACCCCGTACTTTGATAAGAGGACAGAAAGAAGGGCAGAATTTGGTAGAAAACGGTTCCTTTCGTTGACACCTTTAATTAGAATACCATTGGTTGTCGTATGTAAAAGTTATGCACGTTTTACTTTCAAAAACAGCATTTCAGGAAATAATTCGTGGGAGGGCCCCCCTTTTAGACAGCGAAATTTTATGGCCCTCTGCCACAACTTCAAGGTATAGGCTTCCTACTGCAACAAATTCCAGGACTCTAGAAGCGGGTCCGGACGAACGGACGGACAAAACGCAAACAATAGCGCATTTTTTTTAATTCTTAAAAAATGCGCTAAAAATTATAGAAAATTTCAGAAAAATTAATAAAAAAGGAAAATGGGAATTGATTAGTAAAATTGAAGAAAAAATTCATTAACTATAATTGAAAGAAATAACATAAACAAGTGACAAACTATTCGAAGAAGAGAATTCGGAAAATTCCAAAAATTACATTTCAGAAAATTTAAAATAATGGAAAACATTAAGCAAGTAGATACAAAAATTCGAAAGCCGTTCTGTTATCTCTGAGAAAGAGGAAACAGTAAACCACGTGTACACTATAATTCGATTTCAAAATATTCAGGCAAAAATTTATAAACGTGAAAATTAATAAAACGTTTGATAATTTTGAAAATACAAAAGAATTAAAAAGTCATAAGTACGGCTCACGCAAGCATACGGAAAGAATTGAAAGAAAAATTTAAAAGTGTAAATTTCAAAAAAGTGCAAAAAAAATCAATCAAGATTTAATAATTGGAAAAGGGAATTTACAATTCGTAAAAATTCAGTAAAATCAAAAAAAAATCTAAGAAGGGTCTACTGCTCGTCTCCCTATTCGAATGGAAAAGTACAAAATCAAATGTGCACAAGAAAGTTAGATTTGAAAATTTGTAAAAATTTAGAAAATTTCAGTTCCCAAAATGTAAAATAAATAAATCAAGCATTTCATATCCAACGTGTCTCTGATGCTACGTAAAATGTGTAGAGTGAGCACTACGAGACAGCCATACTCGTTTTGGTTAAAAATATAGAACCGAGAGGGTCAATGATTTCGATGATCCTTCAAATCTACGTATTCCATGCCCCAGACCACTCGATGTCACGTTCTCTTGCAATATATTAATCTCTGAGGACACTAACAAGGCACCATCGCATCTATGGCCCATATGAATAAAAAGAAGCATATGCTTATACTTGCAAAATTCAAAGTAATTACTCGTAAGTGCCCCCTCACACTGGGCGACTTAGCAGCGCTGGTTAGCCATGGGACGGGACGCAGGCAGAGCTGCTGAGCAGCCCAGTGTAATTGGTCACTTACGAGTATTTACTTTGAATTTTGCAAGTATAAGCATGTGCTTCTTTTTATTCATATGGGCCATTCTTTCCTAACCCATACCCCATATATACCCTACTGCTACGTTCAATGGTCCTTTTCCAAAATGTATAGTGAGTAATAAGGTGCACGGATCGTTTTGGGCATTGTTGTTATTTTAAATTTTACTAAAACATTTCAACAGTAGAAATACATAAATGAACTTGACTTGGCCTTTCAGTACAGATTTTGAATTATCCAAAAACTATTGCAATATTCACATACTTAGTCGTAAGAAATACTTCATCGTTTTCTCTCATCGTATTTGGATAATTTCCGGTGAGGTAATGCATTACAGTCAGTAAAACATTCACTAATTAATCGAATTGAGGATCTCGATTACGATCAACGTTCCGCACCTTCAAACGTGACATTTGTTGCCATAACCAGCAGGAATTGGTCTCAAATGTCAGACACACATCGATGCTCTGCAAATGTGAAAAGGTTAAAAACTTAATTTATCGATCTGGTAGAAAGGCGGACGTTTCGCGGAAAGTGAAACTGATATTGTGTCATCAACTTCTGCTCTGGAAAGTAGGTAGACTGTATGAATATTTGTGCAAGAAGAAAGCTTGCAAAACTGTTTTTACGCCATTCACATGCATAATTAATAACCTTGTAAATAAAGAAATTTACGCTTATGGTGCGGGATGTTATTATTATATTGCACTGGTAATGAGCACGTGCAATTGCAACTTTCGAAAAGATCACGATATATTTCTCAGATCTCCCTTAAATACCCCATTAGTTATACATCAAAAGATGTCATGGCGAGAGAAAGTGTCTTTGTTTACAACTCGCTTAATTCGATTATATGGAAATTTAACTTTCACTGAAACGAAAAGGTGGATCTTCTGACGCGACCTTTATGGTACTCGTAGTTGCTCTGACTGACAGCTTATTCGATGCAATTAAGACTAAAACGGGTAGGTACTTGACCAGTAAATCGGTCAGTGGTTTACACACATTCAACAATTTTAGAAAATGATCACGGTCGATTTTTCCTCTTTCTTTTTTATTCCTCAAGAGGTAAAATGACTAACAATTAGTTCGCGATTAACTTAAGTTAAATAGTGTAATTGCAGTCATTATCAAACCTTGTTGTTATTATTTATATACAGGGTGTTCGTAAATATGGTGTAAATACAGAAGGAGCTGATTCTTTGGCTTATTTTGTGACTAAAAGTTCATATCACCTTACTAACGCGACATCTCCTAACACGAATTTTTTCGTAGATTCTCTCACCAAGTTGAAAAAATCACCCTTGCATTTTTGCCAGGGCTTAACGTGAACGCACTCGTGGCTTGACGCGTATTGCCTTACGGCTTCCTCTGAATTGCTTATACCCCCTGCCTTTAATTTTTTATTGACGCCCGTTTCGCGATGCATAACGTTTTTCCACTAATAATAATAATAATAACTCCTTTTTTTATAGATAATCTGATTCCTACACACCGTGTTGGAGAGGGAATTATTATTAGTAACGTATTAGAGCATAAAAGAAATCTGATCAAATCTAACCGCGGATTTTATTTATTTTCAATCACACGTAACGAACAAATAGGTACATTTTGCAGGGAAGTTAATATAACTTTGAGTAAATTGTCGCGATGTCAATGTTTTGCCAGTATGTCATTTAGATAATAAAACTTCAGATGTCGAGTTCGCAACTTTTTCCTATGCAAGGGAAGCACAAATACGTTGTTGTGATTTGATTTCACTCAGAAAAGGGAAAAAGTCCCATAAATCTACGTGTTATTCTTCTCCCAAAAGGTGGAGATCTTTATCTAGTCAGACTTCCACTTTTATCTGAAGCTGGAGTTATGGCTGTCGATTTATTTTGCTTTTTATTGGAAATCACACACACGACTTGCCCGAGTTGAGTTTGCGAGCACGAATTTTCAACTAATATTCCAAATGGACGCGCGGGTTAGGTAATATCAAAGGCGGGATTTACTAATATGCTCGCAACATTATCAAAAAGCGAAATTCTTGATGGCAAGGCAGCGGCACCGTCCCGTAGAGCTTAAGGGCGTGCAGACGTATGAATAAATTTTATTAAATTTCGAAACTAAATTCATAGATTTGAGATGAAAAGTAAAGCTTTGCATATACATACATACGCGCTTGGTGGCCAAAAGCTGCGACCCCAAACAATAATTTAGAGATCCCGTGGGAAATACGTTTTATCCGTCAAATGTCCATATAACACCTGTTTGTATGCGGAGAACGGGAATATATCTACTTAATATTACTGCAACCCTTTGCTTTGCTTTACTGGAAATTGCTCCATTTACTACGTCGATGATCTGTTTATTGGATGTAAATTATAATTTATTTGTACGATGGCTTTTATGACGTTTATCTACTCGAAATTTGAACATAATTTCTAATTTCTCGTTTCTGTTACAGGTACGTTGCTCATTTATGCATTTTGCTAGGCGTGGGTCGGACTGTGGTAAGTGGCAGAACTGGAAAGGGAAAACCGAAGATGTCCATGAACCTAGCAGAGCAAGGTCAGCAGAACACAATCAAACATATTGCATAATTAGGTGCTAATTAAGTGCCCTATTCCCGAATTAAATGCTCCTTTTTTTTTTTAATTATTACATGTTTTTCCAGGTTCATATGAACTCAGCAGAACACTACCTTTTTTTATTTTTACTTCTAATATTTACATGATTTAAGCAGACAGGCACTGTGTTTGCAAAAACAAATACGTCTTTAAGTGTTCGTGATTTGGTGTATTAAAAGGTGCTAATGTATTGCTTTAAACGCAAAAAGTTACAACAATTGTTCGTACAAATTTTACAAAGGCGTACTTCGAAAACAAATTACTATATTGTGTGTTGAATTATGCAAAGTGCAAGCGTAGCACGGGCACGGGACGTAGGATGCTACGTGATACTTGATAATTAAGATAAAACCTAAATATTAATTACTTCACTTTTCATTTTCTTGGGATTTAAAGGTAGTGTTCTGCTGAGCTCATATGAACCTAGCAGAACATGTAATCATTTTTTTAAAAAAGCAGCATTTAATTCGGGGATAGGGCATTTAATTAGCACCTAATTATAGTTAGTTCACTTTTCATTTTCTTGGGTTTTAAAGGTAGTGTTCTGCTGAGTTCATATGAACCTGGCAGAACATGTAATAATTTTTTTAAAAAAGGAGCACTTAATTCAGGGATAGGTTCACTTTTCATTTTCTTGGTTTTTTGAGGTAGTGTTCTGCTGAGTTCATATGAACCTGGCAAAACATGTAATAAATTTAAAAAAAAGGAGCATTTAATTCGGGATTAGAGCACTTAATTAGCACCTAATTATGCAATATGTTTGATTGTGTTATGCTCACCTTGCTCTGCTAGGTTCATGGACATAAACTGGTCTTTACCTCACAACCTAAATTTGTGATGAATCAGATGTCAGCGAATAACCCTGTATATGCTTCGTCAAACTTATGCAGAAGAGAGGGGGGACCTTAGCTTAAAGTATACGTATAAGCGTTTTAAAGGTTTCAAAGAATTCCTAGGTTTGCAACACCTAAAAGGTTTCTAAACATATTAGATATTTAAGTAGATTCCTAAAAAGTTTTTTGGGGTTTCTTGTGCGGAACTTTCTAAAGGAAATGTTTGACATTTCCAAAATTTTCAAAGTTTGTAACGTACCACTGCGCAACTCAAGATTTAAAATCAAAAATTTCTGTCCCAAACTAACAACACAGTGGCACATGATCGTCTAGACAAAACTACCTAACCTAAAAACTAATACTATACTTTATAGCAAAATTAGTTGTTTTTAATGATATACAGTGCCATTCGTTTAGAAGTAGACATAGGGATTTCGTATGTCTACTTTTAAATTACCAAAATAATTCTGAAAGATGCTTAATTTTATGCAACCGAAATAACATGTGCACCCATTTTGTATTGTCATTCCAGATTTTAATGAAAACGATAGGAAATAGTATGTTTTTGGGTTATGTTGAAGAGATAGATAACGGAGCAATATACAACAACAGTAATGTTCTCCAAGGTTTCGTTAATATACTTGCGGTTAGGCTGCCGGAACGAATAGCGAAGTCTCCAAGTACAAATCTCAATCTCTAGGTCAATGTTGTTAGAATGAAGTAGGTTCGCATGGCCAACGTCGTTAGAATTACACAAGTCGGTAATGTAGAAACATTCACGCGTCGTTCGTCACTCTTGCGAAAATATGGCGGGTTCAAATAAAACTGCTAAATCATCCACACGTACGGCGTGGGTCATAAGTAAAACCCAAGTGGGTACAAAGTAAAAGATAATCCAAACGAAATAACGATGAGAAACTTAAAAGATAACTCAACAATTTTTAGTGAAGGTTGCAACCCTAAAAATACATACTCCTTAAGAATGCGTAATCATATAACATACGTCGAATTGGTTAGATGCAAATTACTAATCCGTAAAGGAACGTTTCAATGGAGTCACCAAGACATCAAAGAGAAAGACAAAGCCACTTCAAAGGTAATTATGGTAAAGCCAAAACACTAAGCCCTTGTCAGGGTTTTTGCACGGGAGGATACGTGATCTTTCACCTAGATATACAGTATGTCTGTATGGAGGACAGCTATGGCACTTTATTACGCATGAGGGTTACGTACTCCAAGCCTCGGCAAGCTTGGGGCGTGATAAGGCCCCCTTTTCGTGGGAGTTACGTTGTCAGGGTGAGTGCTTCCGGGACAAAGAGGGCCCATCATAGTCAGTTGACGTGATTAGACTCTTGCAGACCCTCGTTTAGTTACACGCATGAGGGTAGGGATTGCACCGGAGGATACGTACCCGGGTGGCGCATGGGGTCATGGACTTGTGCTCGTCACTCAGCTACTAAGTGTAGCACGTTTGAGTGTTTCTGAGTAACCTGATTACTGATTAGAATAGTGAGGCTGAATGCAAGACAGAGGTGCTCCTTGTTCTTGTACTTACATTGATCCACGCCGAGAACACAAATGGGGCCAGGTATTGTTGTTTACTTGCCGCTGACTCAATTTATTGCATTATTTATTTTTTTTTTTGAGAAAACAATCTCCTGTGCCCCTTATGCAGAGCTGCCTTATTAGAAGCATTAATGATCTGATCGAAGCATACCGTTAGCTCGTCCTAGGGTCCGTTGTATGATGTCAGATTGAACCTGCAGTTGAAACCAGCAGGTGGGTCGTATATGATTGGATAAAATGTCAGCCATGATGAAAAATGCCCCCCAATGACCAATCGCCCTATCCTATACTTTGTACCAGTACGGCCGGTAGTCTCCGAGAATCTGATACTATAACGCTATAAGCGCCAAGAAGCTCTAAAAGTCAACATCACTACATCTGTCGCTCGTTAGTGCGGAAATCTTGCGTGTGCTACACAACATGACCTTCAGGGTCTGGTAACGTTTAAAATGTCACGTACGCAAATCTTTAACTTGACTCTTATAAACGGTAATAATAATTTTTTTTATTAGAAAGTGGATACGGTTTTGCCTATAAGTACGATCACCGACTAAAGTAATGATAACCGGAAGCTTACTGCCAACCAACCATACACTATCTAAAATGGCAACATTGAAGTGTACATTTTCCGGCGGGGATTCGTGTGGGATGTGCCGCACGACATCGCGCATTGTCGTCTAGTTCGGGGTTTCTTGGTCACTGCCTTGATATAAATGCTACAATAACTACAATTACAAAATTTCTTTTTTTAAACAAATACTCTCTGATCCAGATTTATTATACACCGACAGAAAAGACCCACTTAAACGCAGTAAAAAATATAAAACTTAAAGATTTAAATAGTACTTTTTTTCATTTTTATTGCGTATTCAATCGCAAACAAGTATAAATTGTGCACAACCCTGTGCAGATAAAGCGCATTTTTTTAACCGAAATAGCTTTTGTTTTGACATCACCAATGGATATATTTCTTGCAGACGTCTCAATCGCCCTTTGTGAGTACCCTCTTTCGACAATCCGTTCTTGAGGTATAAGAGAATATACCCGATCACGATAAGATGTCGAGAAGGAGGTTGGTAGAAATTAATTCCTTTCGTTGAGACCTTTCATTAGAGTACCATGAAGGATAAAACTAGTTCCACTCCCCCTCCACCCGGTACTTCGATAAGAGGACAGAAAGAAGGGCAGTAGTTGGTAAAAAAACGGTTCCTTTCGTTGAGACCTTTAATTAGAATACAATAAAGATAAGATTAAGAAAGATAAAATTAATTTTTAACCCCCCCCCCCTCCCATTTTCTAAAGTTTAACTTGGCACCATTAAAGGCATGCATATGCAACACCTGAGACCAATTGGTTGTCGTTATGTAAAAGTTATGCACGTTTTACTTTCAAAAACAGCATCTCCGGAAATAATTAGGGGGGGGGGGGGGATTTTAGACAGCGAAAAATTTAATGGCCGTCTGGCACACCTTCAAGGTATATGCTACCGCAAAAAATTCCACTCTAGGACCATTCCCCTAGAAGTAGTTCAAAACGGCAGAAGTGGGTCCGGACAAAACGCAAACAATAGCACATTTTGCGCTAAAAATAGAGGTAACAACTTCAGCGAACAATTCATAACAAGTCACTGATGGTAATTTATACTCCCTTTATTTAACATCACATTTTCTTTTAATGGAAGTGAACACACTACCTATTTATCTAATAAGTAATTAACAAGGTGTTTATAAATTGTTATGGGCCGCACGCGTCGCGCATTGTTCCTTCTTAGCAGTTTCTTACTCGTCTTGATATAAAGTAGTAGGTATACTGCAACAAATGGGAAAACCACTACGCAAAATTAAATTTGTCCAGAATAGATTGCATAAAGTCCGGTTTTGCCAATTCTTGTAATTATACCTGCTTCAGCAGGGACGAAGAAATAGCGAAGCAAAGACGACAATGCGCGACACCGTGCGGTCCATCCCATACGAATCCCCGCCGGAAAACTTACAATTCAGCGTTGTCATTTTAGATAGCGTATGGTTGGTTGCCTAAATAGCAGTATGCTTCCGATTATCATTACTTTAGTCGGTTGTCGTACCTTTTTCGCGCCTTACAGGAAAATCCAAGAACTACAGGCGCTTTCTTTCGGTGATCCAAACGCGTTTGGATTGTCAAATCACGTTCTTTCGAAGTGTGATCTTATAATCATGATTGCCAAAATCGTGAACAAACTGAACATAAAAGTTTTATGATCACGAATTCCTAACCTATAAATGCAAGGATATTTTTGCTCAAATGTTAGGTTAGTCCATATTTGTAACTGAAGAGGAGCATAATCGCGCAAGTACTTCTACTTGAATTTAAATTATTTTCATAATCCAAACAAAAAATACGTAATTCGAATGCAAATGTGTACTACGTAAACTTAACCATATTTTGATTTAAATTCGCGCGTTCTTTCGTAAAACGTGATCCTACGAATCACGATTTTGAAATCATGATTGCGAAGTAGCCGAAAGAAAGCGCCTTACAATTTATTTACAATAAAAACATTTGACCTTTCAACCTCAAATGCGTGACAAAAAAAAATGTTTCCCTAGTGTCACAATGGACATTTCCAACCATAAACAAATACCATGATAGCTTCCTTATAGAATGTAAAACGTCATAGGGTACGTTCCACTTAACGCCCGCAACGACCACGACGCCCGGCTGCCGTTCCACATAACGACCACAGTCGTTATGGTCGCAATCGCGACGTCAGATATGACGTCATTACTAGCGACCGCAACGAGCCCACGGTGCTCGCCTATCGTACCTGGGTCAGCGTGGGCGTTCTAATTTTATAACCTTACATTCTTGACAGGAGACATTTCTAGAGACATTTAACTGTCAGACACTAATTGTTTGAACACGCATGCGTTACAAATTTTTCGTTTTCGCTATGGAGAAAATATAATTACGTGTTTCAGTACGTAACCTTGTGGTGGACATCACTATGGATGTTCTACATGCACAAACGGGTAAGTATATGCTGATTCGTGAATGTTAAAGTTATTTGTTAAGGAAAATTCTGCTCTAACACAATTTTCTTTATTGCAGATCTTAGATTTGCAACTAGTTTGCTGCAAAGTGCTTTACCAGGGAATGCGAATGAGACTCGTATAAATTGTAATGCAACGATTAATGAAAATGCATGTTTGTTTTGAATGAAGAAGAGAAATTGTTTTCAAAGCTGCATTCCCAGAAGAAATTCTGGGGAGAAGTGTTCATTATCATCGTATTAAGTATGGCCGCAACATTAATGATAGAAATTCAAAAGTCGTCTTCAATATTTTATTAACAAGAAGCCATATCTTGTGTAAAGCGAAGAAGTATGTGTCAATAATTGGTACTGAAAAATAAAAAAAATTTTACTAACTTAATGTGACTTTTGAATTCATAATCCACCCCACTTTCTATCCTTTACGCATTACGATCTCCTCAACGGCGTCCATGTTGGAAAACTGTTCACTCACGCGTGACGTCACACCGTACCCAAAAGCGTTCCACTTAAGGGTTCGCCCACAACGCCTCTAAGCTAGTGGAACGACAAAACCGCGGTCGCGGTCGTGATCGTTGTGGGCGTTAAGTGGAACGTACGCCTTAGACGATCGTTGCTTAGATACGAAACTATCACTCCGAACAAATCTAAATATTGCGCTAATTTCGAATGCACTTTATCTCTTGCGCGATGTCCAGTTTTGGTCTCGGTTTTGGTGAAAATCCTTTCGCAAATCATGAAACCGCTGTGAATATTTATTCAGGAAATAATCATGCCGAAGGTCCCGCGTGCTTAAAAATAACCTGATTAAATGTTGTTGTTTTTCACATAATTGTTTTGCTAAGAATAAATCGAGGAATAAATACTTCTCGTCAATGTTCCACCCAAAATTTTATTTTGTTACGTTGCAAATTGACTCGACCTTCTAAGCAAAACACTTGGGATATTACTGTTGATTAATACACTCTATTAATATACGACCAATCAGCTTGGTGATTGTTTCAAATTCTAACCAATCAGATGATTTTTTAAGTAATTAAAAATCAAGCTCCTTGTGTGTTTACCCCCGAAATATGGACAGTAACCATAGCAAGTCTAATGAATTACTACATGAAGGAAATAATCGTAGGTAATTGCACAAGTGCATCAAAATTACCGATAATTTTTTTGAAAGCATGTTGTTGTCTAAAAACTGCATGAGTTTATTTTTATATTTTGGCGAAAGAGCTCCTCCAAAATATGAAAATGACCGAATGCAGTTTTTTACTGACAACATGCTTGTATAAAAAATTATCAGGTTTATTTTGATGCACGAATGTAATTTGGGGGAATATTTCCCGAACAAACATTACTTGTCAAATTGACGTTACCTACTATCCTTGCCAGGGATCTGTGCCCCTGCGTCATCAACGTACGAATCAAGCATCATCTAACTTGTTGATAATGCCATTTCATTACCGCAATTCAAACAAGGATAGATCATAAATAAAGTGCATTTCACGCGTTCGACGTACGCTATTAATGGATTCAATGCGGTGAAAAGAGAAAACACCGATGAAAATAAGGTGGCTCCTGTTTCTCATGTTTATAAAATTGGATACTCATTTGACTAGCTACGTGATTGTTTTGTTGACCGACATACATAACCTCTCATTTCGTTCATCTGTCACTGCATTTTGTTTGATTTAATTAGAGTAAGGCAATTTCTTGGATATTTACAAATTAGGCGCAGATTAAGATATTTTGCCGACCATTAATTGCGCTTTACAAATTCGTCAGATAATTCACAGCATAACAAAACTTCGTAATGTCAAGAAGATTTTTAGCGCCGCTGCCGCCATCTCTGAGCATACATTATCATTCAAGGATATTATACATATAATTATTACGGACATAATTTGACTAGCTTTTTTCATATTACACCATAAAATATAAATGATGACGCAGGGGCACAGATCCCTGGCAAGGATAGTACTTACTNTCGTTATGGTCGCAATCGCGACGTCAGATATGACGTCATTACTAGCGACCGCAACGAGCCCACGGTGCTCGCCTATCGTACCTGGGTCAGCGTGGGCGTTCTAATTTTATAACCTTACATTCTTGACAGGAGACATTTCTAGAGACATTTAACTGTCAGACACTAATTGTTTGAACACGCATGCGTTACAAATTTTTCGTTTTCGCTATGGAGAAAATATAATTACGTGTTTCAGTACGTAACCTTGTGGTGGACATCACTATGGATGTTCTACATGCACAAACGGGTAAGTATATATGCTGATTCGTGAATGTTAGTTATTTGTTAAGGAAAATTCTGCTCTAACACAATTTTCTTTATTGCAGATCTTAGATTTGCAACTAGTTTGCTGCAAAGTGCTTTACCAGGGAATGCGAATGAGACTCGTATAAATTGTAATGCAACGATTAATGAAAATGCATGTTTGTTTTGAATGAAGAAGAGAAATTGTTTTCAAAGCTGCATTCCCAGAAGAAATTCTGGGGAGAAGTGTTCATTATCATCGTATTAAGTATGGCCGCAGCATTTATGATAGAAATTCAAAAGTCGTCTTCAATATTTTATTAACAAGAAGCCATATCTTGTGTAAAGCGAAGAAGTATGTGTCAATAATTGGTACTGAAAAATAAAAAAAATTTTACTAACTTAATGTGACTTTTGAATTCATAATCCACCCCACTTTCTATCCTTTACGCATTACGATCTCCTCAACGGCGTCCATGTTGGAAAACTGTTCACTCACGCGTGACGTCACACCGTACCCAAAAGCGTTCCACTTAAGGGTTCGCCCACAACGCCTCTAAGCTAGTGGAACGACAAAACCGCGGTCGCGGTCGTGATCGTTGTGGGCGTTAAGTGGAACGTACCCATATTGAACCAATATGACGTCTGTAAAGTTTTGCTGAAAAATTCTACGCATATCGGAAGCAACGCCCGAACTCCTAGACGTTTGATACAGTCAAATTAGATGGCAAACGACACGTCCGATTTTGAAGTTGGGATTGTAATGATACATGAAGGGTAGGTATATCTTGTACGATTTCTTCACGTGATGTGACACCTTGAGTGGCAAAGACCCGACATCGTCATTTATAACGAGAGGTGTTTCGCTCAAATATAAATTATGACGCCTCTTGTACGCGACAATGCGTACAACGCGGCTTTCCCGTTTAAACATTTGTTTTCGCCGTCTAAAAAAATAAAGCGATACTACATCATTTTTAGTATTGTTTGCATCATTTATTTCGAATTCCCCTACTTACATATTTTCGTATATTATTACGTTCCGCGTTTATGGACCGTAAAGCGTTTCTGTAACGTTTTAATTAAATCATCGTATCGCTGTTTAGCAGCCGCCAGTCACTCTATGCTAATATAATTTAATCGAAAAGAAAGGAACATTGCGCGAAACGGGAAGGGCCGTTAACAATTTTTTTTTAATTAAGTATAACCAGTAGAAGAAAATAACGTATTAGGGCCGCTTTTTATATGAAGCACATGTACGCCTGTCGTTCCTTATTTAATTTGCTCGGTTTTCTAGTAGTGTTAAGCTCTACCCTCTTATTTCTACCCTAATTAATTCCTCGGAACGTTAAGCTTTATTTCTCTTTGATCGTCTTTAAAATAAAAGGTTTTTCTTGGCTTGTTTTTCCTCTCGTAAAAAGGAAACGGTGTGATCGCTTGAGCATTAAACTTGGTTAAATTAGCATTATTTGTGAACGCTATTAAAAACTACTTCTGGCAAATTACTGTCCTATTTTCTTCCTCTTGGCTTGCGTTGAGTAAGGTCATCTTCTAATAAGTTTTTCATTACACATGATCTAGACAACATCACACAAAATCAAAGAACATTTCAATAAAGTGTATTGTAAGGGGAAGGCTTTTTGAGAGAGACTGGTCACGCCGCAGATGATGTCGTCTTTGATTATAATAATGTAGGCCAAATCGATGCGCAACACGATTGCTTCATTTCATTCGATAAGTTTGAATGAAATTTGCAGGGGTGTTCTTTTATTAAATTTTATTGTCTTTTAAGATTATTGTTTGGGCATTTTGTAAAAAGTTGTGCAGATGTGATAAATTTAATATCTTCGATAACTGATAACTTGCTGTTTAGGTGTGATATAAGTATTTAATTTCGTAAAAGAGCGCGTCTTGTGAAATATGGAAGTGGTGCACGATAACCGTTTTTATAGGTAAAGGTGGATTGCGGTTTCACTCCTCCATTTTTTGTTTGTTTTAAGTTGCGTCTCCACTGCCCCTGGGTTATTACACAGAACGTACTTGACTAGGCTCCAGGTATTCATTCGCGAAGACTTGCGTGTTTTGGCTTTCTCACGATTATGTTGAAATTTCTCGAAAATTGGACTAATTGTACAGTCTTGTATTTTTGGTACCTTTCCGCCTGTTTGTGAGATATAAGGAGAGGTTGATTTATCACGTTACGAACATTTTGGAGGGAGTAAAATACGGAAAACCGTCGGTGGCATCACTGCCAAATGGTCGTACTCAACTTCGTGACTTCCGGCCGTCATTTTGAGATGATTTCTCGTTATCACGCCTAAAATCTACATCAATTCCTTTTATTTAACCCTCAATAATTTAGCTAATCCTTACATTAATATGTAATTTTTTACATTTTTGAAATTCATATTATTAAAATTAACTTTACTGTAAACCACACGAGCCTCTGAGGTTTAAGGAAGGGTAATTCCGAGTTCAGTCACTGTTCCCTGTCCAGAAGAATGACTTTATAATTCTTTGGCCTTCTTGCGAGGAGGGGATCGGATCTGAGGGTTTCCTCCCAGATCCGCCCGTGCCTAAAACTGCTTCGATCCTTCCACTCGTCTCAATCGTTTAGCCGTATGAAGGCCTTCTGAGCCTCTGCCTCCGCAGCTTAGTGTAAAGGCTCTAGTCACAGAAGTGCCTCCATGGCCAATGTTGGCGTGGTTTTCAGGGCCACCATACAAGTGCACTGTAGTGTAAAATCAATATCCAGTCAAGGGTTCAAGCCCCGTGTACAACCAAAACCCTTCTACATGCCCATAGACATGCAGGTCTGGCAAGACCCAGTTGACGTCCTCGAATAGTGAGCCCATCAAGATCCGCTCTCCTTCTATTCGTAAATGGAACAACCCTGTTCTTTTTCTGGTTAACGGAAAGACCATGGTTACTGCACCACCTATCCACATGTTCAAGAGCCTCCTGCATGCGCTCTTTCACAGTGTTTGGCAACTTTCCAGTCCCAGTTCCAGATACGCAAACGATCCCATGAGCTATTGAAAAGAACCCCCATGTCACATCGATGACCTGCCTCCGTTCTGTAACAAAGGTAGGGGCTGCTCCCATTCATTAAAATCAGTTGTTTGCAAGTATTTCAGAAGGGGATTGCCCCTCGAGTTTGTCTCCATGCTGCCCAACGCAACATGGTGTGCGTTTGCATCACAGCCAACTACAAGAGGGATCCCACTATTTCGAAAGTACACTATCAACTTAGCCACCTACTTGGTTGGTGTCGTAAGAGAAATAGGCTGAGCAGACCACCAAGTGTCTTTTCCGTACTTTGCCATCTTTCAGCCGAAATGTTGGAGCTACGATATCCTCGAAACAGAAATAAGTCATTAGATAAAACTCGATTCGTCTATCGACATAAATTCAGTTCAGTTGGCTGTCCCCTTTATAATAAAGATAGTCCCCCACCTGGCCCAGACCTCTTACTCTTTCCCTGTAAATCCACGGTTCTTGTACCTATAAGGTATACGCAGGTCTGCTATATAGCAAGTTGACGGCGTACTAAACTAGACTCTCCCTTACCTGGCGCCGCTGGAGTCCTCACTTTCTTCACGAAAGTGACGCGCGAAACCCCCCACGTGTGCCTGAAAGTTCTGCCGCTGAAGTACCTGATAGATGCCTCATCGACACCAAATGCGAGGAGGACGTGGTGGCCGTGTCATCCGGGGGCCCATATAACACAGCCATCGGCCTGGTTACCCTAGGGACATGCCCCTGAACTTTCAGAGACGTGACGCACCATCCCAGGGTCTAATAAGAGGGACAGTCCTCTCCAACCAGTCCAAGGTCAACTGTGCGCGACGAAGCTCAGTGTGATACCGGAACGATGACCACCCTTATCCCCGCCGCAGCGACTGGCCCATGGGTTGACCCGAGGTTTTACCCTCGAGCTGGTGCTTCCTGACCATCGCCTTCTGTGCCCCAGTTCTTCTGGCGAATAGAAGCTGACCCACCACCAGGTCTTTGAATAAGGCCCTGCGTTGGAGCCATCCCCTCTTTCGAGAAGCGTGCCCCGTTACCGGGCCCTCCCGACTTGTTGGTCTCCTCAGAGTATCCCAGAAAGGGTTTATTTTAATAATCGTCCACACAATTTCCACGAGTAGTGCGGAAATGTCGTTTAACCTGGGAGGAGCCGCTTGCTCAGGACTTGGCTGCCAGCCCCCATCACGAAGTCGCGCGGTTTGATGTAGGCTTGTGCGATGAGTCGGGGTGTTATTTCTTTTATTGGGGGGCGTAAAATATTTATTGAATTTGTTCTTGTATCTTTTATTAATTAATTGATTATGCCTTTGTTGAAAAATAGCATAATTGGTTTTCGAGCCAAAATAAAAGGGCTAAACCTTAGGCCACTAAAGCGTGTTCTGAACTGACTGGGCATGTGAATAAGAATTATTCCCCCAGATACGGTAGGATTTAGTGAGTTTCGTGAATGGTTTTTCTCAGACCTGACTCTTCTGTTCGAAAATGTTGGCTAGCCGAGTGAACCTGTAAACCTCTATTTTAATTATAAATGAATAGCACCTGGAACTCAGTACTAGGCCTTCGCTGGGCCATGAAATCAAGTAAGATGAATGATCTATTTTCATCCCTTTTCCCTCTCCGTTTATGCTCAGCTACAGATTATGCTAATATTTTATTACCATGTTACCCTCCTATGAAGTTTATTATGGCTATACAAGACCATGGTATTTTGCCACAGTCGTATTTTTCATAAATGCCAAATGTGATTATTTGTCATGAATATTTGAATATTGGATACTGTTATGTGATGGGTCTCGAAACCCTACTGTGTGAAAAAGTTCAAGTGTACAAAAACTATGTGAACCGCCCGATATAAAACAAGACCACTCCTACGTTTTTCAAAATTCACCGATGTTTGAAGAAGCCTTGTGGCCGGTTTTGGGATAATATAATTTTGGAAGTATAAATGTTTCAAGATTCTATATTTAAAATTTAAATCCAGTTTTTGAAATTTTTTGAATCGTTTAGGAATGTTTAGGAGAGACTTCACAGCCATTTCCCAAATTCCTAAGGAATTCAGAATTCTATTGTCAAACTTACTGAGAAATGTATGAAAACTCCCGTTGAAGAAAAATAAGCAATAAATGCAATACCACAGAAATGTTAAGGGAATTACAAAAAGTTCTTGGAGATTTCAAGGGTTTATTAACTTTACATTTTAACTTTAAATTGTGAATTTTAGGGGGGTAACGTAACGTGAAATTGTATGCATGTGCGATATTGATGGGAAAACGCTATCGATATACCACATATTAATAACTGCCCCTGGGTTATTACACAGAACAGAGGAGGTTGATTTATCACGTTACGAAAATTTTGGAGAGAGTAAAATACGGGAAACCGTCGGTGGCGTCACTGCCAAATGCTCGTACTCAACTTCGTAACTTCCGGTCGTCATTTTCAGATGATTTCTCGTTAACACGCCTAAAATATCTACATCAATTCCTTTTATTTAACCTCAATTAATTTAGATAATCCTTACATTATGTAATTTTTTGCCTTTTTGAAATTCATATTATTAAAATTAACTTTATATTTGCGATCCATCTATCTATCCCTGGGGGAGCCCGACCAGGCAGCACTTAGGCACACCAAAGGCTCATTGTACATACCTCCTTTCTTTCATAACTAGTTTCAGAGCCCGTTCCTCTCATTAAAGGATCGGACCCTGTTTAGCCTACGTTGCTTCACTCTCCCCGGTTCCAGATAACTGTACCCAAGGAGTTGATGTCTGTCTCTGATCAAGGTGTCACAGTGGCAGACCACATACTCAGTAGTTTATAACTCTTTGGCCTTTGTAAGATAGCCCGGATCCCATTCCTTCTTGCGAGGAGGAGATAGGATCTGAGATCCGCTCGTGCCTAAAGCTGCCTCGATCCTTCCACTCGTCTCAATCGTTTAGCCGTATGAAGGCCTTCTGAGCCTCTGCCTCCACAGCTTAGTCTAAAGGCTCTAGTCACAGAAATGCCTCCATGGCCAACGTTGGCGCGGATTTTCAGGACTCCAGTGACTTCCAGACGTGCGAATCTCTGGACCTTTCCTACCTGCTTTCTGTAGGTTACCCTGCCCATGGCTGGCCACCATACAAGTGCACTACCGGAACGATGACCACCCTGAGACCCGCCGCAGTTACTTGCCCAAAGGTTGACCCGAGGTTTTACCCTCGAACTGGCGCTTCCTGACCATCGTCTTCTGTGCGGCCCATCACCAGGCGCTGCGTTGGTGCCATCCCCTCTTTCGAAGTGTTAACGGGCCCTCTCCACTTGTTGGTCCCCTCTGACGAGTATCCCAGAAAGGGTTTGTTTTAATAATCGTTCATACAATTCCCATGAGTAGTTCGGAAATGGGGTGGACCTGGGCGGAGCCCCTTGTCCGAAGAAAGGGCCCACCACGCGGAGGTCGTGCGGTTTGTTGTCGGCTTGTGCGATGAGTCGGGGTGTTATTTCTTTTATGTGGGGGCGTACAATATTTATTGAATTTGTTCTTGTATCTTTTATTAATTGATTGATGATGCCTTTGTTGAAAAATAGCATAATTGGTTTTCTACCCAAAATAAAAGGGATAAACCTTAGGGCACTAAAGCCAGTTCAGAACTGACTGGGCATATGAATAAGAATTATTTCGCCAGATTCGGTAGGATTTAGCGAGTTTCGTGAATGGTTTTTCTCAGACTCTTCTATTCGAAAATGTTGGCTAGCCGAGTAAACCTGTAAACCTCTTCACAAGGAGCTTCAAATGGTCTTGATTTGGGATTGCGTTGTTCTTGTTTAGTTCAGAGCCCATGTTTCTGATTCTATTTTAAATATAAATGAATTGCACCTGGCTATGGAACTCAGTACTAGGCCTTCGCTGAGCCCTGAAATCAAGTAGGATGAATATTATATTTTCACCTGTAATGTTCCTAGGGCTCTATGAAGCCGACAGTGAAAATGTTGACTTACCCTATACTTACCGTTGGCAACTCTGGCAAAAAAAATCTACAAGCAGAACCACCTACCTTTCAAGTCGAAACGACCACGCGGCACTTTTGAATTTGGATGGCCGTCGGCTCGATATGGGTGTCACGAATGAACTCCTACGTTGTGTAATCGGTTCTTGTATGTGTTGGGATGTGAGACATAATCGGGAAGGGAATTAAATAAAAGACAAAAGCCACACAAATACATGAAATAAATCACCTACACCAATAAAATGCAAGAGAAAATACACAAGACATCATAAATGCAGTTGAAAACATGATAAATCAATTCAGTACAAAAATACATCAAATGCCTGTACGATCAATTGAGTTAACACAACTCATAAAATAATAAATTACATGTACATATGAAACATGTAAATGGTGTGGCTGTACTCCAGCCTTCCGTTAACATAATTTAATTTAACACGAAAAGTACATGTGAGAATGCCAATAGCAAGTATTCATGTGAAAATCGATTAGAGGGCCCCTACTCGCATTGCTAAGATGCTAAGAACTGCAATCCGCACGAGGCGAGTAGGCAACAGATACAGCGAAAGATCGAACTGTATTAGGTACCTACTCCACCGAGACAGAATGAACCACTCGCACACACAAACATCGAAAAATCAAATAAGAGAGCGCCCCCCTTCGTATAGCTAACGCACAAGAACTGCAGCGCACCACGAATAAGAAAACAGATACAGCGAACAATCAAACTGTATTAGGTACTTCCCTCACGGAAAAGTTACGATTCAATCGAACAGAGCAACATCGCACTGATAATCAACTCCTCGTGAATAACATAAATAAATACTTAATAAAACAAATTAATGGTATAATCACCTGTACAGTATAACAAACAAACATGATTCAGATAACGGTACTCAAAACAAAGGCATGGAGTACACCATGATTCAGATATCGTAATTTATTATGCAAAATCAGCAAAATGTAAATAATATCATATTGTGGCAAGAAATTCAATGATTAATAAGCGAGTACAAGAAAGAAAAAATGGTTACTACCTGTAAATACACCTTCAAAACACCACAACCAAAATAATCAAGAATAAAAACCGGTAACGCGTGCTGCCTTTCCGCGACCTCGTCGCCATCTTTTCATTCTCCCCTAGCTTCGTTACGAAAATCCCCTAGTATTCGGCATCTACGCAAAACGGTCGATTGGTTATATACAGAGCATATCATATTTTTGTTTCAGATGTAAAGGTGTGTTGCCTAACCATAAGGGTGGATTATCACACACCTCTTTTCCCTCCCAGTTTATGCTCAACTACAGATTATGCTAATATTTTATTATCATGTTATCATCCTTTGAAGTTTATTATGGCTATACAACACCATGGTATCACAATCTTATTTTTCATAAATGCCAAATGTGATTATTTCTCATGAATATTTGAATATTGGAATACTGTTATGTGATGGGTCTCGAAACCCTTCTGTGTGAATTTCAAAATTCAAGTGTACAAAAACTATGTGAAGCGCCCCGTATAAAACAAGACCACTCCTATGTTTTTCAAAATTCACCGATGTTTGAAGAAGCCTTGTGGCCGGTTTTAGGATAATATAATTTTGGAAGTATAAATGTTTCAAGATTCTATATTTAAAATTTAACTCCAGTTTTTGAAATTTTTTGAATCCTTTAGGAATGTTTAGGAAAGACTTCAGAGTCATTTCCCATATTCCTAAGGAATTCAGAATTCTATTGTCAAACTTACTGAGAAATGTATGAAAACTCCCGTTGAAGAAAAATAAGCAATAAATGAAATACCACAGAAATGTTAAGGGAATTACAAAAAGTTCCTGGAGATTTCAAGGGAGTTTATTAACTTTACATTTTAACTTTAAATTGTGAATTTTATGGGGGTAATGTAACGTGAAATTGTATGCATGTGCGATATTGATGGGAAAACGCTACGATATACCACATATTAATAATAAAAATAATAAATAAAACAATAAGATAATCGGATAATGTTTTAGTTTACATTTCACAGCATTTCAATTGCACAAGTGCAATTAAATAATTCAACACAATCAATTTTAATTGTATTCTTGATGCTTTTACTCACAGAAGCCGCAACATTTAAAGGTAAATAAATTCCGGACGTTACTCGAAAGTGCATGACAATTGAAACACAATGACAGCTTAGATTCATAATTTAATGGAAATAGCTTGTTAATTCGTAGGATAAAAAACAATCGTCTCTCACTAACCGCCACAACTCCGTTCGAGTTTGTCAGCTTTTCCCCGAATTAAAATATTCATGTCGGATTCGAGAGCGCCGGTTTTTTTCCCTCAAGTCAACATTTGGCAATTGATAAATGTCGACTTCCTACGACGCTAGATATCAAATGAATAAAATATCAGACGAAAGCCGCATTATCTCTTCTAACATGACATCAAACGCGACGGTACGTTCATTGCAACTTGCAATCTGTCTGAATTTGCATAATTGAGGTCGACCAAATTTAGTTCAGTAGGTACCTACTGCCTCAAATATTAGAAGTGGATTGCACAGTTGGGTTAAGTGGGTCGTTAAAACTAGAGTGCCCTCGTCATAAAGTATTTCCCACAGGTAAATTCAAATAAAATAATCGACGAAATTCTGCCATTTAACCCGGTGACATCGCAGTGTTCTGACAACAATATGTTTCACTAAAATACTGGGGTCCTCATTACGAGAATCGCCCGCTTAAAATTTGTCCCGCTCAACGACTAAATAAAACAGTATGGTGCAATTTATGTTTAAATAAGACGCGCCAATACAATCGATATTCGAAACCATTCATACGTATTTACCATAACAATACATGAAGCTCTCGCTAGATATTTGCATGTTAAGTTCGTTTTGAAGAATTAATTCTGTTAAATGTGTGGGTAAACTGCAAACAATACGGTTACCGGTTATGTAGTATGGCTCTAGTTTACAAGCGGTATGCAAATTCGAGCGTAAACATGACAATGCATTTCAAGGAATAATAATATCTTATTTGAGCCTGTTAATATAGCATAAATTCTATTTAGAGTCGCATAACTTACCCGTACGAGTTATTTACATCTAGATATGTTCGGAAAAAAGAAGAACCTTACTGTCGCGTTGTCACGCGCATTTTCTCTACGAAGCTGTACATCTCCAACGAGGCATTGAAAGTGATTTCTATTGGCAAATTTATTTAATAATGGAGGAATCACTGTCTGCCACAAAAGATTGTCCAATAGAAAATTATATTTTTTTACCCTGTACCGACGTCTCCTCAATTTCTGTCGCTAATTCCCAAAAGGTAATTAAATCTAAGAGCTTACTGGTTCCTAACTCCTAGGCGTGAGCAAGGCTTAAGCAATATTATTGGACAATTTCAGCCATTCAAGTTTCTTAAGCCCAACCGAGTGAAATTTAATCCGATTTCGTGCTTGAAGTCTCCGATCAGTCGTCATTCACTTGGGATTCTTAAGTTGTTCAATCATTTTTAAAATTTTGACAGATTTCAAATTCACAAAAACTTCAATTGGCTAAATGGAGATCGGATCGATGCACATTGGAAAGCGGCGATTTCAGTTTCGTAAGTCGAAAATAAATGGCGCCTTCTCTGGGCGATTTCTCACTAAAGCCATTGATAAATACTTTATTCGAAATGCCTTGAAAGCGCAATAAAAAACTAAAACCGACCAGAGGATAAGCTTTTAAAGATAAACACACTTATCAATAGGTTGTGGTCGAGGGCGATGTACGGATTTGAGACTAACGCACAATCGAAGAAAATTCGAATTTAACATAGTTCAACGTTTCCGAGAGAACCTCCTGGGACGAAGGCGGAGAATGATTTTTGTCGTTCATGCTTGAAAGTAGATAAAAATCTCGTCGAGGATTTAGATGTTTTTAAAAGGTATTGTCGCCTACTAGAGTAGTTTGAGAGTATGTTGTAGAGGGATCAGTTAAGGGTCTGAAATTTGGGTTTTACGAGCCAAAATGTGTCTTCATTTTTCTTTGAAATCATTGTAGCGAAAATTCCAGAAATCCCGATAGAGATCGTGGCACCATGCAAGGCGGATGCGAGGCGAGTCGAAGGCGGATGTGACGCAATCTTTCCGGGAAGTGTGACGTGTTTGTTCGATAACATTCTAGAATACTCGGGAGCGTTCGGAAGCGCTCAACAACTATCGTGAAACAGGTGCGTTTGCTATATAAGCACATTGAATTGCATTTCAGACAGTTCCAATTTCCACGCCGAAGTAATAAATAGTTCGGCCGTTATAAATTGTGCATATGTGAATGATAAACTTCAAAATATTAAGGAAAACGCACTTTAAAAAATTCCAGCAAGAGAGAACCAAGATTAAAAACTATAAAATTAGGTGAATACAAACTCAAATTCAAAAACTTCGGAAATTAAAAAAGTTGCAGCATTTCCAAATATCCAGAAAAATTTTCAAAAATGTATTAAACCGTACAATAGGGATATCGCCACCCCTTCCTTAAGTAACAAAATTAATAATTATCGTATTTTGTGGAACTAAGCGTAACCAGGGCAAGTAAAAAATACACCAAATGGACAAAATTTAGAAGGGCATTGAATAAATTTTATCGGAAATTCAAAAAGATTTAAAAAAATTGATACAAGAAGTTCAATAAGCAAATTTAAAATACAAAAAACTCAAAAAAATTCCAAGTGCACAAAAATTCAAGAAACACGGAAATAAAACCTACGTGTACAAGCCGATTCAGATTCAGAAAAATTCCTAAAAAGTTAAAAAAGACTAAAAAATTCAGACAAAAATCACAAAAATTCAAAATATCCCGAAAGAATTCAAACAATTTATCAATCCAGATGTGGATATCAGCACAATCTGAATGCTTTCCCCCTTTTTTAAATAAAAAAATTGAAAAGTTATACTTTGTCCAACGAAACATACTCTGAGGAATTCGACAGATTCAGAACCACTAGTGTTACAAAATTTACTCAAAATTCGAAGACGTTTTACGAAATTCAGCTAAGAAAAATTAAAGGAAAGTTCCAGATGATTTTAAATGCACAAAAGTATTCAAGGCAATGGCAAATAAAAATCGAAATAGAGAATTGAAATGTAAATCGTTTCAGCTATAAAATTAAATGATTACAAACACTCAAATTCACAAAAATTGTAATAACAAAAAATTTAAAAAATCACATTAAAATATCCGGAAAAATTTGGAAAAATCAAGAAATTTATCCAAAAAAATTAGTGATAAATAAGTAGAAAAATAAGAATGGATGTAAAATTGAATAAAAAATTCAGGGAAATTTGTAAAATTAGACCCATTCAGAGAAATTAAAGATAAATTACTCAATTTTCAAGGCGGAAAATTTAAAAAAATGAACACAGTTCATATAAATTTCAATAACTTGAAAAAATTGAACAAGTAGATACAAAAATGTAAAAGCCGTTCTGTTATCTCTTAGGAGACAACGACAAATCAATTGTAAAATAATACATTCAGAAGAATTAAAAAAATTTCGAATATTCAAAAAATAGAAGGTATACGGAATTCAGAATTCATGCAAAAATTGGAAAAGAAAATTTAGAATTGATAAGGATTCAAAAAAATCAACAAAATTTCAAGAAATGTCTACTGCTCGTCACCATTATCAATACGAAAACTATAAAATCAGATGTGCACAAGAATTATATAAAATTACCCAAAAAGATTTGAAAATATGTAAAAAAATTAAAAAATATCCCCAAAATAAAAAATAATTTTGAATAATAAAAATGCCCAAATAATTTTTAAAAAAATCATGCAGGAAATTTAAGAGAATAGAATCAGAAAAAATAAAAAAATTTAATAGATTTAGGGTGAGGAATAGGTATACATTTTCACTGAGTATGCCAATTTTTTAAGACATGATCCAATCCGTTTTGTAAGCATACCGTTGGATTAACAAATTATAATTCCTTTTGTCCATTATGGTTTTCTAAAAGATCTGAGTGCTGAGATTTGAAACCCTCAAACCGACGGACAGACAAATGCACGTAGGAATGTTTTGGAATGGCACATACCTTGAAGACGTGATAGACGGCCATCAAATTTCGCCGTCTTAAGGTGGGGCGGGGGGGCTCCCCATTCATTATTTCCTGAGATGCTTTTATAACTTTTACATATGACAACCAATTGATCTTAGATTTCGCATATGCGTGCCTTCACTGGTGCCAAGTAAAAATTTTGAAAAGGGGGAGGGGGTAAACACATGTTCTACCCTTCATGGTATTCTAATGAAAGGTCTCATCAAAATGAATTCGTTTGTACAAACTTTCCCGCGTGACTCTTTATCGAGATCAGTGGGTGACGAGAGGGAGGGGGTGAATGTGTGCCCCTTGATTTCGTGTCGTCCACCGCGGTATTATTGTGGTGATAAACGCTCCAGTGATAGACAATCATTTTTAGCGCATTTTTTAAGAAATAAAAAAAAACTGTTTCTTCTTCTGCTGTTTTGAACTACTTTTAGGGGAATGATGCTGATCTTGGAATTTTTAGCAATAGGTAGCCTATACCTTGTACCTAGGTGTGCCAGACGGCCATCAAATTTCGCTGAAATTTTGATGAAAAAAGGTTATTCCAGCGAAATCGTTAAAGTTAGGGGTATAACATGTTACATAAAAAATAAGTATTTTTCAAGTACGTTCCAAATCAGTAATAAAAGTGGGGTATTCAATTTAAAAAAATTCGAATTTGATACGCCACTGGAATACAGCACGCCCCTGGCGTTCAAAAATATTTTAGAAACATGCCGCATGCTTGCAATTTTGCTCTAAGACGTTTTTCGGTATCTTTTATAGTAAAAGAATTATGATGCTTAGATGCTACACCCTGTATATGTAAGTATTATGAATGCTTTTATTGTTAATTTTTTTTAAGTTATTGTTAATATTATTTCTATATTTATAAATGTATACGTAATTGTTTAAGCAATGAAAATTTAACCTAACCTAACCTAAATCAGAGAGGCAGGCCGACGGACAGACAGCCAGACAGCATTACAAAGTTGTAAACTTTCACGAGTATCGTTAATAATTTGCCACAGAGTGCATTGTTTCAATTTGTTTACAACAAATGTGTGAGGGTACAAATTAGTCATTAATTTTTACGTTTCATTTCATTTTATTAATTTTGTGAATTGCCCTTTTTTAGTAAAAAATTGTTTAAATAATGTATACACTGCTTAAACAATGAACATCTAACTTGGGTACAAATTAGTCTTTAATTAATAGTTTTTGATGCAGCTAAGGAAATCTGTTTTGGAAAAAGTGGGGGTGCTAACTTGATTATAATTTAGCACCCCCACCTTAAAATCAGTTTTCCGGTGAAACTAAGCGGGTACAAATTCTAATCTTGTGGGTACAAATTTGTCTTTAATTAGTCGTAAATTATAAACATTTTTTACGTGATTTGGACAAAGTGGGGGTGCCAACTTTATCGACCTTATTTGGTGTTTACACATCATAGGTGTACTCTGCAACCCCTTAAATATCGATTAATCGATCTGCAAATATTGTACCGAAAATGCTGAATAATAATTTTGATCATAATTTTTGACTGGATGAGAGGGCGTTCTGCCTCCCTCCCATACCGCTATCAGGATTTTTCCTCAGGAAAGACATACCTCCTACAACATTCTCACAAAAAAAATAAAAAAATGTTTGTAACTACTACAAGAGATACAGTACCCTCTTCGCGATTCTCACAATTTCGTCCGATTTTTCTGTAACACATTCTTAATTGTTTCTTCTGATGTTTGATAATTTATTTCTTTCTCATTTCCATATTTGCAATGGTTTATGCTAATAAGTAGAAACTGAAACGTTCAACATTTAGAATTTCTAATTTTTAGCGGAAATGCCCGTTACAGTACCCCTTCTTTGGTCCTAATGCTTTTTTCTCATTTCGGACTTTCGGATATAATTATTGTACCTACTTCTGTATTTTATGCAAAAATATCCATAGGTATATATGTAGTCACGTCGATGCCAGAAGCGCCGGGGCACAGGGACACGTGCCCCGGCTGGAACAATTTAGGGGCGACAATGCCACCCCTAGAAATTTCATATACTAAATTTTAAGTTTGGACTGCTCGTAGTTAGGTATAATTTTTAAAATACAGAAATATGAATTATCTTGGTGTCAAGTTTTTAGTAGAAACGGTTGTGCCCCCCTGGAATTTTCAAAAGTCGGCGCTTTTGGTCGATGCGGCTTTTAAAAATGATTTCGAATGTAAACGAGACCAAGAAGGTTAATTTTTACGACAGATAAACAGGTCCCTTTTTAAAATAAAAGCTCAACCGCATGTATTATTTAAAGATTTGCGACAACCCTTACGTTAATTGGCCTCGTAAAATTGTAGTTGCATGCGTAGTAGGGAAATCGCGCGAGACGCCGACATTAATTATTACTCAATTTAAAGTTAGGAATGAACGAAGCAACACACCTATAATCTCTACTAGTCCATTTGGGTAAACTTTTTAAGAAGAGCGAATGTTACAAGATTGTAAGGGCGGCGTGCAAACTTAGGCAAAAAAAACTCATTTTAATATTTAAACTGGGGGCCTTCTGGCGTTCGCGTAACGATTCGTTAGGGAATAACGTCGAACTTCTCTTAACTAAACTTGTAGGTTTGATATCTTTTAAAACAAAGGAGACAAAACAAAGGTCTTAAATATTAATGTTGTCATGCATATAGAAAAGGGAAGACGGCCCGAATGGTTATGGGGCCACCTGACTTATAATAATAAGAACGAACGTGACACATTTCTAAATCCGCACATATACCTACCTTACGTAGTATACGCAATTATTGATAAAATACGAAAACCTGGAAGGATTTTCAAATCATTTTCCTTACTTTGCAAATTTATGTTCTCCACTGAGACCTTACTTTAATATTCTGAAATGTAAAATTCTTGTCGCAATATAAAAAGAAAGGCAACTTACATATGGAATGAGTAAAATAAATAATACTCGTGTCAGAAATATGCAAAATGTCTTGCAGATTTTCTTCTGTCAACCTACTTTATGGTGATTTCCTGATAAATGTTCTCGTAGCGTATAAAATTCATTTGGTACCGCAATATACACAAATGCAGGCGCATCTCGTCGTCCATAACTATCCCTAATAACTCCATTTTGGAAACCGAGCAGAATGATTGCTTCGCTTTAGTAATATATCCAAAACCACTATAACTTATGGAGTATTTTTCATTAGTGAAAGAGCTACGGTAGCCTTAGTTCAAAATCCACTTATTTATTAAGATATCCTACTTCCTCATTTGTTTACACCGTAGGTGTTCGTAGAAATGAAGTCAAGAGCGCACGTACGCCAGTTCTCCTACGTAATTACTTTCTCTTATGTGTGACTTAAGATCTTATTCAACAAAGGTTTACCTGCCATTCCTGTAATATGCCTATGACATACTATCTGAATAACACCTTTACTGTCGCCCAAAGTTCTAGGCGAGTTATTAACTATTTCAGCATCAAGGAAGGGGTACTGTAACGGTTGTTTTGAAACATTTCCTAAATATCTCACCCAAATTAAGACAACAACAGATCTATAATCCTTAAGTGAATATCAAACAAATGTAATAATTACAATCGATTATATCAAAAACCAGTATGCAATGAAACATTAATTAAGGAGTCGATAAAAAATAAAAATTACCATTGAACTACGGTTCGTCACCTTTTCTGTGACAGAAAATAACAAACAAATAAAATGATAGTGAAGCGGAAAAATATTGCGAAATAGCAATTGTAACGTCTGACACGGAGGCAATCGGATATTAAACTGTAATTAATACTCAAAAAGAATCAATAATTCGAATAACTTTACGCAAAAGCGTAATCTGAAGGATACAATATAAACAAACTAACAGAATGAATCCTCGTAATCACAAAAATGATGGTCAATAACATCGAGTCTCGATATCTTCGGTCACGCCAAAAACAAAGTACGTAGTATCAGGTATATATCGGAGCGATTTACAAAATCGTTAATCTCCAAAGGGGTTTCGTTATATTTGCAGTTGTAGGAACTATCTTAAATTGTAAACAAAGTTCATGTAAGTAGGTCACAGGTAGAATCAGCTGTTTGGTAGAATTGAAGTAGAATTTTTTCCAGCCGGTAATGTAGAAAATCCATCAATCGCATGACGCCCCAAAACCAATCCTCGATAAGATGGCGAGTTCAAATAAAAATGCAATATCATCCACGTACTGTAGTAGGTCATATTGCGATGGTTCGGAATCTACAGCTTACCTCCACGTTTGTACGTCGCTGGTTTTGGTATTTTCACGATGTATAGAATGTCAATGTGACCTCCACGTTGGTTACGCCATTGGTTTCGATTGTTTTTATTTCCGACTCGTTGTATCGTAGTTGCTTCTTCGCTTATTGACTCGGCGTATGAAACTTACCTTTTTTTATTTCGCCTATATAAATATCTGTTATATGTTAAATAAATAATGTATTGTTTATACATCCAAAACTTCATTTGAGTAGGTTTATGACAAGAAAATTTGGGAACGTTGTGCTCGAATAAAGCGCCAAATTTAAATATCCCCTCAAGCTCAAAATTGGTACGTCACCTGGTATATCTTTAAATTAATAAATACTGTTAAATGCAGGTAATATTCATCGTCTGTACGTTATAGATTACACATAAAATACAATAAATGTAAGTTTCGTATAATAACGGAAAAACTCCAAAATGTTATAAACAATTTGAATGGATACCCTAATGCAAAATTTGAACTATAAATAATCAACCCCCAAAGTCCTAACGCGCAACGATATAAACGATTGTTCAAACAAACGTACGCAATGCAGTTTACATACACATAAAAGGAAAATGAACTAACCTTTTATCTTGAATAGCTGGTGATCGTGACGTCACAATGAATATTCAAGAAAGATAGCTTCAGCTACCAATGAATCACGAAAAAATATAACAACGAAAGTCGGAATTACAACGAATGCATCCTTTTTACAGCAGTCTCCGATGACGATAACTAAAATTGTTGAGAATTTGAAGCGATTTTATGGAAAAAGTCTGTAAAGTTTGAAAAAGCATGCACCTTCTGCCAAGGTTCTCTTTTTATTAAAAGTTAAAAGTTTGTACCGTCTGAACAGCCACCGGCCACTCGTCATTTTATTCATCAAATGAATGTTGATTACTCATCAAGATTTGTGTGTTAAAGAAAAGTTGTTGCTGTGGTATTGGGTCCCCAAAGTAAAATCCGTTCCTTTAGTTATGCTTTTGAAATTCCTTCAAAGAAATTATCCTTTGCACGCCTCTGTATATAATTATTTCGTCTTGTTATGTGCGGCGCATGAGCCGTCGAAAGGCCGATTCGTATTATGGGTAACATCACGGTCTGCTCACGATGCAGTCAATTATTGTCGCGTGCATTTCTTTTGAACATGTTCTTACCGTAACTTGACCGATAATGTGAATCGGCCTTCAGGAATACACGCTATAATAATTGACCGCATTGTGAGCGGATCGTGATTTGGCCGATGCCGATGATGGGAATCGCCCTATACACGCTACAATAATGGACCGCACCGTGAGCGGACACGGCGTCATCTGACCGTGTTGCTATCGATAATGTAAATCAGTCTGCATTTGCTCACTTGTCGAACAACAATCGAATCGAATACAATATGTCAACTCGTCATTCGGCCATCATTAATGAGCATGTGTGTTAAAAAGCACCATGCCATTGTCGCCGAACTTGTTTGCACAACGCTGTGAAAAGAAATTGCTATCGAAAAAGGAAACAATCGCTTATCGCCTTTGTTTATTGAACCTACTTCGAAACAACAAGTAAGTCCAGTTTCTAGTACATTTGCCGTATCGATTCACCAAATCAAGATTAGAATCAATTTATTTGATTTGTATTTTTAATCAATCATTAGTGTCGATATTCTTTCAACATCCCTCTTATACGAAAGCATAGCAAGCAATTACATTCATACAGTCCACGCACAAAACTATCGAAGCTTCATTTGTAAACGCAACATAAGCTGTCACCGTTTGTGTGTGCCTTGTTTATCGCTATCCTTTGAACGACTAGATTATTAGAATTATTAAAAGAGAAGTAATTTTAGAAGTTTCTTATTTTATTTGTCGAACAGCTGCGTGCGGAGTAATTTATGCAAACAAGCTTTGTAAGCTGTTCTTTCTTTCTTTTAGGAATGTTGTTTTTAATTTTTCATTTCATGTTTCTGAATAAAATTTTGCCATTGTCAATCAATTAATTGTGTTTATTCCAATCCCTTGTGCGACCCGGGCAAAGTTTTCATGTCAGATGTTTCTTCTCGTGTCCAAGAATTGTGTCCGTTGTTAACCAAAATTTGTCTATTTAATTCTTTGGAATTTTTGGAAGTTGATCGAAGCTGCCGAGTTTTGGTTTTTTTTGCACCAGATACTGGAAGTGTACGAGGAGAGATTATAGAATTGTAAGTTTCAATTTTGATTTGTTTGAGATAGTTGGACATGTGCTTTGTAAGTGGTATAGTTGACGACATGCAATTATTGTACACAGCATTGGTTAGTTATTTTTCTAATATCATGAAGGGGTACTGTAACGGAACTTTCCGGTGGAATTCTTAAATTTTTTAGTTGTGTTGTATGGACGAGTGGTCCTGAATTTGTAAATGCGTTTGAAAACTGAAGGCGCCGGTGAGTCACGGAATGGTGCGCGATTCAGGTTGCAGGAAAGATTTTGTTTATTTTGCAGTCGTCGTTACCTAAATCTGAGTCATCTACGCTGTATGTGAATTGCATCAGCATGACATTAGTCACCGTTGAATTGATTTATGGCTGCCAAGCACTCTGATTGGTTGCGTCAATTTAGTTTATTGGCGGAAACGCTTTGCGCCCCTAATGTGTGTCACACAAAAAAGAAAAGTCGTGGGGAATTGGCTGTTCTGAGAGAACCGAAGAATGCGAGTTAAACCGCAAGCGAAGTCACCCAACTGTAAATTACCATAAAGTGTGTATTTTGAGTTAAAATTCGCGTTGTCACGAGTGCAGTCAAGTCAACCACCTGTATATTACCGTGGGGTGTGTTTTAATTCGGGCTTAGAAGGGTGGTTTTATATTTCAAAACATGTATACAGCACGTTAGAGATAAGAGCTCACCTCAATGTCTCTTTTATTTGGCGAGATACGAAACTTTTGATTTTCAAATGCAATGCCTATGTTCTTTAAGATATTTGAAAAGAGCAATCAATTTACTATACGAGAATATAAAATATGCATATAGCTGATATACAAAAAATGGATAAATTCGTGGTTCAATATTTAGAAAACTTATGAAAAACAAAAGTTGCACTGATTTCCGGCCAAAATGGAAGTGACACCGAAAGTTTCAATATGCGATCGGATAGATCGTAATGTCACATACAATAGTATATTAAGTATGGAGAACGGTAAGGGATTTTTACCGTTCGAAGACAATTGTTTGGAGGAGGAGCGAAGCGACGACTCCAATTTATTATTGTCTGAGAACGGTAACCCTTAACGTTCGACGTGCTTATAACATTTTTTGCGCGATCGAAATTAAAATTATCCAACCAATATAAATATGCACTAATAAATTAACGAGCAGAATAAATCGAAATAATCGAAGTGGTTTGGTGTACATCACTAGGTAACCAGTTGAAATGTCAAAATTGAAAGTAATAATTTCATAAAAATGTGCATGTGTCTGATGTAGTTTACTAGCTTTGCACTTCCTTTATGACTTTATGAGCGTCTTGCTATAGGAAACAACAGCACAAATTGTACGTCAATAATTAAAGATTAAATGTAATATAAGACTGTTGATTTTTAAAAAGGCGTCGGTAAGTATTTTTGCTGTTCTGTTTTTAGATCGGTAAGTAATTTTGGCGTCGTCGTAATCATAGCAACTGGTAAATTCTACGTACTGTCATAGAAACATCCATGGTAAATAGTCAGAAATGACCGATCGCGCAAAAAATTATATTTCACAACTTTTTCGTGTCTCGCCAAATAAAAGAGATATTGAGGTAACCCTCTTATCTAGAATGCACTGTGTATATCGTCGTGACACCCTAATAATCGAGACGTTGGTTTATTTCGGAGAGGTTTCAATGGTGGACGTTTTAAACGCGCGAATTAAAGTTTGGCGGCCCTTAAATTCAAGGGATAACTCGCGAATTAGAAACTATTACGGTAAATACGAACAATAGCGAAAATTTTAAACGCTCTAAAGTTCAGTGACTCTAAAAGAATGGACTTAACATTTCATTCTTAGCACGTTTGAAGCGGTTGGTTGTGGCCACTTTAATCACTTCCTACAATCTCAGTACTTAAATTTGAATACTATTAACGAAATACCAAAAATTAATATTGTACTGATTACGAATCCTTACTCATCCTATCGTGTAATTAATCAAAATTAATACAATATTTAACGCTTAATGCATTTGAGTTATTCTGATGGTTCTGCCACACGAGCCGGCCCTGCTTAACAAATAATTAGGTTACAGATAACTACATCAAACAGCACAACAGTAGGTCAATATTGTTGAGTATCGCGCTTCAAAGGCGGCAGCGGCGATGCGTTAATCTCAATTTGCATTTTGAGATCAGCCTAATTGTTTTGTTGAGATTAAAACGTTCGCTTGTTTGTAAGGCGACATTCGATCTAATATAATAAATTACGTAAACTTTCCCAATTTAGAAAGTTGCGAGGGTAGTAGAATCTTACCTTTGAAACCTATACCACCTGATTGAACAAATCCTTTAGGCAAAATTGAAAATAAAGTAATTAAAGTTGCATTAGGCGAGTGTCCTTTAATAAAGCGTGTCACAAAAGGAAATTGTACAATCTTGAACCCGAAGAGCTCTCGAAAAGTTCGCGAAGTGTGTGTTTCAATCGCTCCTTTGGGAATATAATTTCAAACGGGAAGTTGTCCGAAATTTCCAAATTAACGGATTTTTATTGCTTTCAGTGTGGACCGTCAGCAACCGTTCACGTTCCAGCTCGGCGTAGGACAGGTAATTAAGGGATGGGATCAGGGACTTGTCGACATGTGTATCGGCGAGAAGCGTAAACTGGTCATTCCCCCGACTCTCGGTTACGGAGACAACGGTGCCGGAAACGTCATCCCCGGAAAGGCCACACTTTTATTCGACGTCGAACTGATGAGCATCGCTGATTCCCCACCAACGACGAATGTGTTCAAGGAGATCGATTCTAACAAAGACAAAATGTTGAGCAGGGAGGAAGTAAGTTTGTTACGCACTCCGTGGGTTTTCACCTGCATGTTTCATGACACGAGTACGCTTTTGCTTTCGTTCTTGCACAAAAACTAGTACACATGGTGAAATGTGGGAGGGCTAAGCTTTTCACCACTTACCTACTTTCCCACTCAGTAAATTTAGTTCTCTGCTGCAGCCAGCAGGCGGTTATTATTAAAATCCGTACAAAATGACATTCTATTTGTTGGGTTTTTCCAAAAATGTAAAAGCTGAATATTGTGGATCATCGCTCAGCCTTGAGTAACATAGACGTCACGACTCATGTGTTCTTTTTTTATTCGCTCGGCGAAAAATGTAAATCTCTATATGGCCCTATGACATGAAAAAAAGTTGGACTTTGGACAAAGCATTGTCATGTTGCCTATCCATATAGGGGTAGATCGCCACAAGGGGTATATTGTTAGAATCGCACATTTTTATGAAGTTGACAGTTCGCGACGCTACTGATGTACTTCATTTATGTACGCCCTGTATAATAAGGAGAATTTCCAACTATTGTATCCAAGTGATTTTCCTCAACTTCTTCAGAGTTTCCAAAAAAATGATTATATCGTGCGCGAGTGAGGGAAATCTAATTGGCCTTTCTATCCGACGGAAGTCGTAGACATGTTTAATAGATACAAAATCCGTTCGCGTCGCATTTAAAACACAATTATGAGGTTATAAAACCGCCTCAGATAACCCGCAATTCAATTAATGGATTTTTATCATGCCACCAAAACTGAACGAGTTTTTAATCTAATCTAATCGTAAGTTTGGTCACACGGATGGTTATCTAAAATAGCGGTTACATAAGGCAATGGGTAGGCAGCTGCTTCGGAGAAAAAAGGTATACTTCAAACATTGCATTTTGCTAAACCCCGCAGTTTTATTTGTTCCACAAGGCTTTGCAGAAACTTTTTATTTTGTAATGCGTAGTTTTAATTTAGATATGTAGGTTTATATTGTTTAAGCCTGTCTGCATGAAGCAAAATCCAGAAATTTAATCTTGCCCATTTATTCGCAGGTAAGTGAGTATCTGAAAAAGCAAATGCTCGCCGCTGAAGGTGAGAACGAAGAAATACGAAATATGATAGGAGAGCAGGATAAGTTAGTTGAGGAGATCTTCCAGCACGAAGACGCCGATAAAAATGGCTTCATTTCGCATACCGAATTTTCCGGTCCGAAACACGACGAACTTTAACGTTTACCTAACTTTTAATGTTGTAACGGTCGGGACTGATTTGTTTAAAATGCGAACTGTGCCGTATTTTGAACATTTCCTAAAGTTAGTGCGATTTTTTAAATTTTTATATTGCGAATACGTTTATTAGATGTCTAAGATAGTACTTAATTGGATTCATCGACCTCATTGTTTCCTTTCTGGTTGTGCATCGGTTTTAGGGTCATTTTTTGTTGTCATTAAGGTACATAGGTTTTTTACCAGGCGCTCGATTAATTATTTATTATATTTTGTATTTAATTAACTACTTAATTTTCAACGACATGTACCTATACTTCATTGTCGGCGATGTAATGGAGATTGTTTTATGCTATGTTATTGGTTAAATGTACTATAAATTATTGTTGATAATAAATTATTTTAATCTATTGTCGAGCTCTTGGTTCATGAACTTACAGGCTAATGCTTTAAAAAGCTTACATTTCAATCACACCGCTTATTAACGCCAGTGATGCTTACACAAAACATTTGCTAAGAATACCTTTTTAGTAAAGCTTTCAAATGGTCATACATTCGACGCCCGCCATTGAGTACACGCAAGCGCACAGCACAATATTTACATATTGAAAACAAACTGAAATAAAACTAATGAGCAGCTTGAGGCACCAATGACCAGTCTGCAATACCATTCCGCATTAGGTTGCGGGAAGAAAAGTATTCTTAGCACTCATTGTATAGTTAGCCATTCTTTTCTAATTCCTATTTTCTCTTAGCTAAGCAATTTCCTAAAACAACAGTTACAAACGAGCGAAGGAGAACGAAACGAGGACGAATTAAAGAGCATGATGGCTGACAGTGATCGAATGGTAGAAGAAATTTTTGTACACGAAGACAAAGATAAAAATGGATTTATTTCGTACGAGGAATTTTCAGGACCCAAACATGATGAGTTGTAATAATTGTCATCCACTCAAGTAATTTAATTCATTCACAACTTCCAAACAACGCAAATTGTATAAATATTAGAATGTTGTAGTAAATTAAATGTTAACTTTTGTATAAGTTTTAGTAAATTGTTTTTTTAAAAAGTTGATCTTTATTCGTTTTACAATTTTTTTACGTTAGTAGGCCTATTGAAATATGAGCAGAGGGCAAGTGCAAATTTGGGACGTTGATCTGCTGTCAGCTGTTACGGATCCGATAGTCTTGATGCGTTAGATCATCGATATTTAAAAGGTAGTGAAAGAAAATCTCACTTTATCACGTTATTTCTAAAGAGCCACCAATAAAGAGTGTTCTTTTCAATACATTTTATGTAAACAATCCCACTCCGCATACAACTACGCCAGGTCCTAGGTACGAACTACAGACATTTCGCCCCGACAGCAGCCCAACCACATAACAAGCCCTAGTACTGAAAAGTAAACCGATGTTGCAAACAACAGCTGCTTAATGCGACGCAACTCAGAATGAGAAGTCCCACTCGCAGTTACCATCAACGCCTCCAATCACGCAATAGGCAGCGTAATCCCGCAGCGGCAAAACTCAATCGACATACGGCACCTAAAAAAACCGACTTTGTGTTTCAATGGTAGAGCGTTGCGCTATAAATCCGGAGGTCGGGTGTTCGAACCTGGGTTGAGGTGAACAGGCATCCTACCAGGGACTGTGATACTTTCTACAAGGGGACAACACCTAAAAAATAGACACGCCCATGAATCCGGCTGGTAAACGTTTAACACAAATGCTCCTTCCAGATGTTCGAATGTATCAGAATGTTGTTCAGGTTATACTAGGGCGCATCTTAATAGTCAGCGGGCAGCCCCTCCTTCATTTTAGCTTTTGGAAGGTAGCTGGAGCGTTCTTTAATCCAAACGGCATTACTCGAAATAAGTAGTTATGACTCTATTTATGGTAGAGAAAACTGCAGGTAAGCGGTCTTGACTAGGCATGGGAATTTTTTTTGATATATCGATAGTTATCGATATATCGAATAACAATAGGCAGAACTGAAAAAATCGATAACTATCGATACTAATCGATAAATCGATACCTATCGATATGTCGATAACTATTGGTACGATAAGATTATGTTATTGTTGAGATTTCAACGAGCGCTACTATTTTTCTTAATAAAATCTATTTTCGGGTTTTACTCCCGTGTAAAGTTACTACTTTTAGTTCCTCGACGTTTCGGAAACTTAACTTTGCTCCCTTTCTCAAGAGAAGCGCTACGTCACATCATCATTCATCATCCATGCCAAATCCACGCAATAATAACATCTTTAGAAATTAGATGATTCGTCTGACTGACAATTGCTCAAGAAAAGAAGAACTTCAAAAACTTGAACAAAATGTTGCATCAAAATGGCTACTCTTTAGATAAAATAAAGAAGACAATCAAAGGGTGTAATAATCTTTCAATAAAACCCACCACACCCAACTAATAACCCAAAAAATCGGTTGTCCTACCTTACATAAAAGGCATCATAGATAAAATTGCACACATTTCCTAAAGATAAATTTAGCGTTTTAAACCTCACCGCTCTCTACAGCAGCTCCGTAGAAATCCAAAGACAATATCCCAGGTAAAAACAAGGAGTTTACGAAATTCGTTGTACTAATTGTATGAGATCATACACAGGTCAGACTAATAGGAGACTAAATGTCGAGTACAAGAGCAGTTGTTGGCAATTAAACATCATACTACATCTTCTTCAGCAACACACCATCTGGAGTCTGGACACTGGTCATTATACTGAACCAAACACTATAAAAGAAACGATAATTTCCGAATTTCGCAAATATGAAATAAAATACTTATCGATAAGTAAAATATATCGATAGGTAAGTACCCGATACTTATCGATAGGTGAAAACAGTTATCGCCCATCCCTAGTCTTGACGGCGGTACCTGAAATTCGTTCAAGAGAACAACAACCAGGCATCACATCTTGCATTCATCTGGGTGTGACTTACTCTCTTTATAGATCCTTCCTTTGGTTCTCACTTTTTCGATAAAATTTTGAATAGCCTTCCATTTGTAGCCAATGGAACCATGCTCGTTCATCCGCCCCATTTATCGTGGTCTCGTTTGCTAATCCTGTACGAATAGGTCCCGACTTCTCCGTTGCCTGCGAGGTATTGAGTGAGTTCATATAATAGCTCTCTCTGTGTCTACGCATTGTCCACATCTTCACAGCTTGAATGAGCTTCTTGATCTTGTTTCTTGCCATTCTTCTAATGTTTCTCGCCTCGTTCTGGCTGTGCTCTCCTCGACCGACAGTCAAAGGGCGGTGCCTACCGGTACCCGAACCTCAAATCAAGGATTGAAGCCATTTTCGCCGTCCTTACCTCACGAAGGATTGACAAGTCGTGAAGGTCCCGGAAAGCGTGTGTAGCAGACTTTGTAGTCGGGGCCAGAGGGCTGTTGGTAACTATTGGTAGACGCATTGCAGACAGAGGGTTCTGATATCCAGGCGCCTCGATATGCGTAACCCATGTGCCGGCTGGCGTTGTTTTCTTGCTCCAATGTCGCTTGTGGTCCATTACGGTCCGATTGTCAGTGAGTTTCGTTTCGCCAAGAATGCCACGAATGGCTAGATAATCGACCACCACAAAGGTCTGATTCTAAAATCAACCGTTACAAATCCGACGATTTGTACATCGTGTCTGATGGGAAGCCTGAGCAGCCCGCTTGAGGATGTGTGGTAGTTTAATCCCGAGCGGTCGAGGCACTTAGGCGTTTCCCAAGGATCTTGATTTAGCGGGGCTCCCCGCGGAAGTGTCGTTTGGGTCTCTGTTCGGTTAGGCTATAGTTTGGCCTCCTTCGACCTTCTCAACAGTCTCAGCGAACCCATCAACGATACCGGGAGTGCATCCAGAGCTGAATGCGGAGACGAGCTTTTGATGTAAGTTGCGTTCAGCGAGCTGCAGCTTTCGTACGTTGCACAACTTGCGGAACGGAACAGCCATGACAGAACCTGCAGGTCGTCGTACTCGTCCATGAACCACTGTCTCATATCCAGACGGACAGTCGAAACAATACGGTTGGTTTCCACTATAGTCCAGGCCCCAGAGGGTTTGACCTTGGAAATTTCTGAGACAAAGAACCATGATGCAAGGATTATGTTTTTTGGGTCGCTGAATCCGAATTTGACATTTGCACAAAAATCCAGATGATGCGGGAGCGGAAAATCGGCGGTTTTTCCACAAAACGCGAAATAACTCATTTGGTACCGTTTTTTTGCGAAGAAACATCAATAATAAATTAAAGTACATAAAAATTTACTTTGAGATGAGCCCTTGTTGATGAAAATCAGATAAAAACTAACGCCACTACAGTGCGACGAAATTCGGCAAAAAACGGAACTGACGTCATTCACGAGCAGTAAGCTCTCCGAATATGAGGAGCTTTTGAAGAACATCCAATTGAATCCCTAATTTTGGCAATCATCGACGTAAGATTGCTTCTTTTAGCTTGGTTTTTTGATTTTTTATATCCTTATATTGGCTGTTTCGTCAAAAATCCGGCATTCGTTCTTCAAATGCATAATTGGGCAGCATTTAACGAAAGGGAACCAACTTTTTTGCTACATTTCAAAACCATGTATCTCCATCGAACAGTTCAACCAGGATACGTGGTTTTGGAATGTAACCAAAAAATGGTTTGTTTTTCGCGTATTGCCGTCAAATTTTGCTGTCGGATTTTCCTGTTGATAGAACATAACGCCCTGCTGCCCAATCAAAAAATCTAAGCAACATCTTTTTCTTAAAACCGGTTAAAAGGGAAAATTCCGCAGAAGATACAACCGGGAGTCCCTTCAAAATGAAGTCGCAGCAGACCATTTACTCTTCATTCATGCATTCAGTGGCTGCGACACAACCTCGGCAATTTACATGCAAGGGAAAGTAAAGTTTTTAGCAACCCTAAGAAAACACCCGGATTTAATCAAAGTAGCAGAGACTTTTGAAAAGCCAGACGCAACACCTGACGAGATTTCCAAAGCAGAACATACATTTCTACTACGTTTGTATGGCTGTAAAGGTGATTCAGAGAACTTTAAATAAATTGCGGTATGAAAGTTATGTTCGCACCTCTTTTTGCAATGTTCAAAATCTTGCAACCTTGCCACCTACAGAAGATGCTGCTGCGCTTCATTCATTTCGGGCCTATCATCAGATCCCGCAGTGGCGTGGAATAAAGAAAAACGCTCTTAATTGGGGTTGGAAACAGAGCAAAAATGGCCTCATACCAATTACCACCTTGCAAAACTCTGCCCCGGAAAAGATCTTAAACAGGACTGCATTGCTCTCTTGTTTGCGCCAACTGTCATGGCTCCTGCGAAAATATGCCAGATGACACGCTGGCCTTAATGGAGGAGGAGGAGGAGTTGACGACGATGATGGTGAACTGACTAGTTTTATAGAAGACGACGAGGCGTCTAGCGATGAAGATGATACATCAAGTACCTCAACAGACAGCACTTTTAAAAATGAATCAGAATCAGAACCCAGTGAATCTGAATCATCAAGTTCAGAAGCCGCAGCGTCTCCAAAACGCTCAAAGAGGATCATGCAGCTGTTCAAACAAGGCCCAGAAATTTCATCTGATGCGACAAAACCTGAGGAGTTTGATCAACCCGGTCCATCAAGTCGGAAGAGATAAAGGAGCAGCCATCTAGATGTCAACACACCAACGTCGTGGATGGATTCGGCTTAGGTTGCGTCAATTCAGTCACTCTAAAATCATCATTTTGCTACAAAAAAAAATGGCTAAGAGACTGTTGGCATAACCTGAGCGGCGGGGGTTTTAGTGAGCTAGGCCTTTTGAATCATTCAATGCAGAAATCATGTTGTAAATTGTGATTAAAAATTTTAAAACTTAGGTATGATCTTGATACTCATTTCACCGTGAATGCGCTAATTTCGGCGAAAGAAGTAAGTTCGGGTGATTAAAGTGGAGGACTGCAAAATTCAGCAAATTTTCGATTTTATCGAAAAAACTTTGAGACGGTGTTGTGATGTCATTTTCGTCCGATTTAAACAAACTTGGGCTCATTTTAAAGGTAGGTACCTAATTGGATGTTCTTCAAAAGCTCCTCACGTTCGGAGAGCTTAGTGCTTGTGAATGACGTCAATTCCGTTTTTTTGCGCGCGAAATATTGAAGATTGCGAAAACTCCATTTTTGGGCCGAATTTAACGCACTGTCGTGGCGTTAGTTTTTATCCGATTTTCATCAACAAGGGCTCATCTCAAAGCAAATTTTATGTACTTTAATTTATTGCTGAAGTTTTTTCGCCAAAAAACTGATACCAAATGAGTTATTTCGAGTTTTGTGGAAAAACTGCCGATTTTCCGCCATTTTTCCAAGATGGCGGCTCCCTAGTCATGCGGATTTTTGTGCAAATGTCAAATTCGGATTCAGCGACCCAAAAAAATAAACCCTGCATCTTGGTTCTTTGTCTCAAAAATTTGCAAGGAGGACCCGTTTTGAGCTCTAGGGCCTGGACTACTAGGAGGCAGCGGATTTTGAAAGCTGTCGCCGTATGATAATCTGCAGGTCTGCCATAGGTGTGCCCTCCTCAGTAAAATGCTGCCGAAAAGCGGCAGGCCGTGTCTTCTATAGCGTCCCCCGTGAAGTGAGTAAGTATAGGTCGTTCGTGGCGTGCTTTCAAACATATTTCCATGGCATTCTTACACCTTTAAAATATTCCCTAGACCAATTCCAAAGCTTTGTAGGCATTTTATAGAACCTTTTTAGGTATCTAAAAAGTTCTGGAACGGGTTCCTAGAAAGTTCTGAATAAATTTTAGGAGAGCCTTACTTGCTCCTTCGCCTAAGAGGTGTTCAAAAAGGCGTTTGATTGATCTTGAAAAAGTACGCAAGAGTATGTGAAAGCACAGACCTTTAAAGTCCTTTCAGCGCTATATGTGACAATCTGGAAAAGCTCTAGACCTCTAAAAGGATTTAGAAATCATTGAGAAGAGCCTATGATAGGTCTAAGAGTGTGACCTAAAATGCGCTTTAACTTCTCCGTATGCGTTGGTACACACTTAAGAGACTCTGGAAAACACTTTAGAAAGCCCCTAAGTACTTACAAGTGTTGTTAGTATTCCAAACTCTTTAAACATCTGTCCAATGCATTTTTGTGTCTTTCTGGGTCTACTTAGGGTTGTTTTCGTAGCTTTCCGAGTATTTTACACCACAAAGACGTCTTTTCAAGCGAAAAGGGACATCTAAACACCTCCGGGGGAGGGGCTAAATAAAGTTCCAAGATGGTATAGAACGCAAAGGTCATAAAAAACCAAGGAAATGAACCAGAGTCTTTTACATTATTCGATATGTGCTTTCCTAAGTGATCGATGTCTTTCTAAAGCTTTCTATACCTTTTCCAGGGATATTTGAGCCTAAACAAATCTGGCTGGCTATGGCCGTTAAGCTCTTGAGAGTTGAGAGTGTCCAGGAGGATCTGAAAACACAGTGTATCCCTTAAGGACTTGTTATTTTGGTGAAGAGTAATAGTTCACCATTTTCCTTAAATGATTTTTTTCCAGTAAAATGGAACACTGAAACAAATCAGTTGAAGGAAAGAAGTAAGGGGCAAACAGTGCTGGCTCATAAATAAATAAATAAATTATCGCCTTTTAACAAATAAATTTATAAAATTTATTTCATACAATTTACAAGTTTCTCAGGTCGTATTGCAATACACATAGGCATCTTATCTACAATAATTTATTACAAGTAATGTACTCGGTACATCGTTTATATTTATTATTGCTTATATTTGAACTGCAACTAAGGCACATACTCTAAAAATACAAAATCAAAAATAATTTCAAAAAAAGGACGCAAAAATTTATGACCTTTTGCAACAGTTTTTGGGACTAGCGAGATTTATCAATACTGAAATAAATTATTTCCTCAAATATTTATATCACTATTACTAGTAGTTTTCGCAAAGTCAAACTTAATGTAGGTATAAAACGTTTTTTATAAGCTACAAAAAAAAAGAATTTAACAGAATGTTACAATAGTTATTTATCACATAATAAAATCAGTATGAATGTACATCTTATAAAAGATGCAGAATAGTAAGAAATAACAAGGAAAAATCAAAGTTAAAAACACATTAGTAACTTTTAATACATGCCGATAAATACTTCTTTTCTTCCTCCGACAATCCGTTTTTTAGTGTTCTTCTTACTAAAAAGAAAGAGGGAAAATCACTACGTGCGTAAGAGTGCGTGAGACTACAATTACACAAAATGCAAATCATGCAAAAAAAAAACAAGAGCCTAGGTGCAAAAACAAACAAAAAATACATGCGACAGATAAGACAGAACACAAATCAGGCACAATTTCATTCGAACCTACCAACTGACGACCGCAGATCACGGGGAATCTCGGCTGCCGAATGGATTATTTTCCCTCGTTCGTGAACGCTTTACTAAAGAATTACTTTGTTAGAGAAATGTTGCCTCGTAACAATTTATCTAGGAAATATTCACTACAGGCTTTTAATGTTTTTATGTATGCCATCAAGAACACACCACTTTTGTTTTAAATCCTTACATTTAGGCGCATGTAGAGTGCTTTACGGACTACAGCTGGAACCATGTAAGACCCAGCTGACTTCGAACCAATATGATTTCGCAGATTTTAGATTATAAGATAAAATATTGGTGGGAAAATTACACTACTAAATTCGATAAATGTAATAAAATGAAATTTGTATTATTACAACTTCTTAAAAACCAACTTTTCTAACCTTATCAAAAGTTGAGGTTACTAAAGATATAGGATACGCATCTTTTCATTTTAAACAAAATAATGAATGACTATGATTGCAGGTATGAGCCCCAAAAGTGTATACTTACAAGATTTCCTATCAGCATGCCTAGTTCGTTTTCGCTCTCGCGGAGCTGTCCTCGAAGGTCCTTTGGTTGCAGTCTTCACTAAACTTTCTAATATTTCATCATCCGCGTCTGTTAAATTGCCATTGCCCTGACTAAGAAACGAGCGATTTGTGTCACGACTCCGTCTTCGCCACGTGAATGTGCCTTGCAAGTTTTCCGCATCAGACATATCACTACCCAGCAGCTGGCGAAGTTCCGCATCGGCCCGATCTTCGCTTGTACGAAATTTTCCAATCTATTAACCAAGATTAAAATCGTCTTAATAATCTGCGAGACTTACTTCAGTAATCATCTTCCCTCTAGTCTTATTGCGCTCTCTATGGTTAGCTTTTTTCTCTAATTGTTGTAGCACCCTTTCCCTGGTCGTGCGATATTCTAACGCAAATTCGGATACTACACGACAGAATTCGTTCGGTTTAGTGTCGGGTATTTGATGTAGCGGAATACCCAACCAAAGTAGGAAGCGATGAAACCTACAAGCAACTAAAGCACACTGTTCCGCCCCAAACACACTATTTACCTGTTTATTACACGTCTGTGAACAATACCTAATAAAATTATACGCTCGGCGCAATCTGTTAAGAAGTCGGGCATTTTTGTTTTCATAGTTGACGCGTCGTGCTTTGCTATCAGTTTCAAGTGATCCCATGACGCTTTACAATCCGCTTCTAACCTCTGTATATTTAGGGCGAGTTCATCGAAGTCCACTTTGGACGCTCGAGTAATGGGACCGATCTGAAATTTTGTATTAATGCAACAATCGAATAATAATTATCAAAAATCCAAACAATGTATAATGAAATGCTTACTTCAGAATACAGATCGGAAGCGTCGGGAAACTTCTCCATGACGATGTGACACAAATGGTGCAAGAGTGAATGTTTATGCACAGTATCTTTCACCTCAGGGACTTTCGCAAGGTACTCGATTTGAAATCCTTTCACTTCGGCGCCGTTCAAAAAAATACCGATTGAAAGAAGTGTACCGAGTATCCCTCGAAATGTGTTGTTGACCTTTAAAACCTCAAATCCTTGCTTCAGATCCATCAGCGGTTCGGCGATCTCCCTCTCCGAGCTTTCGAAGTCCAATTTGAACGCCCACAAATTCAATCGCGCGGGTAACTCGGAAATCGAAGATAGAGTTAACAGGAACTGTTCGGCGCTACCCAGCGGCAACTCCTGGTTGGGGTTGGAAGCTTGCGCCTCTTGAATTTTCGTTATTTCTTCTTCGGTGGGCAGCATCGTTAGGAGTTTTTCGATTCCCTCGCGATTCATCACAGTCGAGTCCATTTTGAGAATGGCGGTCCTTATGGATCTGGGCGGTGGCAATTTTGTCATGCCTATGTTGATGGCGTTCGACCGTTTCGGGTCCAGAACGATGATCTCTTTGTTCTTATTTAATTCTTGTTGTTTCTACAGATGAAAAAGTTAAATGTTAGCCGACTAGAAAATTTAGCCTTGTATGATATAGTGCAGTTGTTCGCTACGCTACCGGCATGCTCTACAAAATGCAATACATACTGAGAAAGTGTACATTTAGATGTAGATAGTAGAATGGTGGAAACTGTATTAACGCTGCTAAAAGCTAAGAGTATAGATGCCTACAAGAAAGTGGGTTATTAGACGTAAATTTATACAATTGTGTTCTGCTGTAGCTATGGTTTCGCAATTGCCAATATTGTTAGTGGTCGTTTCGCTATCATACACAATAATTACATATATGGGCTTTGACCACAAGAAATGGTCCAAAACAAGCCTAATATGTGGAAAAGGACCCGTGTGAAGTTAGCAATAAACAGTTTCAGACACTAATTGTAACAAACAGTGATTGAAATTGTAGTGGGACAATAGAAGGAAATGGAAAAGTGAAGAAAGTTGGTCTTAGTAGGTGTGTGTATCCCAATAATCAAACAATGTGTCTGCTGAAAGTTTATTCTCATTGAGATTTTGTGAAAATTTGCAGACATTTTCTAATAGAATTAAAACTGACCCCCACACCTGACGCAGGAATCTTAATAAGTTCGTAAGCGAATATTAAATTAGGACATTGGATAAATAGGAAACTACGGAGCTCTATTACTCTTTTAACTTACATAAATATTAAACCTTTGTCAATTAACTATTGCTATTGGATTTTGTTTAAAAGCTACCAAAATAACAATATTAAATCATTATATACCAACTGATAAATGAAGACGATAAAACTTGTACACACAAGGTTCATTTTTTGGGAAAAAATTTTCAAAGGGCAATTTTTTTAAGTATTCGCAGATTCTTACAATTGTCCGTCCGAAATTATCAGTTTTAGAGATCACTCTGTAGATAAACACCCTGTATCTAGACGCGTTTTAAGTTGGGCGCTGCAATACGAAGATTTCCGCAGCTACAGGTAATTGGTTTAATTTCTAGAGTTGTATTTCAGCCGCCGCTACCGTAAATAAAGCTGCAGTTAATCCGCCGTTTGCAACCGTTCCCGTAGGAATATTTAAATTGTTTTTACAGCCGCCGAAAGCTGTCTTGCCAGGGAAGAAAAGAGAATCAAACTGATTAAGTTTTAGATCATTTCCATAAATTCATTTTTGCAACCGTACCATATATAGTTCCTTTGCTTTTGCCGTGAAGTAATGTTGCATTATTACCGTTTCATTTTGTTTTGACGTTGAGTTTATCGCACAACCTTTACAGCTTTTCATCTTTTGCATCTTCAGCAGTTTAGCACCTTAGTTTTCTTTTGGTCGTACCGTTTAATTTTCAAGGTGAGGGTTTGCTTCTTGCTCCGTTAATTTTAAAGGACGAATATTGTGATGATTTCCTGCATGTAACCACCCGTAGGAAGGAATTAAGTTGTGCTTTGTTGTTTTTTCGTCCAATTCCTGGAGTTGCGAGTGTTATCTGGGGTAGCCATTCCGCAGCGAGCCTGAATACTTGTCCAAAGACAAGACCACGCCCCTTCGTGGCGTTCGAGACCGTACCGAATATCCAGTCGATTGCACTGCTTCCGTGGTCAATAATTTTTTTATATTTATTTACTAGTGATTTATAATGATTTTGCTTTTGTTCTTTGAATTAAATTTGAAGTTAGTTACACTAATTACCGTTTTATTTTCAAGACACTGTTTTGTTTGGACTACTAAAGTCAGTCTCACCACATCGTAGTTACTGCTAACTTCACATAGAATATTCGAAATTATTTCTGGCTAGATATTGCTAACTTTTATATAAGTAAAAAAGTGAATGTGGCTAGCTCAGATACCACCTGCACATCTGCGTATGCGCGATTCTGCCCTTTTATATCTAAGAGTAAGTGTACCAAACTTGGTTCCAATTCGTTCAGCCGTTTAGCGGGAAATGAGAGTACAGACGGACTGACAGACCACAATCATCGAGATTTTGTTTGATTCGAATTCCTGGTGCTTGAAAACGTGTACTTCCATAAAAAAAGTGGGGGGTCATTTTTTACCCCAATGCAATAGCTCCCTTACTAACATTGGGTTGGTAAAAACATTTGACACACCTCTACATCTTTTAAAACACTTTTTTGTACAACATGATGCATACCCACTGCCGCACATGCCTTCAACATTAGATCAATTACATAACGTCAGTGCAGAAACTATGTAGACTCAACTAACTATAGCTTGGCAATAACATAAAGCGCAGCCCTTACAAACGTACAGGTGGTAAAAACGTTTTAGACATCTCTACATCTTTCAACAAACTTTTCGTACAACATGACGCATACCCACTGCCGCACATGCCTTCGATATTAGATCAATAACGTCGCTGCAGAAACTATGCAGACTCAAGTAGCAATAATATAAAGCGCAGTATTTGATGCAATTTAGAAAATCTACATAAGAGTTACCTATTCCTATCATATTTATTGGTAACATTACATGGAATACTCCATATCTGCAGAATACTGGTTGCTAAAGTAAAAGACGTCTGACAGATCTCTACATTTTACAAAAAACATTTTGCAGGACATGACGCATGCCCGCATACTGATTTTGTATTTTTCAAATCTGTCGAAGGATACAAATTTCCAAAATTAGTCTGCATATCTTTGACCGTACAACTTAAGAATGATACTAATAATACTGGCATTTGTGAATTGCTAAAGTTTTTTTTTGCAGTAAAAGTGTGTTTAAGTTTAGTACGTTTTTAAAATGAACTAAACTGGCAGTTCAAAAAGCAAAATCAGCAACTGCACATGCTTAAAAAAATAGTGCGTCCCCCTCTAATGGTGTTTAATTTATTAGTGTAGACGAATGACCATAATAAAAAATTGGCATCATCTCCATTAATAAAGAAAGTGTGTAAAATGGTTGGGACAAAGGTTTTGAATTTTTGATACAATACAATATCTAACAGTACAGCAAAAAATGCTTCTTTTCAGAAGTTTTTACATAAATTGTAACTGGAAGTAAACTAAGTATCTTTAGGACAACAGTAAAAAATCCCCGAAAGCTAGAAAACTACATAAAAACATTCAATACTACAACATACAAAAGACACAGGTAACAATGTAGGAAGAATCATGAAAATGTAGTCGTGCAAGCCCACCACCTAGAAAATAACAGACTCACCTCCTGGATACAGTACATGCCATTGTGTGGATCACCAAAGAAAAATGGAAAAAAATCAATAATTTAAATTAGTTAAGCCACTTCAAAAACACATAAAACAGTTCTACAATAGATTTAGAATACCTTCCACCTGACAACAGTTGTACAACAAAAAGACGTTACATAGAATATTTACAATAATTCTAATTGGTCGCGTCAAAGTGCCCAAAGTTAATTAAACCGTGTAAAAGACGAGAAAAGAAATTCTGTCAGTTTGCTTAAGTTAATTATAAATTTAATTTGCAAATATCATTTATGGTAATATACTTTTGTGATTTTTGTTGTTTAATGCAATAAATGATTAATAATGATATATCTTTATTTGAAACTAAAAAATCTGTTTGGGTCAAAATAATGTAAAATGTTCCTCCATATACCTACCTAATTTAAATGAATAAATAAATACATCAGTGTTTTCCTGCATTTGACAAACTGAAATCTAATGGACAAGGTCAATCAGAGTAATTAGACATAGTAAATATTAGTAAATATCGCACGCCACTTGAACTACAAAACTTTCCTTAATGCATTGTACAGTGGAACATTCAACTTATAAACGTTGGGAGTCTAGAGGGCGCGCGCGTGATAACCAAGTATAAGCGTTCTTCCTAAGTTTAATTTCCCTAACAAAATTAGGCACTCTGTATTCTTACTTGATAAGGAGAACAAGTTGGAAGGCTCAGATTTTAATAGCTAAGCTGTTAAGAAGAGAAAAAAAAACATTACCTTCGTGATCAAATCTTTTGCTCGAGATTCAAACAAGTGCTCCAACTTTTGAGTATCAACAGGCACAGGACTCAGTTCGTCCCATATTAATCCAGTCTTCAATTTCATCGTAGTAACGGGGTCGTCCCGCACTTCCTTCCAGAACAACTTAACGGTTTTCTTATTTTTCTTAATCGTCTGTTTGTTATCGGCGGGTTTCGCGATCCTTTGCACCCCGAAAACCGGAGGACTCGGAACGGGGGGAGTGGATCTATTGGGAGGAAGAGGTGGAGGTGCCAGCATAGTGCCGATTAGCGGCGGAGGTGGTGGTGGCACGCCGTTTGAAGCGGCTGCCGGTGCCAAGACGTCGACCTCGTCGTCCGTATGCAAATCCGTAAAATCCATATCACATAAATGTAGGGGCCTGTTTAGGAGATTCGCGAGCTCCTCCCACCGCAGCTCGTTTTCCGACTTTTTCACCTCGATCTTTGGCAAGCTTTCGGCCGTAGGACTTTTAAGGACGTCGATTTTCGACTTTGATTTCGCTAATCCCTCTTTGGCCTTTGAGATCAATCCCGACATGTCTCCGATCCGATTAATTTTGTTCTCGTCAAAATTATTGTTTATGATGGTTTGATTGGCTAATTTCTGCGTTAGGTCTTTAACTGTGTTCTCCCGTTTTAACTGCAGTATCATCTTTCGTTCGTTTTCATTCGCGTCGTCGTTCTCTTGGTTTTCTTCCTCGTTATTCTTGTTGGAGTACATCATTGACAAGATCCAAGGTTGTTTAGTGAGGCTATTTTCTTCGGAGTCTAACTTGTTTACCGCATTTCTCAGTGGCGTTATGTCTTTTCGGCTTGATGTTCTGTTCAACATCTTTCCATTCGGTATTTTGGACTGTTGCATATGGTTTCCTAAAAGAAATTAACTGTTCAGTACAGGTTTGAGACGTAGACAATACCCATTTACCAAAATATAAAAGTGCTATCTATTATTTTGTGCTAACCATGTGGGATTTATTGCTCCTAATTAACATTATTGTGTTAAACAAACTGCACACCTATTTTCATTAGCATATAATTTTTTGCTAATTTTGTGCTATTAATTGCAAAAGGTTGCTATCGGTAACCGGGGTCAATATAATAACAGCTCCATTAATTACTCATATGCATCACATCTTTTACACCTATCTCTACCTCAGCACACAACTTTGCCTCCATTTAAGGCACTCTCTATTATACCTAACAAGATAGTAATGCCATTGAATAAGCACAATGCTAAAATGTATCGAATTTGTAACACCCTGTAGGTACAGTGTGTCCTATTTTGCTTAAGACTGCAGTTGTTTTTAAAGATAGAGAGCCTTGCGATTTTCTTGACCCTGTGTCACTTTTTTATGAAACCTTTAATACCACCCACAGAATCAATCTAGCTATATTTGTTTCTGAGGTACAGGGTGAAAACGAAAAGTTTGACTTTTTGAGATGCTATGGTATCTTACAACCCATGTAAGATAGAAAAAGGATAAAAACTGCCCATTTTGGATAATTTTACGTAGAAACCAGTAAAAATCATGTTTGTATCACAGTTTTTGAGATTTGATCCAATGTTGGTATTTTTAAATGCAACACTCTGTCAATCTTAACGTCAATTGTTTTTCATTCTTTTTCCTGAGTTGATGTATCACAACATATGTTTTTTTCTACTTAATTTTAGCCATAAAAACCTTTATTTTTTCTACTGTTTTAAAATAGCAGGTCATGGATTCATGTAGATTTTGTTTTGTTTATTGTATCCGTGGTAATTAAGGCTGCTGATACCAATCAATAAAGTGACAGTAGAAACATGTCACTTCAAAATTTTGAAAAATATTATCCATATTTATATAAAAAAAAATAAATTGTGATGCGTCAATATAATCAGGAAAAGAATTGATATATACGGGGTGTTGCATTTAATTAATACCAACTTTGTATCAAATCTCAGAAACTGTGGTCCACAATTTTTTTACTACGCCACTGGTAAAATATCTAAAATACGCAGTGTTTACCTTTTTTCTATCTTAAATAAGTAGGAAGATATGGTAACACCTCAAAAAGTCAAAATTTTCGTGCTCACCCTGTATCTCAGAAACAAAATGGCTACATTCATTCTGTTTGGAACTGATTTCCTTTTAGAAGAAGTTCCACTTTAGTGGAATGCGTGGATATTTTGATTATAAATATAGATAGCCTGCATTCGTTGTGGGACACCATGTAGTATACACTGATACATCAGAGACACGAATTGACTTAACAGTTATATGGAGTTTAGGTGAACTTTAACCATTAGCTAGGGTTTATAACTTGGACCAGGTCATTTGTGTATTGTCTCAAATTAAACCCATGTCTACATAATGTACAGAATGGATGTATTTCTTGTTCTCGTTCATCCAATTGCGATAAATCTTGGGAGAATGGTTGTACCTCCCGTCCCACGGGAACGAGAACAGGAAAAAATTGGATTTTATGTTTGACAGTCGCACAGATACTAGATATTTAGAATTTTGGATACCACAAACAGCTTCTTTAAAAGTATGTTGAGTGAGCCACCCAGTAGTTAAAGATTTAAGTTTTGTTAACGTAATTTCGATTTAAGCATTGCAAATAGCAGTCGGGACATCCTGTACGTAAAATATTTCAATTTCTTTGAGAATGACCTGAGGATATCCTTCAAATAGACGCAGAATTGTTAAATTGTTAGAGTCATTTAATAGTAATTTCGACATAAGGTAAAAGTATCTGTGAGATTTTTTTTTTTGTAAAAAAACGTTATCGGACAAATTAATTGACCTTGTTTACTAACAACGCCACGTGAAAGATAACGAATGCGGGTGTTTATCAATACGGGCGACGAAGCGGTGTTTCGTGAATCGCCGGGGAACAACGAAATGGAACTGATGGATGGAGGTGGCTTGATCTTTAACAAACCCAATCAACCATAACAATTATTAGTTAACCTCATCCAATAAGTTATTGGATTATGCAAAGTTATGTGTTAAAAGCTGTCGGTCATCACGATATGTCTTAGAATAAATTCTTATAATTTCTTGTTATTATGCAGGTGCAAAATTTCATTTCAATGGTGCCCAATAGCGCATATTTAGCGCCTTAATTTTGTACAGGTAAATGTCATTTCTTGGAAATTCGCGGATTTTTGAATCTTATCAACCAAATCTAATTCTAATTTTTTACTGATTCTAACGGCGCAAAGTAGGGGTCAATGTGTGCATATTTTATTTTTAATTTTGCCTTTATTCTTGAGTGGGCGGGGTTTCAGTCAAAACTGTTCTACCAATCCAACCCACTATACATTTACAAATTTCCATGCCCGAACCCAGATTCGAACCAGGGACCCTCAGTACCGCAGTCCAGCTTCAACAAAACTGCACCACATGGGCTGGCGTTTCCCACATAAAAAACATCATTTATGCAAAAATACGCGGCTACGTGTAGTTGGTAGGATTAGTTTGATCTGTGCAATATCTTCTTTTCTTTAGAGGCGCAAATTTTCATTTCATGGGTGCCAAATGGCTCATATTTAGTGCCTTATTTTTGTTTAAGCAAATGCCACTTCTTAAAACTCGGCGATTACTTATTTTCTGCTGGGTAGAAATTATTAATTCTAACGGCGCAAAACGGAGCCCATTAGCGCATATTTTCTACTAGAGAAAAAATCATCTCAAAAATAACGGCGCGTAATACACGCCCAAATAAATTAAATTAATTAATTAATTAAATCTGACTAATCACAATTGACCCGGATAGATGTATTCCTAAGCAATAAATAGCACAACATTAAACATTTTCAAAAATTTGCTGGATTACTGCTTAGTGAAGTTGGCTGTACGTATTTGCTTATTTAAATATCTTAAGAAATTGAGTAGCACAGCAATAGCTGTAACCCTTTTCCATTTTGTTGAATGGGTAGTTCATGAAATGCAAATTTCAACTATAAGTGAATTTCTTACCGTTAACAACGTCGGTGTTGTTCTCGTTAGGACCCGATTCTCGAAAAAGAGCCGCGCTTTCCTGCTGCTCCCTCATAAAGCTGCGCTGCCTCTCTGCACGCTCTCGTCTCCGTCGCAAAGCAGGAGTAACGCCAGCTTCACTCGCTAAGCAATGCGAAAATTGTTAAGAAAGCGAACTCGCACGCATTAGTTCGGCGATAAAAATCTGTAGAAACTCACCTTTATTATTTTCCTTGTAGCTGCCGTTGATGTGATGGTCGTTTAGGCCTGTTGACGATTGCGAGCTTGAGGATTCGTCGTCTCCTTCCATGTTGGCTTGAAGCAGTAAACTTCGCCTTACATTCATGCACGAATGTAATGGAGCCGTTCCGGTGGAGTGTCGGCGACTTTTTCGACGTTCTTGCGAACCGGCTACCGATTTTCTACTCTTCAATGTTTTCCTAACGCTTTCATCCAAATTTCTCAGCGGTATACCCTTTTCTTCCGCATCTTCATATTGCAGTACAGCTTCGTATATTTGAAATTGTTGCAAAAGATCAAGATCGGTGCCCGGCTTTGACATGTATCGCTGGATAATACTTTCGATACCTTGCTCTTCTAACGCGTCCGTCTGGTCATAGTACGTATCCTGATCTGGTATACCATTAAAGCACTTATTTATTAGCGTCATTGCGTAGATTAACAACTCGGTGTCGGCAGAATCGAAATCTTTGAGAAGTTTCATGATGTTATACCAAGGCGAGAAACCTTGCGAACAATCGGCATTTTGCACCGCCCTTATCAGTAGTAGACAATTTGAGTCGACATACTCGACGAATACCAGTAGCAATTTTAGCGCCGTTTTGACGACCAAACGGAATTTCGACGAAATCAAACTGTAGAGCCACTGGACGGTTTCATTATGTTGTATAACACCGTTCATGCCATCGACGTAGAGCATCACTTGACCCAGCGCTCTTAGGATGTAATTTTGATAATTCTGGTCCGCTTCGGATCCTACTTTGATTAAACATGCCAACCCATCGTTCTGTACAAATTCGTGCACCAAATCCTTGTCCTCTTGAAATATTTGCTTGAGGGTAAATAGCGCTCTCCGAAGTTCTCGTCCTTCCGAATTTAATAGTTTCTCTGAAAGTAAATGAGAAATGTAGCGATGGTGTTAATTAACGATAAAAATTGTGCATAAATTGATTGATCAATTTGTAACGTATTAGAAACCAGTTTGAACGATTTTCTACCAGAAACCAGTTTGGGCGAATCTAGAACTGCAAAGTGCTAAACAAATTTTTATGTTCCGATTGCCCACGATTTGTTTTATACGTATAAAGGCTATCGAGCATTTATGCTTAACATATTAGAGAACACGACAGTGAAATAAATTCAGCGTTGACATTCTGCCAGGCATTTTTGAACTGTTTGGCCACCTACAAATAGGCACTTAAACAAGTTGAAAATGTACATAAACATAAACATGTAATGAAAGTGGAAGAATAGACTTTGGCGTACTAGACCATACTAATGCACAATGGAAAATATGTTGCTCTTTCTAATCATGCGACTTCTTCAGCGTGTTACTATGAGGTAGGCTATGGAATAGCCTCCAGAATAGCTATAGTTATATACGAGGTTATATACTAAAATGTTTTCCACGTTATTATCAGAGTTACATAAAAAGTCAACATATAAAAATTAAAGATAATTTAGCCCTGAATAATATAATATGGTCTACTTTAATTTAATATTGGTAATCCATTATTATGAAATAAACTTGAACACCTTTTTATATTACATTTTTGGGAAAACGAAGGGTATCAAATCTTTCCCCATTTACCTAATTCTTATATCATATTTTCCCCCCAGTGTGTATGATGATTCGATTATTTTTCCCAAAGACTTGCTATGAGAGTGCTAGGGGTAATAGAGAAAGAATATCAAGTCTTCTGTCTATTTCCCAGCGTGCTCTGCTGTCGGCGTATGTATTCACCCCCCCCCCCCCGATGCTAAAATCTCCCACACAAGTGCTAAGCATTCACAACTCGTATGAAGTACTAGCAACTAAACTTTTTTTGGGGAAGAACGTAGTAGCGGGGGGTCTGGGAGGTATGGAATAGGAAGTATTTTAAAAAATCACAACAGTTTTCTTAAGAATTTTACAAGAAGGTATTTTATTTTATTTTTGCCTTTATATTTGAGTGGGCGGGGTTTCAGCCAATGTTGCTTTACCAACCCAACCCACTATACATTTATAAATATCCATGCCCGATCCCGGATTCGAACCAGGGACCCTTAGCACCACAGTTCAGCTTTAACTGAACTGCGAAGCCTTAGATATTCAGACAAGCTTTCAAACAAGCTCAAAATCCTTTCTAGGAATCCTTTCCTCGGAACTCTCAGAAACCTTTTGTATTTAGAAATACTTTTAAAAATCTCAAAAGCCTTCGTAGGAATATTACTGGAGAGTATCCACAAGAGTTTGAAATCACCCCAGGAGCGCTTTTTTGTTTCGTAAAATATCTTTCCTTGCTTATAACCCCCTCTCTATGTATTATTAAATTAATTGTAATTGCACATCCTTAGTATGATTGAATATGCATTTTTATGTGATGGTTTTGTCCGTCCGTCTGCTCCTCGTTAAACTCGTTGTCAAGACTTCACCAATCAATTTCTACGAGTTTAAGGATCAGTGGTATTGAATATAAGCCAGATTAAAGTAATGATTTCGTAAGCGAGCTGACCGTCCAAAAATGCCGCTACTGAAATTGGTATGCGATTTTTCGTACCGTGTTATGTTCACGTTTCCACACCAGGAATTTTCTTAGGAATCCTTTGGGACTCTCAGAAACCTTAAGTTTAGAAATTTTTTTATCTGACACACTTTCCTAGGAATTTGACTACAGACTATAAAGGTCTGAAATGAGTTATTTTTTGGCGTAGCGCAGTTCAATTGAAACTGGACTGTGGTGCTAAGTGTCCATGGTTCGAATCCGGGTTCGGGCATGGATATTTGTAAATGTATAGTGGGTTGGGTTGGTAGAGCAGCCTTGGCTGAAACCCCGCCCACTCAAAAATAAAGGCAAATAAAATAGTAAAAAAAATTATTTTTATGAAATACCTTCCCCTACTTAGGAGCACTCAACCTCCTCACAATATAGAAATAAATTGACGCGCGTTGCACACTTTTAATATGATTAAATATGCATTTTTGGGTTCACAACGTCAACGTTCACACATCAGGAATCTTCTAAATCTTTTAAGATATTCGGGAGCCTCAGATACGTAAAAAATGTGAAATGTCTTTAAAAATCCCAAAATCCTTCCCCCCCCCCCCCCTTCAAATGTCTAGTTAAATTGACAGTAGTACCTCTCCGGTATATGACTGAAGGTTCACAACGTTTCTGTTGTCGCTGTTGATATCCGGCTCGAAGGATAAAAAAATATGTTGTTCGCGTCGTGCCATTAAACTCGTTGCGCGTGCTTTAAAGACTTAATTATACACTTGTATGTTAATATACTATTTGGGCGGGGTTTACATATATTAGTGTATTATCCTGCAAGGATTATTTATAGGTAAAGGTCCTACCTAACAATATTTTATCGTGCCATAAAATTATTCGGAAGTTTACGTTTAACACAAAACAAACATTGATAAATTCTTGTTTTGAAAAGTAGAGGAATGCTTTAAATCTCACCAGAAATCCTTTTTCTTTAATACCTTTTCAAAATAATATCCGGATTAGCGGGTAAACCGTGTAACCAATGCCCAGATAATCGAGTCACTATTGTAATAATAGCCATTTACTTATTAATAACAATATTAAGCATTGAATTAGGGCCCCCCGGGAAATTTCCCGGTATCCCTCCTGTCCAGTCCGGCCCTGGAGGACTACATTACCCTAAGACAAGGTCAGCGATCTTGGTAATTGCGGCTCCTTTATGAGACATGGACCAACTCCAAACAATTGGAAAAAAAATGCAACACGTCCGAAATAAAAGTAAATAGGCCCCTGTTCATTCAAGAAACGGTCACAATCTTAGCCAAGTCAAAGATTTAGATTAATATGTTCGTTCCCGCAATTTTGTTAAACAGTCTAAAGGTGTTTAAGAAAGCGGGCTGCAATTTCATTTACATGGATACTTTCGAAATCTTGCTAGAACTGATGAGAGTCCTCAATCATCGCCTAAGCGAGTTGAGACTTTTTTTTAAATAAACTTTTTCGAGAATATTCGTACAAGCCTCCTTAAAAATACTTTGTTGAGATATTCTCAAGAATTTTTTCAAATCACAGGAGTAGAACTTGACACAGAAATCTTGTTTTATTTGTCCTATGAATGATTTACGAAAGTCTGTGCACAAGTAAAAAAAATCTCTTTGAAATTTAAAAAATCTTTCTAGATATTGTCCTGAGAATTTCTGGTAAAGTCATGAAGTTAGCAATAATACCACTTTGGTATACAAGACTCTTTGATTAAACACCTGTTAATTCTAATAAAATGTATAATATAAAATGAGATACCATAACCAAATCTCATCTCATAGGTCATGAGAAACGATTTTTTTTAGTTAAACTGGTTGTACAAGGTGTCCCATTTTCGGCACTTGCGCTATCAAAAAAGTAAAATAAGACATATGTGCTCTTTAAATTAAAAAATTCAGAAACCTCTTGGAAATTGTTTTGTATTTTTTCTATTATTTGAATCATTTGTTAATTTTTTAAAATTTGCTTTTAATTTTTTTGTATCTTTTTTGAATTTTCTTGAATCACTTGAATCTTTTTTTAGTATCATCTCTGGTGTGTTACATGGTTTGAAGAGAGCATTTAGTATGTTACAGAATGGTCTATTTAAAAAATAAGGGTAGGTCCGATAACTTTTTATCCGACCCGTATACTTATTTTGAAAACGGCAGGATTTCTAGGATAGGTTTTTTTGCAATTTTCCCAACAATCTTTGTCATTACAATTTTGAATCCTTTTATTTTATTTGTTTTCAATCTTTTTGAATCTCCTTGAATCACTTGAACCTTTTTTTTAATATCACTCTCACGTTTTATATTTTTGAACAGAGAAATTTATTGCGTTATCTTTTTAGATTAAAACATAGAGTAGTCCACGGTAGTCCATTAAAAAACATAAGGTAGGATAGGTCGGATAAATTTTTTACCTGACCCCTATATTGATTTTGAAATCTGCAAAATTTCTTGGAGAGGTTTTTTCGCAATTTTTCCAAAAATATTTCTTAAGAACATCCTTTTGAAAACTTCTTTGAGTCACACGAACCATATTGGAAAACTTAACTGAAAAACAATTTTTTTAAAGAAATATTCCAGGAATCTTCTTAGAAAAAGTCGTCTTGTTTGTCTATTATTTGAATCTTTTTTTAATTTTTTTTAAATTTGCTTTTAATTTTTTTGTATCTTTTGTATTTTCTTGAATCACTTGAATTTTTTTAGTATCATCTCTGATGTGTTACATGTTTTGAAGAGAGAATTTAATATGTTACAGAATGGTCTATTAAAAAAAAAATAAGGGTAGGTCCGATAACTTTTTTACCCGACCCGTATACTTATTTTGAAAACGGCAGGATTTCTACGATAGGTTTTTTTTCCCAACAATCTCTGTCATTACATATCTGAATCCCTTTTTTTAAATTTTTTTTAATTCGTTTTTAATCTTTTTGAATTTTCTTGTATCACTTCAATCTTTTTTTAATATCACTCTTTTATATTTATGAACAGAGAATTTATTGTGTTATCTTTTTAGATTAAAACATGGAGTAGTCCATTAAAAAAAATAAGGTTAGGTCGGATAACTTTTTTACCTGACCCCTATATTGATTTTGAAAACTGCAAAATTTCTTGGATGGGTTTTCTCGCAATTTTCCCAAAAAACTTTCTTAGGAACTTCCTTTTGAAAACTTCGTTGAGTCACACGAACCATATTGGAAAACTTAACTGAAAAACAATTTTTTAAGAAATATTCCAAGAATCTTCTTAGAAAAAGTCGTCTTGGAAAGCCTTTATTGAGTTTTTAGAAAATAATGATAGAAATATATTAGTCTAGCACTTTCCAAATGATGCCACGGGAGCATTAAAACAAGTTTTATTTTTTCGAAACTTTAAAGGAGTTGAAATTGAATTTCGGTGGGGCAGCCAGGTATCGGGTAGACTGGTTTTATTAGATAGTGGATTTTTCAAATTTTTTTAATCTAAATTTCCTTTGCAGTCATTTTTCCAACAGAATTCAGCGCACTTTGTTTCTGCAAGGCGAAGAAGCCTACCTGTGTTGTTTATAAAGTCGCCCTGATCGGCCCCAGAGCGTGAAATGGGTCTATCCCAATGTCTAATTGTGACTTATGTTTAAACTGTGGGCCAAAATGGGCAAGATCCCGAAAAGGCCTTATTAAAAAAAAAAAAAAAGAACAGAATGCGTCATGGCCCATGGGTCGTTTTAATGGCGCCCTAAAATTTACAGCCGCCAGTTTGGCGCGAGATTAGATCAAGTTCCAAGGAAATGTCATACAATTTTGAATGTGTGGATCGGCTCATTATCGTAAGCTGCAAGTTCTGCATTCGTTTCAGTAAACGTGGATTTGAGCCATATAAATGTCAGGTAGGGTGTGGAGTGATTTTCATTGGTGGCTGGCAGAGATTCATTGGTTGATTTAGGTCTTTATATTAAGTAGGCGATTTTGGAATTAAGGAGGGAGTGCATCAGAAACTAATTGAGAGAAACTAAGATGGGTATTTGCGTCGAAGTGTTGGTAAAGATGAGGCCAAGGAAAAAATTACAAAAGTCCTCGTATGTGCATCGATGAGACTTCAGCGCATTTTTGGCGTGACGGATCAGTATTGCATCAGCAATCAGTATTTTATCAGAAAATTTTAATTATAAAATAAGGTTTATGCAAACATATATTTCTTTATTAATTTTCACGAACTCTAATAATAATTGGACGATGGTATGAACAGTACGACTCGTAAACCGAACAATCAACAGTGTAGTTGACCATTTTGCCAAAAACTCCGTCAATTATTGTTCCGCCATTCGTTGTCACTGTTCGGGGAGAGATGATCACTATATTGAATTTCTCTTGAAGAAATTTCTCTACCCGATTTCCGACAGTTAATGGGAAATTAAAGTCTCCCATAATCAAGACGTCTTCAGTTGCCTCAATGAAATCCCCGATCTCCGATAACGCTGCAATCAACAAGTTGTTGCCTTTACTAGGAACATCAGTGGTTCAAATTTCAAAGAAATATCTCCATAAATAAGAAAGTCAGTCACTGCGCATGCCTACACATAATTTTTACTATTTGCGAAATGTTTGCCTTTACTAGAAGCATCTGTGGTTCCAATTTCAAAGAAATATCTCCATAAATAGCATAGTTGGCATTGCGCAGGGACTGCGCATGCGCACACATAATTTTTAGTATGTGCGCAATGTTTGCCCTTACTAGAAGCATCTGTGGTTAAAATTTCAAAGAAAAATCTCAATAAATAGGAAAGTACGCATTGCGCAGTCACTGCGCATGCCTACACATAATTTTTACTATTTGCGAAATGTTTGCCTTTACTAGAAGCATCTGTGGTTCCAATTTCAAAGAAATATCTCCATAAATAGGAAAGTTGGCATTGCGCAGTCCCATTCCGCAGGGACTGGGCATGCGCACACATAATTTTTAGTATGTGCGCAATGTTTGCCTTTACTAGAAGCATCTGTGGTTAAAATTTCAAAGAAAAATCTCAGTAAATAGGAAAGTTCGCATTGCGCAGTCACTGCGCATGTCTACATAATTTTTACTATGTGTGAAATGTTTGCCTTTACTAGAAGCATCTGTGGTTAAAATTTCAAAGAAATATCTCCATAAATAAGAAAGTTGGCAATGCGCAGTCTGCGCAAAATAGAGAGTGCAATAAAACTGTCTGAAATGGGCAAATATAGACCATAGCAGCTATCAATTAGCGAAAACCCGAAGTCTTTAGGTGTCCCAGGGGCCGAGATCTCGATGGAACGGACGGACGGACGGGCGGACGGACAGACGGAAACACGAGCACATAAGCGTTACCTCAACTTCGTTGTGTTACGCTAAAAACCGCTCAGACCTGGATACGATATTTTTAACCAAAATTATACCACAAACTGTAAAACTCATCACCGTGTTATGATTTTGATTAGTTTTCACCTTGAAGTAGTTATCCTAGATAAGTCATATTAGTGACCGTAGTTAGGCAATGCCAAAAGTATATTTTATAAAAAAGCCATTCCTCTACGTCAATCGGATCGGCTTAAAATCGATATACGCACGGACAAGTTTTCAAGCGGCGTTAGTTATTTCGCAAATTCTAATTAAACGCAACCACTACGGGCTTAATGAATGTCCATTGCGCCAATAACTCGACAAGACGGAGATAATGCAAAAAACCGGACCTCTCTACGATGTCTAGATCAAAAGTTTTTCAATCCGCCCAGCCAGCCAGCCAGCCAGCCAGCCGGGCAAAGTGAAATGATAAGCTCCTTTTTGTTACCAAAAATGCGCTAAAAACGGTTTTGTTAGAGAAAGTTAGAAAAGGGAAAACCGCGCGAATCTGCTTGAAGGCTATAGAGAAAAGATTAATTGATTTGAATTTGAATACACTTCAATATTTTAATTTTGTGTCTTTGTTTGCCATTGAGGTGGCCGAGGGTGAAAAGGATCAGTATTTGAGTTACAGTCAATTTTATTGAAGGAATTGGAACAAGGTAATTTTAATGTGAGCTAGCCGTGGATATAGTTTGGGCGGAAAACTTTCACTTTACCATAGGTAACCATTCTAAATTTGAATAAAACGTTCACAGTGCCTATCCTGAAATGTAACCCTTTTACGGACGTGAAAATCTTAACCGAGGTGTCAGAGGACGTTTCCAGAATTATAAATGAACCAGGCACTATATGTATTTAAAAGGGAACATTTCAGTCGCATTTTTAACATTAATTTGGGGAAGACTTTTTTATGAATCTATTTGACTGTATTATAACGTCTAGCATTTAATGATTAATGATAAAAAAATTATTGATATAGGCTATAACGAGGGCTATAGTTTAAAAGATATTTTCCACAGTGCTATTTTGTCTATGCAGGGTATCCAGTGTTTCTCACGCAAAAAGGACACTTGCGTCTATGTATACTTAGAGGGAAGTTGGAGAAGTTGGAAAATGGATCCCTGTGGAACATGCCCAGAGGGATCTTTTAAAAATCAAAGGTTCTTGAATTTACAAATTGATTGTGTTTACTAATATAATAATCTAGTACAAAATAACTTACCTATAATGCTATGTACACGAACTGAAAGTTGCGTTCGAAGCACAATTGAATTCTTCTTACTGAAACAAATTACAGGATTAAAACCGGCAATTAAAACTTAATTAAAGACTTGAATACCGCGTAATTGTGCAACTCGAGGTAAACACACTCATATTTGCGACTTTTACACAAAAAAAACAATCACATTACTCGCTATAGTGGCGATACCATCAAACTAATTTGGTAACGCTAACGCGATTGTTTTTTGAAAATTACCTGGACGACCTCGTTTTAGCTCAACTATTAGGTAGGCATACTACGAGGTGCGTGTAGAAAGAGAGGCGACAAAGTGTCGTTTCGACACAGCTGATTTTTTTGCACGTGCCATGCACTAAGTAGTTTTAGATATTTGAATAGCATGAGCGAAAATTAAGCGTGACTAAGCAGAAAGGCGGATCAAAAGAAAGTTTGTTAAAACCTACAAGCCATATGCCGCCCAATTACTAACATATAGATCCGGATAACAATAAGGATTCGCATCAAACGTGGATGGAGAATAAAAAATGACAATGTAGAAAGTGAAATTGATGAAATGTTTAAGTATACGCGAGCAAAAGTAATTTTGAATATTGTAGAGTCATGATTGCATAGTTGTACTTGTAACGTTCGTTATGTCTTTACTATTTAGATCTTAGATAGGAAGATTTGCAACTTTAAGTACCGTTATTACATTTTTAACGATAGATAACCGTAGGCACGTACATCATTTCCAATAATAATAGAAAAATACCGTGCCGCTGTAAAAACAAATTGTTAGTACAGTACATCTGATTGAAACAATTGGCTCCAAGCTGGTTGTACAATTTTTTCAATTCGCTAAATCAACACCCAGTTTACTCGCCATTTTACTACCGTTAACTTCTTTTTTCACCGCCATGAAAAAGCCCCGACATCTTCCCATCCATTTATCAGATGACACGTTTCCAAATTTTGTCCAAAGTGTTTTGATGCCTCTGAAAGAGACGAAATTTCACTTTTGTGACAAAAGAGGACTGATGGTCGAACTTTCTCTTTGTCTCAAATAGGCCTTGAACCCCACCGAGACAAGAACTCCTACTTAGGCAAACTGTCCATAAAGGAAGGCAGAGTGCAGAAGGCTACTTGGTACAAATTGGGGAGTAAAGCCAAAAATGATCGAAAGCAATAATCACACCCATGGTCACCTACGCTGCGCTAGTCTAAGGAGTAACGAGGACATGTCCTACACCCGCAATGAGAAAGAGACAATGCCAAGCGCCCCACTGCATAGCCTAAGTTTGCCTGTAACGGGAGCCCTTTAATGGGATTTATTTAGTTCATTTTTTTAGGTCCGTCTGGAGATGAACTTCTTCAGGGTTGCGCGATTTTGGTATTGAATAGTATAAGATGTATGGATAGGATGTTTTTATTATAAGGCTCAAAAATGTTGCCGCTCTATCGTTGTTTATATCAATGGTTTCCGGATACAGAACTGGTAGATTAATTACGTGAGAAAATGCGGCAGCGCCAGTCAGTCGCGTCATAAAGACAAACTCAATGGGTTGTACGTGACCAAACGGCCGATTCAGATCCGCTTATTTTTCAGGGCATGTGAAGCGCTGAGTCAAAGGTTTTCGGTAACAGAGGATTCTGGCAAATTGCTTTTCTAAAAATTGGCTGGTCAAGAACATGAAATCTATTGGTAGAACAAATAAAGATGTCTCGATTAGCACCATTGTGAAGGCGTATTTGTAAAAGTGTGGATTAAGCCGAAAGAGGTAGTCCGGAGGGGAGGGGGGCATTACATCACGAGTTACGCCGTAGAAATGCTAAGTCATGACGGCGCTAAAATTCAAGCGTGGCCAGAACAGAAAAGCATATGCGCATCGCGCTTAATCAAATCAACCGGCTGTAAAATTCTACCAGGGTAGTTGCGCGTCAACAAGAGAAGATGAAAGTAATACACATGCCGCGCTATTTTATTTCAAACTATTCGAGTGTATGCTAATTAATTAAATAAATTAAATTCTTTTTTTTCAGTTTTAAGTACAAAGTGATTACAGGAAATAAATCGCAAATTAACGACAGCGGAAATCGCCGCATCAACTGATCAACATCAACGTGAATTTAACTTGTGGTTTCTAAAAATAGGAATGTGGACTATATTTATAAAGTATGACGACACCTGGCCGCACAATTCACACGTTTTGCTCACAGTTAATGAACTTTCATTGTCAAATTTGTGTCGAATGGGATGTCCCGTCGAGTCGAATGCACAGAAACTTTCGATATCCGAAAAATTATAAATTAAGGTAATAGTATTTGCATTTCCAATCCATTACCGTGCATTTAAGGGTAAAAAGGAATTAATGATTTTAATACAATATAATAGTGGAAAAGAAACTCTTAAAGAAGCGGTACTTTCATGTTTAAATTGTGTTTAAATTTTAATTTGAACCCACCTACAAGTGTTTATAACTTCTCTTTCACGTCAAATGCTAGTTTTTCAGTCAATGTAATTGAGTAGAGAAAGTATATACAGACACCAAAATGACCGTGTTTCGGTGTGGGTATACTCGGAATTTTACAGTCTTGTAATGACGTCATTTTTGTCTATCCTTGTTTAACTAATGTAAAATGACAATGACAAAAAATTTTGCCGAAATGTTGTTGTGAAATGTTGTTGTCGTGGCTAAATTTTACCTGAAATGCTTGTCAAGTGATTGTCAGTTTTGAAGTTTTGAAAACGCCAAAGCGTCAAAACATGCCGCCAAAAACCCTCATCGATTTAACGAACAAACACAGTTAATAATTCTAAATGTGTTGGCTTTCTTTCAAATTGAACAGGAACAAGTTCGGAATGGCATACCACTAGACATCAACAATGTTATACAGCGAACTGCACAAGCAACGAAAGTCAGCCCAACAACCATTTCAAATTTGAGAAAAAATGGTGTAAAATCCGACAAAGATTACGCATCTAATGTCTCTACCAAGCAAAAGATTAACAAGACGAAAATCACAGAATATTTGAAGAATAAAATTCGGGATACAATCTATTATATGTACTCCCAAAAGGAATATGTTACACTGGCAACTATTAGACAAAAATTTCTGGAGCAAAACGAATATTTTCAATTTTCCATTGATTCATTGAGAAAGTGGATCAAAAGTATGGGTTTTAAATGGAAGAAGTCCAATAACAGAAAATATCTTATGGATTTACCGGATATTGTCCACAAACGAATAAAATTCTTAAGGGGGTACATTGAAAACAAAAATTTGGGACATGAGGGTTATACTCCGGTTTTTATGGATGAAACCTGGATATTTAGTAAGGGATCATTTCGAAACAGCTGGCAAGATGATACTAAGCACACGGAATCAATTAAACCCAATGAAGGTAAAATAAGATATCATAATACCTTTTCAATATTATTAAAAGAGATATTCTTTAGGTCATCGATACATTATTGTCCACGCTGGGACGAACGATGGATTTATTGGTGGGGCAAGTTTGATTTTTAAAAGTGGAAAAAAAAAACAGGGGACTATCATGATAATATGAACAGGGGTAATTTTGAAAATTGGTTCAAGACTCAACTGGTGCCAAATCTTCCTGAAAAATCTTTAATTATTATGGACAACGCAAGCTACCATTCTGGCCTTTTAAAGAAAATTCCCACCAAATCATGGACAAAACAAAGAATGATAGAATGGTTAGGGGAAAAAAATATCGGCTATCCAGAAAAGGCAATGAAGGATCAAATATGGAGCATTGTCAGCGCAAACTGCCCCAAAGAGAAAAAGTACTACCTTGATGAATATGTTAAGCCTTTAGGACATAAAATTTTACGGTTACCGCCATACCACTGCCAATTTAATGCGATTGAAATGGTGTGGTCTCAGTGTAAACGAAAATACGATCAGTACATTGCAAATTTTAAGGGATCACCACAAGAGGTTTTGGCAACATGGGAAAGGGTTATCGGGGAGATTTCTAGGGATAATTGGGAGAAATACGTAAACCATACGGACAAAGTAATACAAGAGGCTTGGGGAGCAGTACAAGTTTGTGATGCTTCTGACATCCCACCTCTTGTTATCACTACAGACGCAGATGACGACCTTACTGACGACGAATACTTTGATTTTGACTCTGAAGATACGGACGAGGGCGACTAATTTTCTTCTAATACTGTGACCATTACAATCGCAATAAATTGGCATTGGTATATTTTTGTTTTACGATTTTGATTTTCCAACTATTCATCAAGGTAGTGCAATTTTTTCTTGTGTAGATGTGGTTTCGATAGTGGTTCTTTGAATTTTTATGTACTCCTCTGCTAATTATTTTTTGGGTCTTTTCGGGAGTATTGATTCCTAAATAATATTCTGTGATTTTCGTTTTGTTAATCTTTATTTATTTAAAAACAAAAATATGTTAATATTACTTATATGTTAGTTGAGCAAGTTATTAAAATAATTAGTGAGTAAATGACCTTTTTTGAAATACTAACATTTTATCCATCGCGGTTTCGCTCGCAAAAAATATGAACTATTCGCATTTTTTAACATGTTAAAAATTTATTTTCGATATCTTCAGTCGTTTAGGCTGTGCGTTGATATCTCAGTCAGTCAGTCAGTTAATTAGGACTTCTTCTTTTATTAAGACCTATAGATTTCTTGTGGAAATTGACCTAATTATTATCAAAAAATGCTAAAATATTATGTACACCACTGTATAGTAAAAGTCATACAGGTAATTAGACACCAGTAGTCAGTTACTTAGCAACAAATAAATTTAATAGGACATACGTTTTTTCCCACGAAAATGACGTCATTACAAGACTGTAATTCGGATATAGTGACGATTATAAGTGGATCGTTGCGACTAGAACACAGACTGGTAGCGATCAAAGTCGTCGCCGCGGGCCAACTTACTAAGTCAAGGTGTTAGCAACCGTGCTGAGGACTGTGTGTCACTGGAATGCCAGCCCTCTGATACCGGGCGACCTCCGAGCAAGCGTCTTTGCCCAGGTGAGACCGCATTTCCGTACTACCCGTGGGAATTGTATAGACGATTTCAAACCCTTTCTCGACTCGTCGTCAGGGGAGAACAAGCCGGGCCCTAAAAAGAGGTCTTGTAACGGGACCGGCGTATAGAAGGCGATGGCCGGCTCGAGGGTAAAACCTCGAGTCAAGCGTACCCTGCGCCAAAGTTTAAGGCAGTGGCTGGGCCGACGGCTCAGGGGGACAAGGGACCAAGCGTTTCAGATCGGAGAGAACCTCTCCAGGGTCTGGTTCAAAGCAGCTCAAGAAGAAGCCTGGAGTAACTACAGTTGCGGGTGCACCAGGAACTTATAGGCAAGTTGCTGCAGCAGGGCCTATGGTGACCGTATGCATTTGTTGACGAGATGGAGGGGGTCTTTCCCACGGCTGGCAGGGTTCCGATGTAATCCACAGGGTGCCATTGTGACCAAATGCGAAGGTTAATGGAGATGATCGTTGCTAGGGTACCAATGTGATGGCTTATAGTGGAACGCGCCAAATTTATAGAATTCTTTTCAACATTACCAATTGTACGTAACTTAACCTAGAGAGGTCGTTGCGCAAAACTAAACGTTCAAACTCGAAATCTATGTGTAAGATAACCCTTTACTTTCGTTCACCTATCGATTATGTAATTTTAATGTAAGGTCGTTAAGGTAAGCGTCGTCACTTGTCAATGTCCTTATGTAATTAGTGTGTTTATTCGTTAAGCGTTTCTCGACATAAACTACAACCAGCATACGTGGGTTTTATTTTCACGGTCGCGATCTTGAAGCGCCTCCAGGGACAAAATCTTGGTTTCAGGACGAGCTAAGGAGGACATTTTTCCGCAGGGAAGAGCCGAGTAGGGTCCTCCTCGCATGTGGCATCATATGAGGTACCCAAGCGTACGCGAGGGTCTCGCACGTCACATTTGTGACGAAAGCGAGTGCTCCGGCTGCGCCAGGAAAGGGAAGGGCTCCATCGCAGCAGCGGAACTCAGATCCGTTGCGACGGAGGGGGCTCAAAACCTAGCTAGTGACCTCCAAGGGGCGTCGGGGTTACTACTGATGCCCTTAGTAGTCGAGGAAGATGTCGACAGGTTAGGCAGAGGAGTCTCTTTATTATAAGAGGGATCCCAACTGAACCCTAAGACTTGCATTTATGTCGATAGACGAATCGAGTCTTATTTAATGGCCGATTTCTGTTTCAGCGATCTCGGCAAACAACTGATTTGAATGTTCTAAGCAGCCCCCACCTTCGTCACAGCGGGCTCCATTAACCTAGCCCCCCCACAATCAAATTTTCAATTTTTTATTTTGCGAAAGTTTAGTGCTAATTATGTGCTGGTTTGTGCCGCAAAGAAAAAGTTTTGTGCTATTACCGTTTATGGGGTATTAATTTTTTAAGATAGGGGGGCTAGGTTAATGATAGCCCCCCCCCACATTACATATTAAAATATTTTTTTATGCAATAGGTTTGTGCTAGTTATGTGCTCGATTGTGCCGTAAAAAAAAGTTTTGTGCTATTACCGTTAATGAGGTATTAATTTTTCAAGATAGGGGGGCTAGGTTAATGATAGCCCCCCCACATTACATATTGAAATATTTTTTTATACGATATGTTTGTGCTAGTTACGTGCTCGTTTGTGCCGCAAAGAAAAAGTTTTGTGCTACTACCGTTAATGAGATATTAATTTTTCAAGATAGGGGGGCTAGGTTAATGATAGCCTCCCCACATTAAATTTTCAATAATTTTTTATGCAGTAGGTTTGTGCTAGTTATGTGCTGGTTTGTGCCGTAAAGAAAAAGTTTTGTGCTGTTACCATTAATGAGATATTAATTTTTTAAGATGAAGGAGCTAAGTTAATGATATCTACCCTCAAATTAATATTAATATTATAACGTATTTTTTAGTAACAAAAAGAAGCTTTACATTTCACAGTGCCTGGGTGGATGGCTGGGCGGATAGATAAACTCTTGATCTAGACGTCTTATTTTCAATCAACGCTACTAGTGATTTGTTATGCGAAACATCGATAAACTTATAAGAACTTTTAGATTTTACTACCGGATGCAAACTTCAAAATATGGTGCGAACATAAGCATTTTATTAAACACAAAAATATTTATAAAAAGGATTAACATATACAGGGTGACAATTTGAAAACTTACCACCCCCCATATCTTAGTAAATAAACGAGATATTAAAAAAAATCAAAATCCGTTTCGGTAATTCGGAGGGGGAATCACAATGACATAGTTGGCGACGCACCCCCTCCAACCCCCTGCGCCCCAGCCACCCCAACTTTTAAATCTTAAATAGTAACTCCCCATGTGTGAAGTGTGATACGTCGTTGGAAAGCTCTGAAAAAATGCTTTCCAACCATACCAAATAGCATTACATTTAGGTTAGTAATTATCGTGCAAATCAAAAAATAGCACAAAACTTTTTCTTCGCGGCACAAACCAGCACATAATTAGCACTAAACTTTCGCAAAATAAAAAATTGAAAATTTGATTGTGGGGGGGCTAGGTTAATGGAGCCGTCACAGCGCGGAAGCACGTGATCATACGAGATGGAGGGTGTCTGATGAGCACGTTCCTTTCGAAATAAACCTGTCATCCCACTGCGAGCGCTGTAGGTTTCGGGATCCCCGATCCACTGACTGGGACTGCTATGTGGCGAAACTGTCAAAGCGGGTAGATGGGCTCGCCTTTGCTCTGTCGGAAATTAGGGCAGGTGAAAGAGGCTGTCGTATTAGTAAGCGACGCCGTAACCACGTCATATGAGGACACCTGTAAACTGAGAACCTTTCGAGGAACGAAGAGAACACCTTGGTGGAACTCAGACCTTGAAAAGGTTCGTAAGGTAGTTCGCAGGCTCTGTAACAGGACCATGCCAACTAAACTGCCTGCGAACTGGGAAAATCTCAAGATCGCTTAGTGCAGTGTCTAAACGAGAATCATGGAGTACCTTCTGTGGTAACATGGAGGGTCTCCAAACAAAACGCAGCGCAAAAAGTGGGGATACTGAGGATTCCATGCGGCAGATATACGGGTACCGCGGGGTGAGGCTCTTCCATGTCTCCTGGAAGCAAACTTTCCAGTCTCTGGGGACTACGTATCTTCGGACCCACCAAAAGGATCTTACTTGGATCGGTGCAAAGCCGAGCGACTGGAAAGTAGCTGCCCGTGTGGTTACCGAGGGATCTCTGAGATGGGCGGTCAACACGTTCAGCAGATTTAAGAGTGTAGGACCGGACGGGATATTACCGGCTCTTCTGCAGAAAGGCCTAGAACCGCTGCTCTTGCATTTGTTGCACTTCAGAGCCTCCCTGGTTTTAGGGTATACCCCCGAAAATTGTAGGAAGGTAAGAGTTGTGTACCTACCTAAGCCTGGCAACATGCAACTGAACTGAGACAGTCCAAGACCTTTGTAACAGGTCCCCTTGGCGAATCTGGATATTCTAAGCTTCTAAAACTGAATAGAAGCCAGATTAGGAAAATCACCGGTGTCCTTACAAGGCACTGGATGGTCAACTATCACCTGCGAGGCACCGGGGAGGGTGAAGCAACTTGGGCTAAACAAGGTCCTATCCTTTATTGGGAGGAAAGAGCTCTGAAGCTAGTTGCGAAAGAAACGGGGTAGGCACAATACGTCTTTGGTGTGCCTAAATGCTGCCTGATTGGGCTTTTCTATGAAAAGAATAAAATAATTGTTTTTTTTATTATTCAATATATGGAGTGAAATTTGAGATTTGCGATTATTGTTTTCATTGAGAACTGCTGGCCAGGGGTTGATTAGAAACAAGAAGTATTTGTAGGTAAACAGAACAAATTAATAATATTGAGCTATCCGACGGAAAAATTCTTTTTGTAGGAAAAATCCGCATTATTTAAGATTTAACAAATTTTACCCTGAAGAAAAAAGAGAAACGTAAGGCCCACATTCAAAAGTGGATCAACCCACTGGCTCAACGCAAAAAGATGGTAAAGAGGTAGGAATCAGTGTCCCAAATTGCCGTATCTCTGAATCCGTGGAACCAACATCTTTCAAGCTAAGGTCTATGAAATGAGTAGGAAGGGAGGAACAACTGACATCCGAGTAACCGCCTTTACGTGCGAATCGAAACTGGTCTGGAAGTCAAAAAACCACGTTACACTTGTTCGGATGCAAGAGCACAAAGATGTTTTGACTGGAGTAACCTTCCAGAGTGTCATTTTTATATTTACCATTCGGAAAGGTAGAGGACAATAAAATCCATAGATTTCTTAATACATTCTGTGTTTGGTGATAGTTTTTGCGTATTCGTATTTCGTACGGTGCAGTAGTATAATAAAGCTACAAGTGAAAGAATTTAAAGTGGAATTTAAATGATCAAAGTCAACATATAGGTACTTATCACCGATTTGTTTGGCGAAATGGCTAAATGCACTGCCAAAATACCCCAAAACCCAAATTTCAAGGGTTACAACACGATTCTGGTTCACTGTCTTCCTAAGAGAATTCAAACTATTCATTATCAGTGCATCAAAATAGCTACCTATGTAAAACTATTTTTATTATTATTGCAATATGTGATAGAATGTAAAATAATAATTTAGAAGGTAGACACGAGAATAAATTAGCATACTTTTGTCCTGCAGACTGGATGCAATGAAGCGGGAAATTATTTAAATAATCATAACGTTTCCTTAAGAGAATGCAATAATTTTACCATTGAACGGTTAACGTGTTTATCTGAAAAGATGATTATTGTTACCTGCAAAAGTGACACACAGGTTCATGAGCACAATTCTCGGTCAGGGCCAATAGAAGTTCATTGTCTCTATGGGCGATCGACTTGCATCGTGCTATCGGAAATTCTCTTGCAGTTTTGTTCGATCCTCTGCCGATATTAAATAAATCATCGTCGAATGTAGATCCGTTCCGATTTCGAACTCGTAGATTTTTTTGACTTTTATTAACAGGTTGCCTCCTCGTCGCATCCCCCTCTTCCGCCGCCGCGCTACCGGCGTTGTCGTCGTCAATGAAAGAACAGTTAACGAGATTCAGCCAGAGCAGATACTTTCGAGTGAATTGAACCACTTCGACAGAAAATCGGAGGAGCTATTTGTCGCGTCGCTTTTCGGCACGGTCTTCATGACGAGAGTCTGGGCGGCCATGGTTTTCGCATCTCCGCTGGCAATAAAAGTTCCGTTCGGTATCAGTCTGTTACGTCCGTCACACTAATTAAATCCGGAATCTTAATAGTCTTGTAACGTACGGCCGTAGTAAATTAACATAACACCTGCAGCTCGAATTGAGGGCCATCAGCCATAGGTAACCCACTGACCGAACGGTCTGCACGTTCAAAAAAGTTCATCTTAAACAATATTCGCAACTTACAAACAAATCTATTTCAACCAAGAATGAACGAGCGTATTAGCTTTCTTCTCGATGATTGAAAGGTATACGGGTTTCACTACATTTTCTAACACACAGTTTAAAAAAAAAGCTTCCGGAAGGCGATTTTAACCAAAGGAAATAATTAACTGATATATTTTAATAATACTGTAGAGATACGAGGAAAAATACTATTTTGGAACTACTAATTGACTCTTATTCCAAAACATGTAATCTCCCTATCGCTTTGTTAAATACGAAAAAATGATTCCAATCTCTGGCTAAATTTTGTGCAGGTATAGTAGAAAAGTGATGTTTTGCTATGATTAATAGGTTTTACAATGCGTAATGCAGGGAATCAAAAGAAACAAGTATAAATTGTGCACAACTCTTGTGCAGACAAAGCGCATTTTTTTTAATCGAAATAGTTTTTTTTTTACATCACCAATGAATATATTTCTTGCAGACGTCGCAATCGCCTTTGTGAGTACCCTCTTCCGACAATCAGTTCTTGCGGTATAAGGGAATGTACCCGATCACGATAAGAGGTCGACGAGGAGGGCTATGGTTGGTAGAAATTAATCCCTTTCGTTGAGACCTTTCATTAGAGTACCATGAAGGATCAAACTAGTTGCACTCCCCCCTCCCCCACTAGCCCGTACTTTGAATAAGAGGACAGAAAGAAGGGCAGTAGTTGGTAGAAAACGGTTCGTTTGAAGACTTTTTTTTTTTTCATTACATTACATGAAGGATAAAACTAGTTCTACTCCCCTGTGCGGTGATTAAAGCGATCGCCTAGCGATATCGACTCGGCGACCGATAGTATTGTAGCGAATATTCCAGAAATTTCGATAGGAACCGGGACGCCAAGAAAGATTACTAATCGCCGATAAAGAACGGCGGATATGACGCAATCTTTCTAGGAAATATGACGTGTTTTATTCTCGAGACTACTCGACTTTGCTATATAAGCAAAGCGAATTGCGTTGCAGCACAGTTCCAATTTCAACGCCGAAGTAATAAATAGTTCGCGTCCTGAAACTTTCAAGCCTACTTTCCGTCAGGAAATTTTAATTTCCATGACAGAGACAGATCAGATTACATTTCCTGCCGCTTGTCACTTTACCGGCCCCATCGTTACTTTACCGGCCGCATCTGTGACATTACTAAACGTCTATAATGGACTCCTGTCATCACTGACAGATTGACATTAATCAAAAGTTTTATATACAAATTGAATTTTATATTAAAATACGATTTTGGATAAAATTTAATACAAAACTCGTCAGTAAACTGACATTACTTGACTGGGGAATTGCCCCAGAGGGGCCTCGCACTTCACTCTTATCTCGCCAGTAGTGTGTCATTTTCCGGACTTGTAAATAACTATTACGTTACAGTAAGTATCATGGCAGTGCGACCAAGAAAATATTTTGAAATGACAATTTCCTGATCTCAGTTGAATGAGTATAAAGACTTTTTGGCTATAACAATAGCAACTTCAGTTTCCTCCAAGTGATTGTTTTCGAGAGCTGCGTTAGTGCTACGAAAGCAAAGAAACAGACTCAGAGGTCGTTCAAAATGAACGAAAGATGGTCGGATCGGGCAACTGGTACAATTATCTGCGGATAGACGAATTCAATTTAAATTAAACCACTGTCGGCTTCAACGACACTGAAATTACCCGACGGACTGTGCTCACACACCTTCTTCGATCGGAAGGCAGGAAAACGGACGAAAATCCAAGTCAAGTTGCTATTTTACACGACGTGCAAGTACGTCCGATTCTACCCATATACTCCCGATTTCTTTGTCCAATCGTGCCAACTGACTTACATATGCAAATCGGATGAAACAATAAGAAGACTATATAGGGCTCTTAAAACGTGAACTTGCGTGTTAAAATGTAGGGACATCTGGTAGGTTGCGATAAGAGGTTTTATTATCGGACGAAATTTGATTGGCGCACGTGTCTTGTCGCTATTAAGAGATGACGAAGATGCAGATGTTGCGATGTGCGCGTTAGTTAGGTGTAAGTGGGAACGCGTCTTTCGAAGCTGGCGTTGTGAAGTGTAGTTGTAATTGGTAGCGTTTCATAAAATCCCGAGGAAGTAGCGGGAGGAAGTGGTGTTCCTTTAAATACTGGGAATCAACGTAAAAACGAGGCGAGTGTTTTTGTGTCTTTGATAAGTGGGCCGGAATATCACAAACCTTTTACGACCAGATTATTTCGATTATTAACGAAAAAACTGCAAGTAATTGAACTTTTTTAAATTTTTATTTACGACCGCTTGCTGCGGGGTATTATGTGCAAACAAGCTTTGTAAGCTTTTCTTTCTTGCAGGGATTTTGTTTTCATTGTTTCATTTCTTTCGGAATAAATGTTTGTTTGCCATTGTCAATCAATTAATTGTGTGTATTCCAATACTTTGTGCGACCCTGATAGAGTTTTCATGTCAATTTTTTTCCTATTCCAAGATTTATTCCCGGTGTTGATCAAAATGTGTGTAATAAATTCTTTGGAATTTTCGGAAGTTGATTGAGACTACCGAGTCTCTCAAATTGAGAAGTTTTAAGTCAATATTAGGATATGCCGGATGTACACCAGGAGAGATTATAAAAAATTCTAACTTTCAATTTTAATTTGATTTGAGCTAGCTGGACAGGTATTTTGTGGGCGGTGTAGTGACCGCACGCCATTGCACACAGCAATATACCGTGTGTCCCAGACTAAACGCGGCATAGCAAACAGAATCAAAAACAAAAATAAATTTTTATTTAAAAAATGGATTTGTAGTTAAAAATTAAAATTTAGTTACTTTAATTTGCCCCTTAGCAAAGAGAATATAGTGGTACCAATTATTATTTCTCAGTTTTTTTGATTAACCAATCAACCTAAAAAAATTAATTTTTTTGATATCTCTTTAAAATTGTAGTGTAAGTATTCTGAATTTCGAACTCGCCTATTTGCATAGAATTTTTCTAGAATATTTCAGAGAAAGATTCAATGTTTAAATTAGAATAAATTTTCAAAAAATTCAAAATTAAAACTCATCGGTTTCTACCGTGATCTGAAGTATTCATGTGATACTCTCTACAGTTAACGAACTGATGATCTTGGTATAAACTATAAAGGAAGGTGTTATGTCACATTTATTCCTGTTCCGTTTAAACGCAGGGATTTTAGAAAAATAATTAATGGAAAGATATCTCAAAAACCAAAATTCACAAAATCTATGGACGAAATTTACGTTTCTTTTTCGGCTTTATTCTCAGCAACCACAGAAGAAGGAAACTATTAGTTTTTACATGACTTTTTTGAAAAACTAAAATGAAAAACAACTCATTTTATTTATGAAAATCGCAAGTCTCAAAATTTCCGTTTGCTCGTTAGTTTTTTTCTTAGTAATCATAAAAGAATAGAACTAAAAGTTTTGGATTTAGTAGGCTTAGGTTTTGAAAATTCAAGAAAAAACCGCACGGTTTTCACGGTATATTTATACACTCTTTTTATGTGTTTAAGAATAACTGTGCATAAAACTTTTCAAAAAAATTATGCATTATCTTAACCCTCCTAAAAGTAGCCATGTGCGCTGTTCGAGTGGGGACGTACGGTAGTTTTTTTATACGGCCGTACGTCTCGGAAATATCTTTTTGTTTATTTCAATGGGAGTCATTTGCCAAAAAAAGATCCAAATATATAAAAATCGTTACTTATTCGCTTAAGCTATATATTCGTCGTTGAGATCAAAACGAGTCAAAACTTCAAATTCGGATACCTCGAAAACAGTCACAAGAATGCACGCTTAAAGTGAAAATGGAAGGTATGGACAAGACATCTGACGATGGAGTCAACACTACATATTCGAATATGCACTGATGTCAAACCCTCAGACGGAGGGACGAAAGGACGGAATTCACGCAGGTAGTCTTTTTCATTAAGCAAAAAAAAATTTACAGGTTTTAAATAAATTTAAAAAAAAACAAAATATCCACGTCCATACCGACTTAATTTTGGTAGTGACGGAATGCTTATACTATTATACCCTTACACGTTTGGGTAAAAAGTTCCTTTTTGGACTAAAAATTTAGAAAAAATTGACGTGGGCCAAGATACTTTTATTTGATGTCTAAAAATATAATAAAAAACACAAAAAATGTACATTTTCGTCAAAATTATCGAAGTCAATAACTCAATTACTGATTAAAGTGACCAATAAAATGTTTTTTTTTTCTAGAAATCAGATTGGTACTCTAATATGCCGATCCCCTGCGGCTAAGTAGATAAATCTCATACAAACAAAACGTGAGAAGTTAATTACGAGGCGCACTAATTAAAAAACACGAGAAAAAAACAAATCTTTAGTAAATGCCGAGCATAACTGTAATACTCTGCTAATTGGACACAATTTACGAGGCGCACTAACCTGATCGTTATAGTAAATGAAATCTTCCTCCTCTGCAGAGGACTAGTCTCAATTAGTCGATATTGCAATATCGCAAATATCAATTATATGTCCTATTTCTGAAAGATGTTTAAATCAGATTTTCTCTTTCCTGCAAGTGCAAAGACATTTATGGCAAACTAAGAATTTTTATTACTTCATCGGCCAATAACTATTGACCCGTGACTTCTATTCCCGACAAAACGCCTAGATCCGCGGGGCAAATTTTTCACTTTACGCGAATACGCTTTAATTCAAAAATTGGTTGAAATAGATATAATTGTGTGTGAAATTGCAATTACCCTGCCGGTGCACTAGTTTTCCACACTAGCTCCCCGTAGTATTGAAATCACCCAAGCACGTAATAGTTAACATACACCGCACGCAAGATCACCTACACTTGAGAATATCCGATGTGGATTGCGGCGGCGTCTTCGGCGACTCGCTGAGAGTTGATGACACACATCCCACAACCCAGATTTCCACATAGCCCCTCGAAGACATAATCGATGAGGAACTACAGGTTCTGCATTCGCATACCCGTTATATTACAACCTGTATTAATAACAGTTTAATGAATGAAGTAATCATGATGGCTAAGATCGACGAAGAAGATGTAAGTACAGTTTCCCTTTTTTTGCGATTTGCATACGCAAGCACGCGTGGATTTTTTTTATATGGCGACGACGTGCGGATGATGTAACACGTGTGATTACCTTAATATTCATTTACGAAATAATTGTTGCTAGAATAGAAAAATATCGACTACACTTCGCAAAAGTAGCGCCACTCGTTTTCGGCATTTACAGAGCAATCATTTTTGCACTGGTGATGATAAGTTGAGGCAAGCATCCTAGCAGATATTGTTCCTAAGTATTTTATGCTACTTTATTGCTTATTGATATGCAAATTTTGTGCTAAACTTATACAAGTGAAGTACTCGTTATGATGAGTTGGTACTGCATACTTTGATGGCAACTAGTATCTCTTCATAATTCATATTGCTGTGCCCCACGTTGGGGCCAAATAAAAATGCAAACGGTCACCAAACCACCCTCACGAACACCTGTCCAACTAGCAACAAATTCGGGTACTAACAAAACCTTTAAAAGAAATAATTATAATTTTTCTAAGGCAAATCCAGCCTCCGCCACGGCGAAAATCTCGAAATTGACTTAAATTTTATTAAATTGCAAAATTCACCAGCCTTAACCGGCTCTAAAATCCCAAAGAATTAATTAACAAATTTTCAATTAACACCTGATGGAATTCTGAGCACGAAATAAAAAAACTTAATTTGAAACTCTTATCTGGGTCGTAATCTGGGCTGGATTAATCTCAAAACCAACAATTTACAGATGAAATTTTAATTATCTTAAAGTGTCAATAATGCAAAATCCATGGTCAAACGTCCCCAAGCAAAGACGCCACGATTAACATCTTCCTCTTTTATTTAAAACAGTTTCTCTTTCTTTTCAATTTCCGGTACCACTTTCTTAACAAATTAATGAGTCGTTGAAAGATGAACTGCACTTGTGTTTTCTTATCTTGGAACTAATTAGCCTATGCGACGATATCAAAACTTCTTATCTATGACTGGAGAAAAAATATGAGATAACTTTTACAAATACCTAAATAATTCCTAACTGAATAAATCTAGTCTTATCTATAAAAAAAGCAATAACATTAAATAATTCTGCTACAAAACCTAGACCTAGAATTCGAATCGCTTTTAAGTGGATGTTGTCCATTCTGTCATAAATATACCTTACCTGTTGTTATCTCTTTTTGGCGCATTTTGCCATGTGCTAGAACGGCAAAGATGTATAACCTCGTACACGATATTAATACAAGCGCTAAGCCGTTATGCAAACTCGTTTTATTACTGTGACTATACCAGCAATTTGTTTTTAAATCCTGATTAACGATAACGTAGAGCGAGTGCTACTTACATTCAGTGCACGGTTGACGTGTCGCTAATCTTACTAACATTCGCGCGAAATTCCGCATGGGTACTTAGATAACAGCCCGGCTCTTATCTGGACTGCCTATCTTAAGGTTTATTAACAATGATTCATTTTTATTAAGAATTTGCGTAAAGATTTTCATGTGTAATCATTTAACTCAGAGATTATTTCCATTGTTAATATTGTTAGAACATTTTAAATCGACCACATGAGTTCGGTTGTTTATGTTAGTAGTGTTATCGATTTTTTTCTTCATAGGTCCGACTATATGGCTCAGTGGTAGAGCATTGGGCTATAAAACCGGAAGTCGTGTGTTCGAACCTGGGCTGTGATAAGAATTTTTCATCAGTGGTAGAGATGGGAATTTCCTTGGACCAGTTTCGAGCATTCTACCGGCTACTACGAATTAGATTTTCCTGCAATTTTCCTAATTGGTAAGGTAAATATCGGAGTCGTATAGAACAACTTTAAGACCGTAAGACCAACCAAATTTCTGCGATATGAAAACCTATGATGCAACGATATTGAAGCGTCTCAGAAAATGGAGTGTCGAAAGACTTACTTACACATGAAGACGTCGAACCAACAGCAGATGGATATCGGAAGAGAGTACATATAAAGAATAAGAACTTGATGTATCCGCCAGTCGAGTAAAATATCGAAAACATTAAGTAGAATTGGCGTAGGGGTAGGTGCAGTTTATTGGTTAATAATTAAAGAAGGCCGTTTTAACCTATTAGCGCCATTTTGTAGGCGTGTTAATTAAAAAAGAGTAGGGACTGAGTCTGTCAACGGGAAAGCCAAGTGTTTGAGTCTGGCAAATTAATCACCGGCGTGTGCATGTTAGGAAGATCACGCTACGCGTTTGGAATACGTAAAATCAAAGATAGTTTTAGTGCAGAACACGTGAATTTGAATTGAGACAGTAAGTTAAATTGACCAGCAGTCGAAATCATTGGGAGAATTCACGTGTGTAGTCCGGTTTCGGTTGACAAAGAGAAACTAACTTCAATTGGAAATACTAATAAACATGTAATCAAAGTTAGCCCGTGCGATTTAAAAAATAATATGGTGCAATCGAGGGTGCAATACTAACTCCAATTTTTACATTAAAAACGACTTATTCAATTATGCGACGGTATCGTTAGTGACTGTACACGTCGTTTCCTGAGCAATTATAGGGGTCCCTCATCAGCTGTAAACAACCCTGCACGCAACTGATACGTTTCAAATTAACTCTGTCGTTTGGATTACGCAACGTCGAAATTTTACCCGCTACGATCCAGGATTTAACGTTAGCAGTTTTTAGTTCCATTCCACGAATCTTAGATAGAGGGCGATTCACTTTTACAACTTTGGGCGACTCCGGGGGTAGTTTTAGACGCTGTATAATTAAGGTAAAGTGCATTTTTCTATTTGTATTCAATACGCATTTTAACAGTAATTAGAAATATCCTTTAAAGACTCAGTCTCATCATTTTGTACCTCTTCAAATTTGTTTAAAAAGAAATTTTCCACTGTAACCAATCGTGTTCGAACTCAGAAGCTAATATAGTCAGTTTTACATTTAAATTTCAATATTAAGGAGGTTGTTTAACGTAGTAAAGTAGAAAGTGGCCACTTACAATATCGTAACGCTTCTATATTCTGTGGTCATCACACGTAATGCTCCGCAGCGGAAGGCGAGCTCGGCCCGCTCGCCTGGCTCACGACTGATTAAAGCGCATTTGTCCATTTAAAAGCAAATATACAATCGTCGATTTGTCTTTGAAATTGACTAATATACACATTTAAAGCGTATTTGATAGTAAATAAGATAAATTTAAGATTATTTGTTAATTATGCGTAATAGTTTGTGGCACAGTATAAGCGAAGATAAAGGTAACACTCTTTTGATTCAAAAGCAAAGCTCGCTGCCTTTCGAAAGTGATGGTGCGGGTTTAAATCCAAGTGCGCGGGTTTTTTTTCTTTAGTACATCGCAGCAAAAACAAGGGAGCGTAAGAGAGAAAGAAGTAGTCACATCTGCTAACACTCGTCTGTGCTATTTGATCAAAATTAAATTTGTTTTGGGTAGCTTTAATTTAGGTAGTGTCGGAGAAAGTTAGGGTTCAATTCTAGAAGAGATTTTACATTTAAGGTGATTAAAAAAGATTGTCACGTGCGTTTATTAACCCCGTAAATTTTGAGTCTCTCGTAAATTTAGACACCCCGAGTGATCAGTTATTTTTAATTTTTAAAGTGTGAATTTCCGCGTGACGTTAAAGTACATATTTTGTATTGTTGATGTCCGGATCATACTGGACTCATATACCAGCACCCTCGCCAGTACCTATAATCTTTTTTTTTCATAACAACCCCATAACTACACAAAACACTAATGCGGATAAATCGTACTTAATTAGAAATGGCGAGCCGTACGAAAATCCATTCAAACAGGCCTCAACCACAATTGGGAGTAAAAATTACGAATTTAATACCCAATGGTTATAGTTGCATGTCAGCGGTTGAGTTTACAGAAAATTAAATTGCAAAACAAATCGCGTTTCTTTGTGCGATGCACATGAGCCTTCAATTGCACGCACGTTAGGGATTTAATTAAAACTTAAATAGGAAGGTGTTAAATGTAACTGCTGCAGAGTGCGCAATTTGAGTATCAATTAAATTTAATTAAGGTTTAATGCGCCACGATTGGAAGAGATGTATGTATTAATATTGACTTGATGCGTTTAACCGTGAACTAAGAACTTCACGAGATTTGTTTCCAAACACACGAAAGGTTAATTGGCCGTTGACGCAATGACATTATTCGCTATGATATTTTTTTGCGCACCATACTATTCGAAAATTTACGATGTTTTGAAACCATCGAGTAATTGTTTACCAAAATTTATCAAACTGCACCAAGTGGGTGTTATCAATTTGGTTTGTCACCGCATCCCAAACACCCTTCTGAAATCAGCAAGTGGATTAATACCACTACGTTGGTAGTATCGAAAGCAATCCCAACGAACCACACTAACTTAAATCAGTTTTGGAATTATTTTGATTTTCAAAAGGGAGATCAGAACTGTCACACCTCCTAGGGGTACGCTACTTGTTGCTAATCCCATCCGTCTATGTGTTATGGATATCGAGCGCAAAACTAAAGAAAAGAGGCCAATTTTTTGACATTAGCAAGGCAGATAAGAACATGGAGGACCTTGTGGCTTTATACTGTAGTGGTAAGGTAAGGTAAGGCAATTTACAGAAAACAGATAAGTAACCTACACTCGCCTGTCTGTGGTATAACAGGGATTAAATTTCAGGGAAGGTAAGTCCATTCCAAAATTAAAATTACCCTTATAACTTAGTGTTTTAACAGCCAACAAAAGCACGAATTACTTATCTTTAACTTTTTCACCGGTTGCCGTTTAATATAGATCTAATAACACCCCGTATATACGAGAGGTGCACAGCTATGATTGACAAACTTGTTTTTTGATTCGTCTAAGCGCTCTAAATATATCCGCAATGAACGTTTTTCACCTTGGACCCCAACGCTTTCGTAGTAACATTTTGTTTAAATGCGATCAATTTAATCCGATCATGCAGTGACCCGCAAATATACACGTATGTATTAGTAACATAGTAGCACTGTATCTACAGTTGAACATAAAATCCGTGATCCATTAGTTTTCACTACACGACAAAGTTCCCTTGTTGCCTAAAAAAGCCCCTTATTATTGGTTTTGTTCGAAAGGATATCTCACACTGAATTGATAAAGTGCACACGACAATAAATTCGTCAAAAATTGTTTTACTGCGGTTATACGGCTTTCGTTGTAACTTTTAATTACGAATTAAATTTCACGCGATCTCAAAAATGGCGCACACCTCGTTACATGTTTCGACGAGCTCGAGTGATGAAACGACCCCAATGAAACCTACGCGTTCACTCTCTTTTTTTGTATATGCGAAGGGATAGCAGAAATACCGTCCCTCATTCTCCGTCACGACGGTTTTTAGGACCGGCAACACTGTAGCCTTTCGACTCTTATCTGCTTGATCATTCGTTTCTTATCTTAACGCGGTTTATATGGTCGCATTCCGTTCTCTTTTCTGTATAACACTTCCTATACCGGCAAATTGCAAATTTTACCAAAAAAAATAATGTCTGCTCTATTGTACTAATTAAAGTAACTCCCTTAAAGTCTTAAACGAACAGTGGAAAAAAACTCAATGTCAGTTTGGTTTACACACAAATTGAAAATCTTAATATTTATACTTTTAACTCTTTACAAAGTGATACCTGTGTCTAAGAATTTAAACATTCAAAAAATCTACTCGTCAAATTTCTAGAAGGAAATATAAATACACAAATTTGGTTTACCTTACTTACGTGACGTCTAAATCTACCCTTCGAGCAATTGTACTTTGGGCAACTGAACACCCTCGACATTATGCCTTCGCTTACTTGTGTTAGTCCTTTTGTTTTTACTGAAGAAATTGTGTGTTAAATTTAGCAGTGGAAAGGTTTGCGATTACTATATCGCTAATAACCAAAGGAACTAGCATCCACGGAAATCCAGTCAATTTATGTCCGATGCACTTTAAGCTATTGCAAAAACCAGATGGGTTCTTTGTACCAATATCGTGTAGATTTGTCCGAAGAGAATAGAATGAATGTTTCTTTCTCAATTTCATTCTCCACTGTATTCTACACTTTTTTATATTGCCGTTCGAGCGGTTTTTCTTTTCGAAGCCAAGTCAATAAATCTCCCCGAACTTTAATTGACGAAGTGTGTTTATTACTTCCCAATACACGTTCCCTGACCTGATCTATTTCAACGCTTTGACCCGAGTCGCGAGCTTAGTTACCCTGTCCCATCACTCCGTTAATTCCGAGGTCAATCACACCGAGCATATGACTCGAATCGATCAGTGAGATCGAGCAGCTACCAATCAAAAATAGTCCGTACACAGACCGACAGCTATGTCAAATCCACGTGAACTAAAACGAATACCGAACTTGCAGTTTTTAGGAAAATTTTGCGAAAATTATGTTTATCTGTCGGTCTGGCTATTCGAACGAAAAGAGATAACGATGTCAATTGGCTTAAAAAGAAATGTAGAATAATAAATTTTGGAAATACTTAACCCTAACGGAATTCAACCCCCAACTCAAAAAGTCAACCCCATTAAAAACTTCCTCTTACAGGGAGAAGGCTTCCATACGGTAAAACGATTGGGGCGAGTGACAGCATCGCGTCAGCCTTGGGCACAGGCGGATCTGAGAGGAAACCCTCGAATCCGACCCCTCCTAAGATCAAAAGTTTTAAAGTCACTCTAGCAGGCAGCGAACAGCAGCTGAACTCAAACCGCCTGTTCCTCAAACCTGACGGGGTCATTCGGTATACAGACGTATATAGTGATCGACCGAGGACTGACATGAACTTCTCTGTTGGTCAGCATAGGACATAGCAAGTTTCAGGCACCATGACTTGTACACAGGAGAACCTCATGTAAGGTTATCGTAATCAGCATATATACATATATGTATACAACATCACGTGGAGGTTATTTGGGCTGAAATAATATCAAAGATAATAACGGGACGCCCTGTGTATGCGAGTGTTTTAATTTGAATTAAATCTGGGGGATTACAAATAAGCATAGAATTGGTTTATTTCATCGGAATTTGATCAGTCGTCTAAATTTGTTTATTTGAATTGCTAGATTTGAAGATGTTGTTAATTAAAATAAAGGAATATCTCGTCGACTGCATTTAAGTGCTATCTGTCCGTATGCGATAAGGACGTTGTTATCACGAAAGCCGCACGTATGTTTGGCGATGCACGTATTCTTTTGCGCGTGATTTTGTTATGGAAGAGGGGTCTCCTCAAGCGCTCCCTATTTGAAATTGTTGGAAGTAGGAAGTGGTGTTATAATAAATACGAAATTAAACATAAAAACGGAGCTTGTTAGCGTAAGGCGACTGTCTCACCGTATGCTGTTCAGCTCGTGACGGAGAAAGCGCATGTACGTTTCTGTCCGCGAATTTTGTCAAATAATTGTCCTTTTTGCTTTGCTTATTTGAAGGCGCAGTTTTACCGCAATCAAAATAATCTGTACTACAAAAGTGTTTCCTGCCTGAATAGCCATAAAACAGAAATTTTGCCCTGTAATTTAACAAACCAGCTCGAGTGATTGAGTACACTGTAATAGAAAGAAATAAAGTTTTGAAGAATTTCGAATCCATTGTACGTCACAGATAGAGTTCTCATTTTCAGATTTTTCTACTTGTGCCCAAGATTTATCACAGGTGTAAAACAACATTTTTGTAATTGTTTCTTTAGAATTTTCGGAAGTTGATCGAATCTCTTAATTATTAATTTCGAGTCGTTATTTGGATTTTGTTTTGTAGCGAATACCGGAGATGTACTTACGAGGAGAAATCATAAAAATTCTCAGTTTCAATTTTTGATTTATTTGAGCTACCTGGACATGTGTTTTGTGGGTGATGTAGTTAGGTCGCCATTTAACACACGCATTATTTATTTGGCGCCCAACGTGGGGCCACAGCAATACATATCGGGATTGAACACTGTGGATGCCCAGTCAATTTCAGGCTCAGTGGCAACAACAACTGGACTCAGACAGTCTAGGGCCTTCTTATCGGGACCTCTGAGAGAATCTGAGTTTTTTGGGCATCCAAAACTGAATAGAGGCCAGACGGGGCAGTGGATGGTAACATTACCTTGTAGGATAGCCCAACGTGCATGTTCTGCGGTGAGGCGAATAAAAGCACGTGGTCTGCCACTGTGACGAGTTGATCACAGGCAGACATACCTATCACAGATATTTTTCTTTCATTTTTAAATTGTAAATTGTATGTTTTTCCTGTGGCAGAGTTGCAGCATTGTCGTATTATTTGCGAGAAAAATTAGTCACGAGCGTTTTCGATGTGCAGAAGTATAACTTGGTAGGTGTTGCATTTACCTACAATACCTACAGATTAAAATAAGACAAACGTGTAATCAAAAATAGATTAAAGCGTATTTTGGCCAGAGGTTATAACTGTGTCCATTCAAATCCGAAAGAATTTGCTTAGAAATGCCGCCCAAACGACGAAGGTTTTATATTTTGAATATTGCACAAAAGCTTACGAAACACATAATGCCGGCTTAATGTGGCTATTTTAAGTCCGACTCAATTTGGTGATAAATAAAAATCCGGCCGCATAATTGCATTACCTATTATACCGGACACGGAATTCTTTGAGAAGCCCGCACGATTTCGTCATCGGAGAATCCATAAAAATAACTCTTTAATCCCCATGGGCTTTAGCTTGGCTTAAGATGTGTAATGTCTCGGTTCCTTCAACGGATAAATGTCCAAATTTCTTACATAAACATAAATAAGGGACCGGTACTTTTATTTATTTTACGCATTGCTAGCGAATGCAATCATTGAAGCGACATCGTTAAAATATTTCACGCTAGACAGTGTCGCAGATGCGCTTTTTGTTAAAAGAATTTTTCACGCTGGGCGGATTTGTACGATTTACAGCTGTAGAAGAAGAATGAATTAAGTTATACGGTTAGTTTCGTAGAATTCTTACAGCCTCACCTTCTCCCTTAAACTGACCAAATTGAACAGATGATTCTCCAGACTAGACTCTGAAAACGACAAATAGAAAATCGGCGTACTCTTATATCTGCTTTGATCCACGTTGTTATGGAAATGAAAGGATACTCATTAGAATTTGTCCGTATCTGTAATCGTCGTTCGATTTGGCTCGAAGGACCAATCTATTTTTTGCAAATAGGTCACTTATAGAAAACATTACCTTTACAAAATATGTCGCACTTTTCCCATCCAGTGCCATATTTTTAATATGCACTTTATTTGCTGTTATTATCAGGACCTGAATTCAAGAACGGCGGTGTACAAACGTAGACATAGGCGCTACTATTTTTCATATTGGAAATACCTTAGATTATGAAAGAGTATGGATACCGCGTATGCCGTACAGCCCGTGTATTAATCGTGTTACCTTTTTAAACAAGTCTGCCATTTTATATGTGACACACATGTCATTTAAGTAAGATCGTTTTTTATGAGTTTTTGCGCTTAAATTAAGTGAAAATACACAAAAAACAACTTAAAATCATGGTGAATTGCACAGATTGTGGATGCAAAAGCCGGAGTGAGAAGGAGGAACCAGGAATTTCATTTCAGACGTAAATATTGAAAATCTGCCCAATGCCGTTACCACGTATTTTCCTATTTTTCATCATAAAGTTTTTTTTTAATATTTTTCTTTTAATATTTTAAAATTCATAACTTAATGAACGATTATACATAATTTCGCACAACAGAACCAATCCTATGCATTCAAGTTTTGATAACAAACGTCTTCAACGACGGAATTATTCAATAAATTCCATAGGCGTAGTCATTAGCACTCCGCGTTTTTCAAAGAGAAAATTGGTACGGAAACAGCTTTTACGTGAAAAATTAAACAGAAAACAATGAAGATTCATATTTTATTACAATCTTTAACTGGAGGGACAATTAGTTTGAAAGGCATTTCCAAGAAAAGAAAAGTTTCGTTTATACCCGTGTCTGATTAATAAATAGCACAACGCACGAATTTCATTCGTATGTTCAACGTGCTTTATTATTATATCGTTACGTAAAAGTAGTTTGTTTTTTAGGTACTTCTGCTACTATTCGCATTTACCATTTACGGATGCTACGCCACTGGCCAATTTTATTATGTGGCAGATAGTAAAGCTGAATTTATAGTTCCGTACCCGCAACGCCGTACCGTAACGTTTGGAATTAAACCCTACTTGTTGCGTGTGAACATTTATAGTTCGCGTTAACGTTGCGTTAGAACGGTTACGGTACGTAGGAAATGCCCAAATCTTATTTCTTACGGTAAATCGTGCTAACGCGTTTGTCGTCGGCAGTACTCGGATAATTCAAACAGTTGAGTTTATGCTGACGTTCGTTTCGTTTATTTACAATAATTATTGACACTTTGTTGGTTATTATTCTTTTGAAATGCACGTTACTCTTACTGACAGATGACATACAATGACAGATCTCGTTTCGCACTAATGCACACGCTCATCTCTTACCACTACGGTAACTATAAATCGTATAATTTTCGTTAACGTAAGATTTTACGGTTCCGTTCTTACGTTCTTACGGCTACGGAACTATAAATCCGGCTTTACACTATCGCTTGCGAATTATGCGCCCATATTTTTTCCTTGTCTAAGGGAAATACGTTTGCTTACACCGCACAAATAACAAAGTACGTTTGTCTTTATTAGAAACAACGATGATAAAAATTTCAGGAAAATATCTTCACAAGTAGGAAAGTGAGTGGTCGTAATTTCGTATTTTTTTTAAAATATTTTGATTTGCACTGGGACCTATTGGCTCAGGTACAAAAGGTTGTGATGTAACATATCTGGTAGTTTTTGAATTTTATCGTTCCCGCTTTTAAGCATTTAATTAGTACTGAAAAAACGCATGCTATACGCCACTGAGAAATGTTTTACCGGGAAATGCATAATTCAAATTGCACAAAGACCATGTCTGGCTATTGGTTTGGCTTTCTTCAAGCGAGAAAAGGAAGGTGGTGAAAGTTGCACTAATTGTAAATGAATTTGCAGTTAAGCAGGATGAGTGATTTAGGAGTGGGGGGGGGGGGTTTTGTTTAATTATTATAGATAGTACACATGGTACAATAAAACAATAGTACATACGTACTGTTTTCGCATGTACGTGTAGAAGTTTTATTGTCAATGTCGCTTTAGTTTCTTTCAAACATTCCGAGGATTTGTTTAATTATTATAGATAGTACACATGGTACAATAAAACAATAGTACATACGTACTGTTTTCGCATGTACGTGTAGAAGTTTTATTGTCAATGTCGCTTTAGTTTCTTTCAAACATTCCGAATTATGTTGCAATCGCTTTGGGGAATCTCTGATTACCTTAGCTACTTTTCGCGTATCTTTTTTATTTCTAGTACAGAGTGTTAATACAAGTTAGGGCATGTTGTAATTGTTGATACTTTTCAAATAGGGTGGAATTTTCCATAGGTGTGAGTGTCTTTCATCGGAGATTAATAATCAGGGTGAGATAATTTAGGGTATCTTGAAGATTTTGTACGTAGTTACATAGATTTGTCTATCACTTGGTATATATATAGTATAGATTTTTCCACAGGTGTATGTAGTATTTTATATTTTAACAACTTTAAGCAGTTGACTTTAAATTCAATTACGAAGTTTGTTTTCGACTTGCGGGATGATTTGAAGGTGTTGTTTCTTTTTTGTGAGGGCGTAAAATATTTATTGAATTTGTTCTTGTATTGCAATTGCCATATTTAATTAATTAGAAATTGATGCTACATTTCCTGAAAAAATGGCATAATTGATTTTTAAGCCATAATAAAAGTGGTAAACCTCAGCCCTTCTAGGTATAGTTGCCACTAAAGCGAATTCAGAACTGACAGGGTATGCGAAAGAATCATTCCCCCTGACTCGGTAGGATGCGATTTAGTAAGTTTTGTGAATGGTTTTTCTCAGACCTGACTCCTCTGTTCGATATACCCCCATTCATCACGAAAATAATTTAGTAAAATTTTTAAAAGTATCCAAGAAGCTCTTGGATCACTTAAAATGCGTTTATCTTCTTTCAGAACCGAATCTTGAGCAACCTTTAAAGAGTATTTGTAAATCCTTAACAGTCTCTAGGATACTGTAATATTCTCTTAAAAGCCACATTCGACTTCAAAGGGCCTTGAAGGTCTTTAAGATGTTTTGTGGTTGGATTTTCAAGAGCTTTTAAGAGTCTGACAAGTGTCTCCAAGGGTCGTAGTGGACACCTTTTTTTTAAAACCCTACAGTTGAGTGTATAACGAGGAGATACAATTATTAAAACTAATGGCACCGACAAGCTTACTCTTACTTACATCGGTATAAAAACTAATTTCTATCTAGGTACTCTTTGCTGATTCCATTAGACCTGCTAATCATAGGAAATCACTAATAATATAATATATAATAATTTTTTTCCTGCAAACACTAATGCCCAGTTGCACCAACAAAATTAAGCCTTGCTTAAAGTTAAGTCGAACTTAAAATCTATGGCAATGATTATTAAGACAATTGTTGCTATGGTATTTAAGTTACGCTTAACTTTAAGGGATACTTAATTTTGACGGTGCAATTGGCCATAAGATACAAATCCCTTTTCATAACTTGGGGTCATGCGAAATTCAACGTAAAATTAGATGGGTACTTAAATGGGAGTAGGTTCATTAACTGAATTCTAATATGATAAACAGTAAAAAATCTAATTCATTCAAAAGTTCTATTAAACTACACATAAATTAAAAACCTTGTCCGCTAATTGAAAATTTACACGTTAGCGAAGTAGCTTAAAGGTTCTTTCTTTTCAAATTTAAACTGATTGAACCAATAAAAATAAGACGAACTAATTCCCGCAAATTAAAATTAATACCCTTAAATATACCTAATCCACGAAGTTTGAAATACAAACAATACCAAATATTACAATATCTTCAATAAGTCTTGGTTTGAGATGGCATCGATCTCCATAGAGCCGTCTTGACTCAGAATTCACCTAGCTAGGTTAAGGCTCGTATTACTGGTATACAAAGTTTACAGAATATGACAATGTTCCAGAATGCGTAGATAACTTTTCTTTACGGTCCGCCCAGAAGGGATTCCCATACAGCTTTTATATGCAGAGTTGGACTGGGTCACTGGGTCAACTGGGTCACCTGGGTCACTAAATTAAACTGGGTCACTGGGTCGCTGGGTCACGTCATACTCTTTTCAGTTAGACCCAGTGACCCAGTTTGACCCAATGACCCAGTTTGACCCAGCGACCCAATTGAACCCGGGGACCCAATTCGACCCAGTCACCTAGTTTGATCGAATAACGCAGTTAAGTCAGTGCCCTCAGTTCAAGTGTACAGATTATGAAATAAATGAAATGCTGGTTTGTTGAAAATAATACTCGATTGCTTGACAACTGCCATTTCTGTGATGTTTGCTTTAATACTGCCGTAAAAAACTTTCCATGTCCCGAATTGTATTAGAATAATGTTATTTCTTTGCTTCAGGGCTTACCAGTTTGCTTACAGGTGTTCATTCACATTTAATTTTTTTCTACTAGTTAGCTTAATCCAAATAAATCTTTTCTCTAAATACTTTCATTGACTACTTGACTACAAACTATAAACAAATGCATTTGATTTTTTTAGGTATTAGTTCTCTTGAATGAAATTGGGCTAAGTGCTTGTTGCCGAATATTATTGAGGAAGTTTTTTTTAAAATTAAAAGTTACTTGAAATTGTTTTGGATGATACCTAACAATAATTTAATTACTGGGCCACCGGGTCAAGACGGGTCACTGAGTAAAGCTGGGTCAAGATGGGTCACTGGGTCAAGCTGGGTCACCGGGTTAAACTGGGTCACCGGGTCAAGCTGGGTCACCGGGTCAAGCTGGGTCACCGGGTCAAGCTGGGTCACCGGGTCAAGCTGGGTCACCGGGTCAAACTGGGTCACTGGGTCAAGCTGGGTCACCGGGTCAAGCTGGGTCACCGGGTCAACTGGGTCACCGGGTCAGTAAACTACTGGGTCACCGGGTCACTGGGTCACTCTACCCAGTCCAACTCTGTTTATATGGGCTTCAGCTTTCGTTTGGTCAAGGTGTATTTTACTTCGTGCGAAATATGCAACGTCACGAGTACGAGGTTAAGAATTGCCCAATGAGAATTAAAAGAAATGTGCTTTCTGCAATGGACTTAGTTTGCGTAAGTAAGTATACAAGCTCATCCTGGAGCAGTTCAAGGTCGCTAGCCACCTGGTGACCTTAGGAAGCAGGTGAAGGTCACGTGGCGGTGATCTTGGAAAGTAAGTTCAATGTCGCTCGTCACCTGGTAGGAAGCTTGGAAAGTGGCTGTGACCCTGGAAACTGGTCTATTTTGGGTTTCAAATTACATTCTCACGGTCATCAACTGAAGTCACTGACCCAATGTTTTAAGAGTGTGAAATTACAGTCTCAGGGCCCTTGGTCCCATTTTGTGGGTTGTCAAATTACATTCTTAAGGTCACCATCTGAGGTTACTGTCCTGCTCAACGTCATCCTAGGTCATTGACACCATTTTTTTGTGAAACGTCCTTCGCCGCGGTCACACAAAAAATGTATACCGGGCCGGTTGAAATCCCCCAAACCCAATTAAGGGCGCTACGAGCTTAAAAAATGGAACCACCGCAACATTCGCGACTAGCGTCCCCTTTCCACTAATCTAAAGCCTTCATTCTTATCTATTTACGTTGCACTCAGCTCTTTAAGGAACTTTCAAAACATTTCGATCTGTCGTTTTTTTCCAAAAATAGCTAGACAGTGGCAGCTTAATAATAAAAAATGATTCATTTATATTCTACAACGAACGCTCATCAGTTTATGAAACCTTTGAAAAATAAAAATGCGCCAAAAACACTTCACTTGTTATGAAAGCACGTTTTGAAAAATATTATACAGTGCGTAACATAAAAGTACGCAAATAAATTGAGTGAAAGAAAGAACCAAGCATTTTTCCAAATAACACAAAGGTCGCAAAGATCTAGATCCTAGATAGTTAGTGCCGTTTGTGACATATCTCTATGTTGAACATGAAAGCAAATTTTGGGATTTTTGCCAAATAGCAACATGAGTTCCAAGAATATATTACTCGTGTCCATATTTAATCTTTGATATAATCATTATAATCGTTTTAAATGCATTCTTTTCTTTGATTTGATTAATCTACTGTAAGTGAATGCAAGAGGATCATTTCAGGTGGATCCGCCTATTCAGTCCAGCCCTGTTCAACTAGTGTATCAGTTAACTTAAATCATTCCTTTATTGCCTACATTATCTTCATTTTTTATTAATTACTATTCACAGATAATTGGTTCTTCTGCCAATGATTTTCTCCCAACTCACTACCTTGACAGACCCACCACGCATCCGGTCGCTCAACCTCAAGTCACTGCTGGTGTGGTGTGTTAGTTTTCAGACATTCAAGAAATTATAATAGTACAGGACACAATCCAAAACCTTGAGGTACGCCATTCATAATCGTTTGATCTTGGGAACACTGTCTACTTGTGATCGATTACTAAGGCCAAAACGGCATGCTAATTTATCAAAGCGTAAGTAACACCAATTACCTTTCGCTAGATTCAAAATTCGCGTCCACGAGATAACCCATCTCAAGCGGAAGGAATTTGAATAAACTCACTAAACACCTTGCATTAGGACACTGAGAGACCAACTAAAATAAAAAGAAGCGCGAGAGCCAATGACAATATTTCGGAAAAGTTTACGAAAAACACCTATAATTAGAGCAAGGACGGCCGACCATTATTTCTAAGTTACACAAATCACAATTTTTGTTAAAAGTAGGTAAGAGAACGAAAATAATTTTCATGTCGGCGTGATGTATTACTAATTCTGCTTGGCCCCATTCCAACATTGATACTATATCAAAGAGGCGGGCAATAAACATCGCCGGTTTGTTTTAGCGAATTTGTTTGTTATTAACATACTTAAGGAGTTAGATTATGTAACGTTAACTTAGGTTACTGTCTTTATCTCCTTTATGCACATAGTTTAAATTGTAAGTTTGCAATTAATATTCTGGCCGGCGTCCAATTTGGTACTGTTGAACTCGTTTGTGTTTTGGCAAAGGAAACTGTAGTAATACGTTATAAGTTTACTTCCTCCTTGATGCTTTTTTGTGACTGGAACGGATTATGTTACAGATATTCCACGTGTAGCTCGAGGTGAAGAGTAGTATAATATTAAAAATTATTCATTTGTATTTATAGAGTGGAAAAGAATTCCATTCACTGCAGAGCAAAGTGTTAAAAAGCATATTTTCAAAGTAAGTTACGATCGCAGGCCTTGTTGCCATGGTGTCTAGTTAGAAGGTAACAAATCTCAAAATCTGTGGGGCTGATTTTAATTTTTTTGGCAATCCTGAATTCCTGATGATTGTTGAATAATCTGCCATTTTCTACAAGGCCAGGTAAAAAATTCGCTGTGACTAGCACAGATACCACCCGCACACCTACGCATGCTCGTTCTATCCAAAAGCTTTTCATCCCTTTCTTTTTGTCTATGAATATGTGTACCAAATTTGGTTCAAATCGGTTCAGTCAATTAGCCGGAAATGAGAGCACAGATGGACCGACGCACGCGCAGACAAACATCATCGAAATTTTGTTTGATTCGGATTCCTGGCGCTTCAAAACGTGTATTTCCGTCAAAAAAGAAGATTTACCCCAATGCAATACCAAACCAAAAATTATCGAACCTAACCTCACTTTCTTAAATGCAACACCCTGTATATTTTAATTTAAGAAGATAGCGTGTAACATTTTTTTTTCAAAAACTAGGAATTACATTTTAATTTTTTAATCTTTTTGAATCAATATTGAATTTGTTTAGGGTTATATTTTTGAGAAGAGAATTTAATTTTGTTATGTTAAACAACATCATGTTAGAAGTTACTTCGATCTAAACATTTTTTCAATTTATTAAATAAACTTGGGGGATTATTTACGAATAAACACAGATTTAGTTCGTTTTACTTATATGTGTATTTCTGTATTTGTTTTCCCTCTTAGAAATTTGTTAGATTCGTAATTTTTCGTTTTAATTTTAGCGCTTTTGTAAATTATTCGCCCCATCGACAAATACCGGAAATACGTCAAATAAGATACAATTTAAGCATTTTAATTAATATTAATTAATTAATCTCATTTTCCCAATATTTGAGGTTAGGAACGAGATTTTGAAAACGGTTTTCACTGGCCTCTTTGGGAGTTATTTGGCTATTTTTTCATTAAAAAAATTCATATCATTCCATTTGATTTCGTTGATTCTTTTAGGATTTTGGATCATAGTGTCAAAACTAGACCCCTGGCGGAGAAGGATTCAACTAAATTAACTATATTTTCTTGTTGATTCTCGTTGATTCGTGTTGCCCAAGGAATGCTCTTTTCAACGATACCAAATTTGTTACAATCGGTCGAACGGTCAAGAAGTTAAAGTAGGTTATTGAAAAACAATTGAACACCATCTTTGTTTTTGAAATAACTTTTAAGTTTTTGTGTTTACGAAAATGATAGATAAACTGGTTCTCTTTAAAAATGTGATGAAAGAATGTTTAGTTTATTATGCGAAATTTAAAGAAAATGCAATTTTAAAATTTAAGATGGCAGTTAAGCCCTCTGATAGTCATTTTTAGAACTTGAAAATATTTTCCAGCGATTCTTCATGACCGATTTACCCAATAATTTTTTTTACCCCTAAGTCATACGACGAACGGTTCCCGAGATATGGCCGAGGAACAGTCTTATTGGATCACCCGGTACATATTCAAATAAATGGAAAAGTCGTTCACTTGAATTGTTTGATCTGGCAGTAGTTTGAGGTTTAGATAGATGTCGATTTTAAGATCTCGTATTTTAACTGTCGACTGCGTGCGTGTGGGGTAATATGTCAAAACTTGTTTTACTTTTTTTCTTGTGTTTCGGAATAAATGTTTGACAATCAATTAATTGTGTTTATTCGAATCCATTGTGCGAACCGGATAGGTTTTTCTTTTCGCGCCCATGTCAGGTGTTAATGAAAAGTTTGTGTAGTTAATTCTTTGGAATTTTCGGAAGTGGATCGAGGCTTTTTGAGTCCTCCAAATGATTAATTTGAAATTTTTCACTGTGACGGGGCGTTTACGAGGAAAATAATTACAATTCTAAGTTTAATAAACGTTGTTTTGTTTTGAGCGAGCTGAACAGATGTTTTGTGGATGGCGCAGATTAAAATATACAGGCTGCTCCATTTAAAAAATGAGGTCAAGTCCGACAACATCGTGCTCCGTATACTCATTTTGAAAACGGCAAATTATTCAGCAATAATTATACAGAAACTTTTGTTGTAAACATTCTGTATCTAGGGTTGTTCTGCAATTGACCATTTTTTTATTTTCTCCCGTATATCGAAGAATTTGCGCCCGATCAAGAGAAGAGAATTATGACGGTGGTGGAAATGATTGAAATGTTGTAGACGTACATTGGCATGACTAGAAGAAAAGGGGATCAATGGCGCCGAACCCATACTAAATAATTAACAAGGAAAATAATACCTACACGTAAATCCTTTTCGGTGAAAAGCTTCAAAACAAAAAGGACAAACACACCGATTTATTTATGCGAAAATCTCTCTCGATTCACCATAATTAAATGAATAATTAAAACCCATTGTTTCAAAATTATAGAGTTGATAAGGTCACTCGTTCATTTTTAATGTATGGATTTTTGTAATCAATCGCATTTAAATTTCAAATGAAGCAGTTGCTTTATCACATGAAGCAATCGGATACTCGCATGGCTATAAACTTTGTTAAATAGCATAATAGACGCCTTTCTAATGCGCCATTATGACACAAAATTGATTTGGTTGAACTTGAAAATTATTGATTAGGGGTGACGCTTAAACTAGGACGATCACCTTTTTGGGTCACAATAAGGGCAACGCTTTATTTCATTGAATTCGGGAGCAGGCCATTTATCGCGATCATCTTCATGGGAGCGCTAATTTTGGCGTATGATTACGCATTTTGTGCTTATGTGGTTTTCGAGTTATACAAATTTTTAGTAGACAACAACCATCTGAATGTTTAAATAATTTACCACGATTTTGTAGATCTTATATGCTACACTACTTTTAGCTTACCCGATTTCATCCACCATTACTTTGCTCTATTTTTCATTATTTTTATGTGAACCATAAACTTCTATTTATGTTTTGGTATTAAGCGAGAAATGGAAAATTTGCAATATTCCGGAGAGAAAATCCCATTAAAAAATTAGGTTAGGTCCAATAACTTTTTTGTCTGACCCCGTATACTTTTTTAAAAATGGAAGAAACTTTTGTTATAAACATTGTTCAGTATCTCTTTTTAGTAGGTAAGAAAGTTTTTGATTTTCCCCCGTATCTCTTAAGCGAGAAAAAATTTTCAAATTGTTATATTACCATTTTAAGTTTGACCCAAAAAAAACACATCACGGGGTATCGAAAATGGGACACCCTGTACATACATATACTTCTTCGTACTTTAAGATTAGAGTACATCAGTAGTTTTTGTTGATTTTGTTTACTTTTTGATATTTCTTAGTTCTTTGAGATATTCTTTGGTATTTACTTTTTGACACTTTTGATACTTTTTCGCAATTTCTAATGTAATGTTCTTATTGGTAACTTTTCAAATATCTACATTGTAAAGACAACCAAACCAACAAATTAAGTATTTTCTAACAACAATTGAACCTTAAAAGAAGTGTTTTGTTAACAATTTACAAGCGAGGTCAAAAAATATGACTTTTTCGGCCTCGTTGATGGAAAATCACCTTGACTTAAAACGACTTGCTAGCGAAAATGGGGGTGAAGAGTGCTCAAACGAGGGCCTATAATACTCTTAATGTCTGATAAATAAAATCCTGCTGTAGTCACAGATAAAATACCTCATCGGGGAGTCTTTTGTGAGAAATGTAATCAGGTTACCTTTTTTTTACGTTTTGAAATAAATGCGCCCAATCGTGATTTTCGTAAGAAAACACCATTAAACTCTATTAACTTAAGTGTTGCACTAAGCCGACATTTTCCGTCTTTTTTACATTATGCCCATAAACTTAAAGCACTTTTAATTATGAAGCTAATCCATAGCAGTATCCGCAGAGCAGAAGGCGTAGTGTAAAATTAAGGGCTAAGGTCAAGGCTAATTTTGTATTCATAATTGATTGCTGCTTGATTTTTTTAATTATAGCGTATTCTGCCTGCTGCATATGTACTTCTTTCCCAGTAGTTATCACACATAGAAGATTAACGAGTTTGGCAAACTGTTTGTGCATTCCCTAAATCCGGATACGGAAAAAATTCTGACTTCAAAAAAGTTTGGTATGGCGTGTCTTCGAAGATGAAAAGATCGAAACCATACGACAAAATGCGCATAACAATTCACCTGCAACTAACAAAGTTGATTTTGAACATACACAATGTTCCCTGTCTTGTCCTGTGTTTTCAATCCGCCTTTGCAAAAAGCATTTTCAGTTAAAATTTCATAACGCTTCGTTATCTTGGTGGATTTTCTTTTAGACATCCTATATCTGGCGGTTGAGCCGACGTAATTCAATAATTGATAGCATCGTTATTCGTATTAATTGGTTTCTACGTCCTCTCATTAACTAAGAGGTACATAAAATTTTGTCATCAAAGAAAAGGGATACATTTGATTGTGCGGGTCCGATTACTGCACCAAGTGCATATGTTTTCGATATTGGACTTACAAGTAATATGCATTGGCCCTTCAGGCAGTAATTAGTTCACCACGGTACCACTGAGTTTAGGTGCGTGCAGTTTCTTTGTTACAGGGTCGGACTCGCTGGTAACGCAGTGCCAACGTGATCTCTAAAAGTGACAGCGTGAGAGTTCTAATTATTGACTACTAGCTAATAATCACCTCATTATTAACCACTTTGACGAACTGCCGAGGAAGCCAACTTTACAAGTGAAAAAAAAATGGTGCGTTTGAAAATATGTTTCTGCTAGAAAAACAAAGACGAATGATCCGGGTTCGGAATGTGGCCGATAGGAATTCTCAGGGGAACAGTTGTCCGTAACTCTTCAAAAAATTCCCCTAAAAACGTAATTATTTTAAAACAAAAAAGCAATTTTTTTACCTAATTTTCCCACATTTAGTCGTATCAGATGCAATAATCATATCTAAAGGGAAGGTCGAAACACAAAATTTTATGTGGTTCGAAACACCAATTTACAGATACTGTTCTCTGTTAGAGATTTAAGGAAGATATTGCCCTCTATAAGCATCGCATGTGAAACATAAAGTGAAAGTTGATTAGGTGAAGTACTGAAGATTAAACACAAAAATGAGATTATAAAAATGTAGTGTAACAAGAAATTAGGTTACCAATATTTCAATAACATAACATGTAAGCAGTTTCCCCGCTTCTCGAGAGATTAGAGAAAGTGAGATTCAATTTATAAGTTCGCTCTCAACCTAAACGTAGGTACTTAATTGAGAACACTCGGAACAAAATTGTAATCCCTTCAAGATCATTGTTAGCGCACTTCAAGACGCACAATGCAGATAATAGAAATCGAAAATGAAATCTTACGCTATTCGATCGGCTATGATGACTTCGTCTTGGGGAGATATGAACAATTGATTTCTCACGAGAGCGATGTTGCGAAAAAACGCACGTCGAAAAGCGTGCTAAACTAGCTCAAAAAAACAATTACACAGCTGCAAGGAAAGTGAATGCATTTATTGCATTCAGAACGTTCCTGCAATCATCCATTTAAATTGCAAAGTAAAAGTACATTCCACTATAATTAATAGTGCAATTAATTAGATGGGTTATTATCGACTTCTGCGAGATTATTAATTTTTTTCGCAATGGATAATCGGCCTGGCAACTTGTAATTAAGTTGGTAGTTTGTATTTACTTGTTTTTCAGTACAATTCTGCATCATTGTTCAGTAATTACGAGCTGGAAATTTCTCAGCAGTATCAACAATTATTGTTATTGCTAGGCACTCCTAACTAATAACATTAGCAAAAGCTCTGTATTTGGTGGTGACCACTATCTTTTGACCAGTGATCATAATCTGTTATGCGTGAAGTAGGCACACAAAACATAAGTCACACAACACTTACATTTTCCTCTGAAGGTGTGCAATCCGAAATGTCTGAAGTATTCGAAGGGTCTGAAGTATTCGAAGGGTCTGAAGCATGTGACGAATTGAAAGAGAAGAATCGGAATAAATCGAAAAAAAACGGAAGCAATCAAAACAAGTATAAATTGTGCACAACTCTTGTGCAGATAAAGCGCATTTTTTTTAACCGAAATTTGACATCACCAATGGATATATTTCTTGCAGACGTCTCAATCGCCCTTTGCGAGTACCCTTTTCCGACAATCCGTTCTTGAGGTATAAGGGAATATACCCGATCACGATACGAGGTCGGGGAGGACAACAATAATTGTTGTCACAATCAAGAGTTATTTAATAAATAATCTCAAAATATTTCAAATAGGACACTGTAATATCTAGATCTGAAATGCCAATATTTAAGTTTAAATTACTTTTCAGCCGATCACGATAAGAGGTCGAGGAGGAGGGCTATGGTTGGTAGAAATTAGTTCCTTTCGTATTGAGACCTTTCATTAGAGTACCATGAAGGATAAAACTAATTCCCCCCCCCCCCCCCTTCCCCTCCATCCCGTACATTGATAAGAGGACATAAAGAAGGGTAATAGTTGGTAGCAAACGGTTCCTTTCGTTGAGACCTTTAATTAGAATATTAAATAAATAATTAGAAACTTAATTAGACATTTTAACCCCCCCCCCCCCCACCCCTCAGGCCCCGTCGCTCACTGATCTCGAAGAAGAGTCGCACGGGAAAGTATATAAGTTGGTACAAACCAATTTATTTCGATGAGACCATGAAGGATTAGAAACAGTGTTACCCCCCCCCCCCCCCCCTTCTAAAGTTTAACTTGGTACACTAAAGCGCATACGTATGCAAAATCTGAGACCAATTGGGTTGTCGTATGTAAAAGTTATGCACGTTTACTGTCAAAAAACAGCATCTCAGGCTATAATTCGTGAGGGGGGGGGGGGGCTTTTAGATAGCGAAACCTTCAAGGTATAGGCTACCTACTGCAAAAAATTCCAGGACTCTAGGACCATTCCCCTAGTAGTTCGAAACAGCAGAAGTGGATCCGGACGGACGGACGGACGCAAGCAATACCACATTTTTTTAATTCTTAAAAAATGCGCTAAAAATGTGATGTAATCGAAACATTGGGTGAATTTCAAAATAGAAATAATTCGAAGTAAACGAAGTATCTGAAGAAACGTAAGGATCTGAAGGTGCCGATGAATCTTAAGAATTCAAACAGCATAATTCAGAAAACTCCAGGAAACAAAAGCATCTAAAGAAATGGAAATATTAAAAAAAAATTAATAATTCAATTAGTCCATAGATCTGAAAAATGAGATGAATCCGAAGAATTTCAATAATATGAACGAGGGGGGAACTGTAACGGTACTTTCCAGTACGGTCCTACGTTTTTTGTCAGAGAACACTACATGTCGTAGGAGGCGACTAAACAACAGGAAGTTAACGGCGAGGGTGTTGGATTTTGATTTTTAAGGATTATGATTTACTTCTCGATTGTGGCGATTTCATCATTTAGCAGAAATTCTTAAATTTTTTGGTTGTGGTGCGTGGATAAGTGGTCCTGAAATACTGTCCTCACTTAGTAAATGCATTTGAAAACTTAAGACGCCGGTCAGTTGTGGACTGTTGCATTATTCAGATTACAGGAAAGATTTTGTTTATTTTGCAGTCATCATTATCTGAGCTTGTGTGGAAATTGAGTTGATTTATGGCTGATTGGTTGTGTAAATTTGCTTTATTAATGGAAACGGTTTGCGTTTGCAACGTTATGTTACCCACCTGTAAATTACCGTAGGGTGGATTTTAATTTGTGTCATACTTCGCGTTCAGCTGCAAATGCGGTTAACTGCCTATTAGGGTGGTTTTATGATTGGTGTGGCACCTTAATAATCGAGAGCTTGTTCTGTTTTAGAGAACTTTTCTGCTATTTACGCCAAAATGGAACAAGATATTTCCTTTTTTTTTTCTATAATATCAGGAATTGTGCTACCCAATACCCAAAATGTGTAACATTTCGTTTAAAAATAAACTATACAGTACAACCTCTATAATCCGAATACACGCTAGTCCGAAATCGCGATAGTCCGAAATAATTTTGTTCCTCGTAACAACGATGCCCTGAAGACGTTGAAAAGAATAAAGTTTATTTCTTAATGCTTGTGTCCAAATTTATTATTTTCACTAGTTTCACGATAATCCGAAAATGTGATAATCCAAAAGGTCAGTGGTCCGAATCTATTCGGATTAACGAGGTTGTACTATGGATATGTGCACGGTGGTTCAAATTCGTGGTTTACCACTGGGATCTCCGTAACGGTAAGAGATACAATGTAGGTTAAATGGGCACAAAGTTACCCCTTTTTGTGACTAACAAAATGCATTTGAAATTTTTGGAAAGTCTTTGAAAATAACCGAGATATTACCAAAACACTGAAAATGCCAAATTTCGTTTTTATTTTCTGTAGACGGTCGGAAATGGACAGTTCCCGTTGGTACCTTCCATGGGCACTCTTTTCGGAGAATCTGAATCTGTTATTAGAATTTCACTAGAAGTAGAAGCTACAGGCCACTACTTTCTTATTTCTTATGGACGCCATATTGGATATTTACGGAATGAGATAGAGGACAAAAAAGAAATTCATTTGAATGCGTCGCCATCATAGCCATGTTGATTCAGCAAGATCTAGTTACCCGTGGATGTCTTGTTGAGCAATGCATGAAAATTTGATTTTGATATTTTTCTTGTAAATTTGTATAAAAATACGACGTGACACGTCATTATTTTTCTTGTTGTCCTCTATCTCATTCTCACAAGAAATTGCATTACATTTTATTGAATAAATTGGCTAATTAGAACAGATATCATATAAAATAGTTTTGTTTAAATTTTTCTTTTGAAGTTGTATTTTCAATATTTCGTATAAAACAAATGAGTCCATTTTTGCTACACATAAAGTTATGTTTTTTTAAATATAAAAGTACCATATTATTATTGTTATTGAGAGTTAAATAGGGGTAAGTTAGTTAAGAAACGTGGCCACGATATAGGGGTATCATTATTTATGGTCATGGTCAACGTATAGAAAAAATCCATGTGTGCTTGTGAAAGGTCCTAGAATTAAGTTTTGCGTCTAGGTCATACGTTCTATCCCTTTGTGAGTACCTCTCCCGACACCCCGTTGTCGAGATATTCGCATTTAAAGTTTTGACCCCATCGCCGGATACAATGCGTCCCTACCGTCAAGTTTTCCTGTGAGAGCACCCTCTTTCGACATATTTCTTGAGATATTCGCATTAGAAGTTTCGCCTCCACGAGCGGACCTTCAAGTTTCCCTATCACTAATCATTAGACTCGTTGACTTTATTGCAATTGTAACAAGCTATATCATAAGGCAAGGTAAAGTCTAAACTATTGCAATTTAAAGTTTCCGATTTCGAAAGGTAATTTATTGCCCTCTGGTAATTAAAAAATTGAAACTTGGCACACGAATGAATTACAATCGCCACACGAGATTAACTATCATATTAATGTTGAATGATTTTTAACTCTTCCTTCAGCACGCTACGCGTGACATACTTGTTCCTCATTCTTTTTTGAGACCACGGAACGCCCATTAAAATGTCTAACGTGGAATGCTGAAAATAAATCGTTAATTGGAAATTTGATATCGATTACTTCAGAAACTACCCTTCGATGTGGGAATGTCGAACTAATTATGATGTTTCACTTAACTTAATTCCATTAAGCTTCTGAGCGCCCTTAAATGTTATAACGTACTTTCAATTAAGAAATCAGCAGGTTACAACCGTTACGTACGGTCATAAATACTGCAATTAAATTTTTCCAACTACACTAGATCGTTAATAACATTTTCAAATACCCTCGGGACCTTCGTTATATTTCTACGCATCCGACGGCTATTTATCATTTACTCGAAAGTACCATTTATACGCTTTTCAAATGTATCACCTCATTAAGCCATAATTCATTTCGAATTGAACTTTCGGTGATTCAACTGATTAAATTAACCGGAGACTTCGAGCAAGATTTATGGACTCGCGATAAAAAGACTTACTTTAATTGAAATCCTTCGAATTCCTCCTGTTGTTCGCTAATCGAGGCGTCCAGGTCTAAATAGGAACCGTAATCTCCATCTTTGTACAGTTGTAAGGAGGCATCGTCCAGCTGCAATGAAAGAGACAACAGATTAGCAAACGAAAACGAGAGGGGCCAAAAAAAGTCCCAAAAATATGGCAGAGTTAAGACATCAAACCTTTGATATAACAATTACCGTCCATAATTGGGGAGTTGAACGTTATTATTAAACGCACAAAGGCAATAGAAGAATTTTAATTATAAAGTAGGCTCATATCCGTGTAGCTTAGGAGAACGATGTTTTAATTGCGGCTAATTTCAAACCGGGATTACCCCGTGGATACAGTGGAAAAATTATTGTTATTGCTTCGGGTAGCGGTGTTTGTTTTGGAATTAATTAAGGACGAAACAAATTAATAAAAACAGTTTTCTATATTAATGCAATGCCCGACGACGTATTTACGATTTAAATGTGTGACATTTTGAGTTAAACTGTAGCGCAAGAACTCCATAAGATGATGTACCGGCTGTCTTATCGCACTGTTTGTCGTTAAGTAGTTCATACGGCGCATTTTCCATGCATTGATCAGTATGTCCCAAAAGGCCATAACTATGTTTTTCTTTACTATTATAGAAGCATGTATGGTTAAAATTTCAAAGAAAGACTTGCCTACTGACCGATAGACTCAACAGGGCAGACCTCATCCAAATTTTTAGAATTAGGCACGATCAATTCCCTGAAAATTTGCAAAAACTTTATTAAAATTACTGATAACCAGAGGTTGAGAGGGCATAACTATAAACTTATCAAAGAAAATTATAAAACAACAATTCGGCAGAGTTTTTAACTTATGGAACTTTTACACTTTTGCCGTTTATTAACGATCCTAGAGATCGTTTATAATTTTGCATTGCTATCTGTCGCCTGCCTGTTGGTCTGTCCGTCTGTTCCTTTGTCTGTCTGTCCATCTATCTGTCCGCGTGAACGATAACTTTGTTTAGAAATGTTCGATCGCTTTTACATCTCCGTTAGTTATGAACTAAATTGCATGAAATTCAATATGGGCATAGCTTTAACCATATAATACGCAATGCCAAAAGTTGAATCGAATCGATTCAAAATCCACAGTGCCCTTTTCGCATCTCGACCATTTATAAACCGAATTGCAAACTTTTTTACTTATAAAAGTAATTGAATGAAATTTGATACATAGGCACTTGGAATAAAGGAAAATCAAACGCCAGTTTCAAAATTTGGTTTTGCGCATGCGCAGTGCCAACTTTGTTATTTATGGAAGAATTTAAATGAAATGTGATACATAGGCATTTGGAATAAAGGAAAATCCAGCGCCAATTTCGAAATTTTATTTTGCGCATGCGCAGTGCCAACTTTTTTATATATGGAACCATTTAAGTGAAATTTGATACTTAGGCGCTTGGAACAAAGGAAAATGTAACATTAGTTTTAAAATTTAGGTTTGCGCATGCGCAGTTCCAACTTTCTTATTTAGAAAAGCATTGAAATGAAATTCTTCTCATAAACTGAACTTTGTAATGGTTTCTCTGTTTCTTCAGATGTGTGTGGGTGTGTTCCATTGAAGCGTTTGTACGGATCTATATTTGCATATAAACAATACGAAATATGTTTCTCTTAAGTTCTTATCGTTCATTCTTTTCGATTATCTTTTAAGTTGTACCTGCCTGGATTTTACTTACTACCTACGCAGTACGGAACGACATCGCATATTTACTTGGATCAGCCACCTTATTAGAATTGGTATTGGCAAACGTACACCATGGTTTCTACATTACCGACTTAAAAAATTCTACCTACATATCATCTACTTCATTCTAGAACATTACGACCTACTCGAAGTTTGTTCTTGGAGATGTGCCGATTTATTCCTGTTGTAACCGCAAGCATAAAGAAACCTTGAAGTGTTACGATCTTGTAAATTGTTCCGATATGTCTCATTTTACTTATACCACCTGTTCCGCTACGAAGAATACACTTATCGAGACCCAATTTGTCCATGTTATTTTCTAATTACTACGAGAATTCATTTCTGTTAGTTTGATTGCATTGTATCCTTCAGATTAGCTGTGTTATTTGAGATATTAGCTATCGTTGCTTTGTAAATTAGTTTTTGAAATTACCGGGACTACCCCAGTTGCACCAACAAAAGTAAGCCTTGCTTAAAATTAAGTCGAACTTGGAATCTATGGCAACGATTTAAGTTATGCTTAACTTTTAAGGGATACTTAATTTTGACGGTGCAATTGCTTTTTAAATATTAATTACGGTTTTTAGTATACGATTGCCTCCGTGTCAGACGTTAGAATTGCTTACGCAATATTTTCTGTGCCGCGCTATTCACTACTCCTTTTTTTTTGTTTGTTGTGTTGTGGTCTGTTACCGATAAAGCTGAACGCACCATTTTGAGCTCACTAGTTCAAAGGTTTATTTTCGTCGACTCCTTGATATAACGTTTAATTACATACTGGTTTTCGATACAATCGAATTGAAACTATTACATGTGTTGTGTTTGATATTCATTTAACGATTATAGCTCCGTTGTTTTCTGAGAGAATCCAGCTTTGATATTAATACTTACTTTTTACTAAAAATTAATTTAAATTTAAGTATTGACAGTGCAGATCTATATACATATTATATTACAGTGTCCTATTTGTAATATTTTTGAGATCATTCATTAAACCACCCTCGATTGTGACGTAAATTATTGTTTATGTTCTATCCCTGTCAAATATTTTATTTCAAGAATCAAAGAATCTCATAGTCTGCCTTCTTCGCACTTCTTTCAGGGTTCCTACACCTCTGCGTCCTAAGCGATTTTTCCCTTGCAGTTCTTCAGATATCAGATGCTTCCATCTTTCTTCCTTTATCGTGCTTTTTTAGTTACGTCCAGCATTCCTCACGCAGGACCTGATACGGACGATTCCTTCGCTCCTGATTGCTTTTTGGTTTCCACCACTGCCACTTTCTTCTTTTACATCTCTTCTTTACTCGTCTAATACGATCTTATTCAGAGCTTCTTTCTTCGCGCCTACTACAATCTTTTCGATTTTTATCGCTTCCTTGTACTACCTACCTTTCGCTCCTTGTTGCTCCTTCCTCGTTACTCCTTCGAGGCTCCTACAATTTCTTCAGGCATCTTTTGCAACTCCCTCCCTTCGTTCTTTACACTTTCGTTCTGAATTTTTTTCCTCCACTTTTCTCTCGACTTTTCTTTACCCTTCTATCCATCTGGAGAGCACCAACGCTTGTTACATTTGGCATCTTTTAATGGCGGTCACGAAAGCATCGCTTCGGAAATGCTGTTATTTTGAGTTATTAAATGCAGATAGTAATCTTTACATTTCTTTATAACTAATTTGTGTTTTGTATGCGAAATTTATATTTTTTTATCTTTCACCTTTGTTTTTGAAATTGACTTGATTTAACTTCAATGCAGAATCACGTATTTGATACCGTTAACCTTTTTTTTAATCGTTTACGTTTTTGATGTAATGTTTATGTATTGATTACATGGTCTTGACCAGAAGTAACATTGATGTAAATTTTCATCATCATTTTTTTAATAATG